>NW_006921594.1:19725794-19799361 GCF_000298275.1 Orycteropus afer afer | reverse complement strand
TCACCTATTTTGGTCATGTTGTCAGAAGGGACCATTCCCTGGAGAAGGATGTCATGCTTGGTAGGGTGGAGGGTCGACGAAAGAGGGGGAGGCCTTCAAGGAGATGGATTGATACGGTGGCTGCGATGATGGGATCAAGTATAGCAGGGATTGTGGGGCTGGTGCAAGATCGGGCAGTGTTTCCTTCTGCTGTGCATGGGGTCACTATGAGTCGGAAACGACTCGACGGCACTTAACAACAACAACAACATATACATGTGTGTGTATGTGTGTGTATACAAACCCCAAACACATTGCCATCAAGTCAATTCCAAGTTACAGTGACCTCATGTGTTACAGAGTAGGACTGAATGTCATAGGGTTTTCTTGGCTATAATCTTTATGGAAACAGATTGCCAGGCCTTTCTTCCATGATGGTACTGGATGGATTCAAACTACCAATATTTCAGTTAGTAGTCAAGTGCAAATACTTTGCACCATCTCGGAATACCTGGATGTCTGTGTATTTCTTATGTTTCCTAAACCAAACTCCACTGCCATCAAGTTGATTCTGACACATAATGACCCTATAGGACAAAGTAAAACTGGCCCATAGGATTTCCAAAGCTGTAAATTTTTACAGAAACAGACTGCCATATCTTTCTCCTATGGAATAGCTGATGGATATGAAATACTGACCTTCTGGGGTGCACCAAAGTACTTAACCACTGTACCACCAGGGTTGTCCAGGTAGATGATAGATAAATAGATAGATAGATAGATAGATAGATAGGATATTCAGCAAAATTTAACAGTGATTTATCTCTGGATGGTGAGATTACAGATGATTCTACTTTTCTTTTTATTACTGTGTTTTCCCTACAGTGAACATACATTGCTTTTGTAATAAGAAAACTTGTAATTTTTATTTAAATATATTAATTAAAGGATGTCATATCTTATGTTTCAATTTGTATATTACATATAAATTAGTGCATAGCAAGAAAATAGGATTTCATTCTACTTACTTTCGTTCTTTATACTCCTTACTGCTGTTGACTTGATGCGACTCATAGCAACCCCTCCTTGGGTTTCCAAGGCGATATCTCTATAGAAATAGATTGCCCAGTCTTCCTTCTGAGGAGTGGCTGGTGGGTTTGAACTGCCAGCCTTCTAGTTAGCAGTCAGATGCCTTAGGCACGGCACCACCGTTGTTGTTGTTGTTATGTGCCGTCGAGTCAGACCTGACTCATAGCGACCCCTCCTTGGGTTGCCCAAGCAGTATCACTACGGAAGTAGATTGCCCAACCTTCCTTCCGAGGAGTGGCTGGGGGGTTTGAACCACCAGCCTTCTGATTAGCAGTCAAGTGGCACCACCAGAGCTCCCTTTATAGGAGCTCTGTTGGCACAGTGCATAGGGCATCTGACTGCTAACCAGAAAGTTGATCGTTCAAACCCACTAGCCACTCCGTGGAAGCAAAACTGGGCAATGTACTTCCCTAAAGATTTATTGCCTCAAAAACCCAGTGGGGGTCACTATGAGTCAGAATTAACTTGATGGCAGTGAGTTTATATTCCTAGGGGTTAATAATTCTAACCATCAGAGTATTTGGAAAACAGTATTATGAAGCACAGCCTGGTTTCAAACAGCACATTTTTGCATATAATAGTGTTCATATACTTACTGATGATTTTTTTTTCTCTCTCTCTTTATACATATATTAATTATCCATGGATGACTGGAAGTGTAAACCATATTGTCAGAGAAAGTGAGCATGTGTCTAGAATGTTAGGCTTTATATAAAAAGTGCCCAGAGTGTATATTGGCAACATTCAAATTTGGACCCACATGGAGTGAACAGCAAGCTAACCATCCTGAATAGCAGGATGTCAATTGAGAATTCATAATGTCTTTGTTTCAGTCATCAGAAACAATTTTCTATCCTCAGATATGCATTTTGAAAATATGATCTGAATCGTGAAAGGCTCCTTTCGCAATACAAATAAATAAGAGAGCTGTATGCTCTTTTAGAAAAGCTATTTGCCTTCTGGATTGGCTTGAGTGGTGATAACATGATGACATGCCACACCACTGCTTGGCATGGGATAAACTGCTAGACCCGGCAGTGTGTCTGCAGAGAACTGAGCTCTGTGTTTTAACTGCCAAGTTTCAACTCAGTGCTCCTTATGGTTCCTACAATATGTATCTGAAATTTGATGCTGACTCTGAGTACTTTATTCCACTTTGGTAGACCATTTCTGCAATCCATGAACAATTAAATTATATTACTTTTTATTAGAAGTTGTAATTTCTCTTATTTATTTATTGAAAGAAATTACTCTTTATTTTTCAGAGCTTCCATATGGCTGGGAAAAAATCGATGATCCCATATATGGCACTTATTATGTTGAGTAAGTCTCTAATATTAATTTGTTATTAATATATTGTGAAATTGTGTTAGGATTTCATTTATTGAAGATGTATATCTAGCACTCCCTCTATTTCCCTTTAATCTTATTTGTAAGTGTCCACAAATGCTCCTGCAGCCCTAGCTAGCTGTTTCTTGCCTCTCCAGCTGGCTAATTTGTCATTCCTTTCCTTCGACTCATGATTCTAAAACATCAATTGGAAAAGTGTGTTTCACACTGTCCTCTAAATGAGTGATAATTAAAGATATCAAAGTAAATGTCCCTCATTTTGCAATCAAAATGTTGGGAGCTGACTGGTTGTGCAAAAGAGATGCTCTATTAAACCAGATTGTGAAATTAATTAAATGAAGCAGCCATGCTTGCCAGTTGAAGGATAAATTAAAATCTAGATTGTTTTCTCCCTTTGAAGACCTTCTTTTAAATGAACAGTATTCTTTTTGTACATTTGATTGTTATATTATGTATTGGAGGTTACATTACCTTAATGCATCTTAGTATGGTATCAGTTATCCCCACTATGCATCCTTTTATTTGGGATAAAAAGCCAATAAGGGATAAAATTATATACACCTTTATTCTTAGGAAAACCAGGTAGTATTTGTAATTTGTAATTTCAAAAGTAAAATATGTGAAATTTAAATAAATAAGTGTATTTATTTTTCCTAGAGCTATCTCCTGTAATAGCATTATTATTATTTATTATTATTATTATTGTTATCAATGTTGCAAATGTTATTTGGATGAATAATAAAGACTATGGAAGTGTACATGGAAAGTATACTACTGAAGAAATGCAGAGGTGGGAAAACAAGAGATTCACATAATTTATCAATATCTATTTTCCCTAACCATGATAACTATTAACCTAAATGGTCACAGGTTACAGATTGATGTCTCTATTGTTAACATTTTTTGTAACAATATTCAAAATGACAGAGCTTTTACTAAGTGTCAAGTTCTTCTTTATGCTGAAGATATACAGATGTTTTTTATTGGGTGTCACTGAGTTGATTCCAACTCATAGGAACCCCATGTGACAGAGTTGAACTGCCCCCTGGGGTTTTCTTGGCTGTCATATTTGCAGAAGCAGATCACTGGGTCATTCTACTGTGGAGCTGCTGGGTTGGTTCAAACTGCCAACCTTTGGATTAGCAGCCATTGTACCATCAGGGCTTCTTACACAGATGGGTAGGACTTACATAGTTCCTGCTCTTAAGCATCCCAACTCATGAGCATTCATTCATCTTCAATGCTTTGACATCCAACATTTTCATTTAGAAAAGACCTAATTTTGGCACCAGTCAGTTGTGTCCACATTCACAGTAAAGGTGTATTTGACACATATAAAAATCTTCCAACATAGATCTTATGTGCTAATGTCATGTGGACACTCAATAGCATACATAATACATACATTAATTACATTTTGCAATATGTAATTGTAAAAAATGAAAGGAAATAATTTGTAATTAGTTATAAGCCTTTAAATCCCACTAAATTCCTAATTAATCAAAATATACATATATTTTAATAATAACATAGCTGCAGTTCTTGAATTAATTTATGAACACAAAATATTTTCAGTAAATGCCATCTTGACTTAATTCACTAAATCAGACTCTACAGTGCCTGAGACTATTGTATCTAGAAATCGAGGCAGTTTCATCTAAGGAACAGGGGTGTATGACATACCAGATCTGATTTGCAATACATTTCCTTGCAGAATTCAATGATAGCAAATATTTTGGGGCCATAAACTCTCTGTCATAACAAATCAACTCTGCCACTGTACCTCAAAAATAACCATAACATTCAAGCAAATAGTTGTGTTCCAATAAAACTTTATTTATAAAAACAATTAGCTGGCTAAATTTGGCCTTTGGGCCTCAATTTGCTGAGCCCTACACTATCCTAATTCTCCAGATTTTTCTATGTTATCAGCTTCTTTCAATATGTCTTCCCATGTGGAACAGAGTGTTTAACTTAAACCTTTCTTTTCAGCCTTACTAATCCATAATAGAGGTCAGACAACCACACATCAGAAAGCAATGCTTTCTACTTTCTTGATTATTGAAGTGTGTGTTTTTCAAGTAAATATCTTCTTCTGGTAAACCAAACTGAGCCCACTGCCATCGGGTCAATTTCAACTTATAGCAACCCTACAGGACAGAGTAGAACTGCCCCATAGAGTTTCCAAAGCTGTCAATTTATACAGTAGCATACTACCACACCTTTCTTCTGCAGAGCAGCTGTTGGGTCCAAATGATGGACCTTTTGCTTAGCAGCCAAGAGGTTTAACTATTGTGCCACAGAGCTCCATTCCTGCTGCTGGTATACCTGTTGTAATTAATTGTAGAATTAGATATTGACTTTAACCCTAAAAGTAATTACCCTCATTATTTTTTCATTGCCAGTCTGATAATTTCCAAAATCTCTGCCATATCTGAGCCAGGTTCTGACTCTTTTCTTATCTTTTCAGACTATGTTTTGTGCCTCATAGCATGCTTAGTAAATTTTTGTGGAATACAGACAAGATATGGGATCTCTGGTGGTGTAGTGCTTACTAAGGCATTTCACTGGTAACCAAAAGACTGGTGGTTCAATCCCACCAGCCACTCCTTGGAAGGAAGATGAGACAATCTTCTTCCATAGAGATACTGCCTTGGAAATCCCAGGAGGGGTCTCTATGACTCAGGACCAACTCGACGGCAGTGAGTTTGGTTTGGTTTTGGTTTGTGGTTGTTGTTATGTGCCGTCGAGTTGGTCCCGACTCATAGCGACCCTTCCCTGGGTTTCCGAGGCAGTATCACTATGGAAGTAGATTGCCCAACCTGCCTTCCGAGGAGTGCCTGATGGGTTTGAACTGCCAGCCTTCTGGTTAGCAGTCAAGTGCCTTAGGCAGTATGCTACCAGAGCTTCCAATATATATTGGACTAAAGGAACTGAGGTAAATAGACCTTTAGTGTGAGGTTTTATGTTTATCTGCATAGGAGTTAGGCTGTGTTTCCTATTTTCTGTAATAGTAGGTGTCAGAGGCTAAAGTTTTCTCTAACATGCTTCCTTTTGGCTCCTCTGCTGCTTTGCATTTCCCTGGAGACTCCTTCTTAAATAGGGTCTGAGCCTTGCAGTTCTTTTCAGCAGCAGTCCTTGATATTATGCAAGAGCTCTATTAGTGTGGTGTGACATGATGTTGTGAGAGGGGAAATGTTCTACAATATTATGATTAGGTTTCAGTCATTTAATGAGCCTTCACTATTGCTTCTTAGTTTTTTTCCCATATGTTAGGTGAGAAAGGAAGGCCAGAAGGAGCTAAAGTTGGACATTTTCTTTCTCTCAAATCAAAGGTTAGACAGGGCTGGAGTTGGGTATTTCTCCCCACCCCCCACATAACTTAGTTGCTAGTAAAACCCATATTCATTCCAAAACCCATTGCCGTTGAGTAGAATACGACTCATATCAACCCTATAAGGACAGAGCAGAGCTGTCCCATAGAGTTTCCAACTCTGTAAATCTTCACAGAAGCTTTCTGCCACATTGTTCCTCCATGGAGTGTCCGGGGAGTTTGAACCACTGATATTTCTGATAGCAGCTGAGCACTTTAACCACTGTACCACTGGGCCTCCTTCCCCATTGTTTGGGCTCTCATAAAATAACTTCAAAATAGCAGCAATTGTGAGGATGGTGCTGGACGGAGCAGTGTTTTGTTCTGTTGTACCTGAGGTCACTATGAGTCAAAACTAACTCGAAGGCAAATAACAGTGAAAAAAGACCATCCCTTTAAGGAGAATGAATGTTTTGGGCTTATATCAAACTGGTTGATTTTCTTCTACCCCAGCCAGAGGCTTTTTCTTCAATTTTCACAGTGAGAATTTAGTGGGGCTCCTGGAGATAAATTTGAACTCATGAAAATGTTGATGCCTTCTTAAGTCTGGGCCTCCAGGACTTTGTCATCTCTCAAACTAGTCTATTTTCAGTCTCCAGTATTAAGTCATTTACCCTTTAAGCATTCCTACCTGGAATTAGCTGTAGGAAGTATTTCTGCTCCTGGGAAGATGCAGTTCTCTGTATCTGCTATTCTCTCCAGTTTGTGGGGTGGTGGCTTGCCCTGTGGCCTCAATTCTTTGAAGGATCTAAGAAGAGTTGTTGATTTTCAGTTTTTTAGCTATTTTCTTCTTGTGATATTGGGAGTTTTAGCTTCCCAGCTCTTTACACATTGAATCTGAAACCAGAAGTGTATCTTCATTATCTTCATGCCAAGAGAAAGCGTTTTTTGTTTGATTGTTTGTATTTAATATGTTTTTGCTTAAAATATATTTATCTCTACATCTATCCGCTCCATTTATCACATCTTACTAGAAAATTAGCTACTCTCCATTCAAGGGAAAGTTTCAGAGTCTCTTCCAACATCCGTTTTGATCTTTTCTTCCTTTTCTGTCTTTTTAATGACCTCTTGCTTTCTTCATGGATGATGCTCTTGATGTCAACCACAATTCCTCTGGTTTTCAGTCATTGGTGTTCAATGCCTCAAATCATTTCTTTGAATGGTCTTCAAAATCAGGAGGGATATAATCAAGGTCATATTTTGGCTCTCATGGACTTGTTTTAATTGTCTTCAACTTCAACTTGAAATTGCAATGAGCAGTTGATGGTCTGTTCCACAATCAGCTCCTAGCCTTATTTTGGCTGAAGATATTGAGCTTTTCCATCATGTCTTGCTACAAATGTAGTCAATCTGATTCCTGTGTGCTCCATCTGGTGAATGCCACATGTATAGCCACCATTTGTGGTGTTGAAAAAAGGTGTTTGCAATGAATAAGTCATTGGTCTTGCAGCATTCTATCATATGATCTCCAGCATTATTCCTATCTCTAAGGCCAAATTTTCCAAATACTGGTGATTCTTCTTTGTTTCCAACTTTTGCATTCCAGTCACCAGTGATAATCAGCACATCTTGAATGATGTTTGGTCGATTTCAGACTGCAGAAGTTGGTAAAAATCTTCAATTTCGTCATGTTTGGCTTTGGTGGTTGATGAATAAATTTGAATAATAGTAGTAGTAACTGGCTTTCCTTGTAGGGGTATGGATATTATTCTATCACTGACAGCATGGTACTTCAGCATATATCTTAAAGCATTATTTGTGATGATGAATGTCATGCCATTCCTCTTCAATTTGTCATTCCAGGCATAGTAGATCATATTATGGTTATGTGATTCAAAATGGCCCAAACCAGTCCATTTCAGCTCACTAATGCCTAGGATATCAATCTTTATGCATTCCGTTTCATTTTTGACAACTTCCAAATTTCCTAAATTCATACTTTGTACATTCCATGTTCTGATTATCAATGAATGTTTGCAACTGTTTCTTCTCATATTGAGTGGTGCCACTTCAGCTAATGGAAGCCCCCAAAGCTCTTTTTTATCCATTTCATTAAGGTAGGTTCTACTCTGATGAGGCAGCTCTTTCGCAGTCATATTTTGAGTGCCTTCTAACCTGAGGGGCTCATCTTCCAGCACCGTATCAGACAATGTTTCAAGGCTATTAATAAAATTTTCCAGTAATATATCAGACAGTGTTTCACTACTATTTATAAGATTTTCCCTGGCCAATTCTTTGAGAAGTGGATGGTCTCTTCCTTCTTCTGAGTCTGTCTCAATCTGCAGGGAACCCTGCATGATTTAAAATCAAGAAGGGAGTGCATCAGGGTTGTATTCTTTTACCATACTTATTCAATCTGTATGCTAAACAAATAATTCAAGAAGCTTGAGTATATGAAGAAAAATATGGCATCAAGATTGGAGAAAGACTCATTAACAACCTGCATTATGCAGAACACACAACTTTGCTCACTGAAAGTGAGGATGACTTGAAACACCGATGGAGATTGAAGACTACAGTCTGCAGTATGGATTACACCTCAATATAAAGAAAACAAATATCCTCACAATGGGATAAATAAGCAGCATTATGATAAATGGAGAAAAGATTGAAGTTGTCAAAGATTTCATATTACTTGGTTCTAAAATCAACACCAATGGAAGCAGCAGTCAAGATATCAGATGTCGTATGTTGTTGCTGTTATGTGCCATCAAGTCGGACCCGACTCATAGCGACCCCTCCTTGGGCTTCCGAGGCAGTATCACTACAGAAGTAGATTGCCCCATCTTCCTTCCAAGGAGTGGCTGGTGGGCTTGAACTGCCAGCCTTCTGGTTAGCAGTCAAGTGCCTTAGGCACTACACTACCAGAGCCCCCCAGATGTTGTATAGCATTGGGCAAATCTGCTGCAAAGGACCTCTTTCAGATGCTGAAGAGCACAGATGTCTCCTTGAAGACTAAGTAAGGTGTGCTTGACACAAGCCATAGTATTTCCAATCACCTCATATGCATGGGAGAGCTGGACAATGAATAAGGAAGGCCAAAAAGAATTGATGTGTTTGAGTTGTGGTGCTCTTGAAGAATGCTGAAAGTACCATGGACTTCTAAAAGAACTAACAAATCTGTCCTGGAGGAAGTGCAGCCGGAAAGCTCCTTGGAAGCGAGAATGGCCCGATTTTGTCTCACCTATTTTTGGTCATGTTGTAAGAAGGGACCATTCCCTGAAGAAGGATATCATGCTTGGTACAGTGGAGGGACAACAAAAAAGGGGAAGGCCCTCAACAAGATGGATTGACACAGTGGCTGCAATAATGGTTTCAGATACAGCAAAGGCTGGCACAGGACCGGCCCGTGTTTTGTTCTGCTGAACATGAGGTTGCTGTGAGTCGGAGAAAACTTCATGATATCGAACAACAACAGCAACAAGTAGAAAATTATTCATAATTTAGTCAGTCATGTGTTATATAATTAGATCAAACTGATGTATCTGATAGTTTTAGACTTCAAATGATTGCGAAGTCATATATACAGGTCATGATGTGTCAAAATAGTTTAAATTCCTTCTAGCTGCATCTATTTCTCCTAATTGTCATGGGTTTATCCACATTAGATAATTCCATAAGGTATACCATCATCAATAATTATATATGTATCAGGTCATGCAGAAAAGTGAGCAAAAATACATGATTCAAACTTAAAGATAATTTTAAGTAAAATAATATTCCAATATTTCTTAGAAGTATCCTCTTGAGAAAAATTCATCAGCATAATCTAAATACTTGAA
This sequence comes from Orycteropus afer afer, assembly GCF_000298275.1. Taxonomy (NCBI): domain Eukaryota; kingdom Metazoa; phylum Chordata; class Mammalia; order Tubulidentata; family Orycteropodidae; genus Orycteropus; species Orycteropus afer. The sequence continues at coordinate 19,789,788 of NW_006921594.1, read as the reverse complement.
CATATTCTATACAATACAGACATTACTTGGAATGAAATTATCTTTCACCTCCACAAAAACAACTGGTCAAAATAATTTAAATTGGAATACACTTAATTATGTAGTTTGTATTGTTACAAAAGTTATTAATATGATCTCTATAACATTATTATTTTTACATGGCACATATTGGTTCTGAATAGTAGTCTTATTTGTGGAAACTATGTAGGTACATATGTGAAAATAGACATTATTCATCACTTTCAGCGATGGAATATATAGGGTATATTCATTTTGGGGAAAAAGTCATTTGATTCCTTATAGTTAATTATATTTTTTAAAAAATCAGTAAATTCACAACTTGTCCTATCATATTTTGCAGTATACAGTCTGCAAAAACAAAATACAAACTACCTAGGTTAAGATGCTGCTTTTGATTACAGTATTAATGTCAATATCTTAAAAAATCATATCTTAAACTGTAATATTTAGTTATTATAATAATATTAGTTAATATAATAAGGCAAGGTAGTTTTCATTGTAGATATGTAGTCAAGAAAATGTTGATTAACCAATTCTCTTAATGATAATGAACAATGCATTCTTTGTAGAGGTGCCTTTTTGATGTTTAATTACACACTGATTTATGCAATTAGGGGCACTGGTTGCAGAATGTGGAAAACATTCTGCCTTTCACTCAGTGGCAAAAAAAAAAAAAAAAGCCTATGCAAGGATACCTTAGCAGTCAGCCACACTCTTCAAATGGCCCAATAACTGGCACCAGGAGAAGTTGCAGAGTGGGCTCTCTGTCATCAGCAGGGCATGTCGGATTGAAATCAGTGTTGGGCCTCTGGCACAGCTGCACAAACACACATTTCCTGTCTGCCACAGACAGGCAGATAGGAATTCTAGCAATCAATAGCAGGGGGAAAGTTTACATATCTTGAAACTAAAAAACCTGAACAGCTTTTGACCCCTATAACTGACTTTACCCTACTATGCCATAATTGTCTCTTGCAAATTCAATTTTAAGATTACTGGTTTACCATATTCAAAAGTCAGAAAAGTGAGCAGCAGCAGCATATCATCAAGAGCATTAGCATTTATTGAGTGCTTGGCATGTGGTATGGACCGGGCTGAGTGCTCAACAGTGCTTAGCATATTTATAATTCGTTCTATAGTAATAATGAGGCAAATTGTATTAAGTTTACAGACAAGCAAACCCTGGAGGAAGAAGCCGAGTAACACACATTACTGAGCATATCACACATTATTGGGAGGGAGGGCTAAAATTTGACCCCATCTGGACTGCAGAGCTCATGCTCCAAACCCTTACTCAAAATCCCTTCCACACATTTAGAATTCACAATCTGTAATGATCTAAATGAGCCTATGAGACTCATCAATGGAAAGAAATAAGGGGCCCCTCAAGAAAGTCTCTTCATTGGCTCCCCTGTAGTCTAGTATCTCAGGTTGGGCACCCAGCAATGTGAGGTCATGCTGGCACACACAGCATTATGAGACACAAATTGTGACCAAAACATCCTGAGACACCGTCTCTATTGCCCACAAATTCAGAGTGACCCTGGACAACATTGCCACCAAGAGTAAAACCTAAAAGAAGAATACTTGTTGTGTAGATATTAATGTAGGGATTCTGGTATTTTAGAGTAGTAGAGACAGCCACACAGCTCTGTATTTCAGAAAAAAAGGGGGTGAGGGCTATTCCACATCTTTTCTTATTTTCTCTGCAGATGGGGCAGATGGACCAAGTTTCTACCCTATGTAGCAGCAGAAAGAACTTAGCCCAGTTTTTCCTGACAGACACCAAATCCATGATTGTGCAGCACTTAGGAACATATTAAGAAGTCCTAAAACTATAGAAATGTAACTGTCATTGTTCATAAAGAGGATAAAAAATAATGAAAATATTGCAAAATGTAGAGTTGAACAGCTGTGAATTTTGTACAATTTTTTTTCCTTCCATTTTGTGAAATTATGACTGCTGGATACATTTTGGGTTTAATGGCAGTTACACAATTTGCTTAACTAGCTAGTCCAGAAGACAAAATTTCCTGAGATAACTTTCATACAGAGCTGCTTCCTCTGGCACAGAAGAACCATATAACTACAGTGAAAATTATAGTGAGGACTGGCAGATGTGATTTTCATGTGAAGATTTTACAAGTATTTCATGTGATGTCACATCTGCTACTATAAAATGTTTCTTGTCTGCAATTCCAGAAATTATGAAAAATACTGCATAATATCTTGAATGTATCATGAAAAGTAAAAAGAAAACCACATTCATTTCATGGTTAATGGTGAGCATTCGCCATGATATAACAACTGGGAAAGTTGTTAGGATTTTAACTCAATACCTTATCTTAAGAATGAAAATATGTTTCACTCCTCTATGCCTTTAAATATTTTTCTAAATTTTACAAGAAAAAAATCCCCCTAACTTTCAAATTTTTCTTTTACTCAGCATGAACTGAAATATTTTCAATTAGAAATAAACAGGAAAGAATACTCTTTTAAAATGTGCTTGTTCTTAGAGGATTTTTATCCTATATTGAAAATTAAGTTTTCAAACTGTTTAAATTTTCCCTCCAACTTTCAAAAACTAGAAAGCTTTGTGATGTTTATTTAAACAAGACACACTTTCCCTAACTCACAAATTTATGCAATAGAAGATGCTAAACTAAACTTTCATTGTTGGTGAACTTACTCAGAAACTCAGTATACTGTTGTTATGGTTAAGTGCCATCAAGTTGATTTCAACTCAGAGATCCCATGTGACAATAGAATTGACCCATAGTCTTTCCTAGGCTACAGTCTTTGTGGAAGTAGATCACAGACTCTTTTCTCCAGCAGAGTCACTGAGTGAATTCAAACCACCAGCCATTCAGTTAGCAGCCAAGTAGTTAACCACTGCACCACCACCAGGACTCCTCTGTATGCTATGGAGAGTTCTAAATCCGTAAATAGGATCTAAACATATTAATATTAATTATTTTACCAATGAAGCTCAAAGACTACAGCCTTCTGTATGGATTACACCTCAACAGAAAGAAAATAAAAATCTCCTCAACTAGGCCAATAAAGAGCATCATGACAAACAGAAAATATTAAAGTTGTCAAGGATTTCATTTAATTAGATCAGCAATCAATGCCAATGGAAGCAGCAGTTAAGAAATCAAACAATGCATTGCTTTGGGCAAATCTGTGCAAAAAATCTCTTTAAAATCTTAAAAAGCAAGAATATCACTTTGATGACTAAAGTGCACCTAACCCAAGCCGTGGTATTTTCAATCACCTTGTATGTATGCAAAAGCTGAACAATAAAAAAGGAAGACCGAAGAAGAATTGACACATTTTAATTATGGTGTTGGTGAGAAAAATTGAATATACATGGACTTCCAGAAGAATGAATAAATCTGTCTTAGAAAAAGTGTAGCCAGAGTGGTCCTTAGAAGTGAAGATGACAAGACTTTATGAGACTTTCTTTGGACATGTTATCAGGAGGAGCCAGTCCTGGGAGAAGGACATCATGCTTGGCAAAATAGAGGATGAGTGAGAAAAAGGAAGACCCTTGAGGAGATGGATTGACACAGTGGCTGCAACAATGGATTCAAACATACTTATAATTGTGAGGATGGCAAAGGACCAGGCAATATTTTGTTCTGTTATATGTAAAGTCACTATGAGTTAGAGCCAACTTGATGACATCTAACAACAACAACAATTTTTATCACTAAGTGGACAAGAATATGGGCTATGGAGTTGCACATTATGCCTTCTCTGAAGATTCACAGCTTTAAGACCTTGGGCAGGCTGATTATGTAGGAGAAAGAGAGGGAAGAGAACAAGGAGAAAGAATGGGGAAAAGGGAAGGAGTGAGGAGAAGGTTGTTGTTGTTGTTATGTGCCGTCGAGTCGGACCCGACTCATAGTGACCCCTCCTTGGGTTTCTGAGGCAGTATCACTACGGAAGTAGATTGCCCAGCCTTCCTTCTGGGGACTGCCTGGTGGTTCACCAGCCTTCTGGTTAGCAGTCAAGTGCCTTAGGCACTATGCTACCAGAGCTCCCAAGGAGAAGGAAGGAACATTTATTGAGCACTTACTACATGCCAAGTATTATTCTAAATGCCTTTCATGTACTAGCTCATTTAATCCTCACAAAAACCATCTGAGGTCTAGACTCTTATTAACCCCATTTTACAGAGCAGAAAACTGAAGTACAGCTAACTTTTATAAGTGCTAAATAATGGAGCCAGGAATTAGATCTAGGAGCCTTGGAGGTACAGCACTTAGCTGTTAACTGAAAGGTTAGTGGTTTGAACCCACTAGCCACTCTGTGTGAGAAAGATGTGTGTAGTGTAGTAAATCACATAGTGTGGCTTTTCTAGCCACAGTCTTTATAAACTGTGATGGAATTTGCCATGAGCAACTGAGTAGCTCCTGATTGTTTAAGTTATCCACCTGGAGTATTTCTGTTGAGAGTGGCGTGAAGCCATCTTCTGGGAAATTCTCTCTCTCTCTCTCTCTCTGAGGTGTATAAAATTCTGATGTTGGGATTGGTTAGTTTGGCCACTCTGCCAGGCTCGAAAGGAGCCCTCCTAGAGGCAGGAAGAATCTCTCACTGCTGGCTGAGAGATGTGAGAGACACACATTGCTGAGAGAGGTGCAAGAGACCCATTCCTGTGATAGAAACCTTGAGAGACACACACTGCTGAGAGAGATATACACTGCTGAGAGAGACATGCACTGCTGAGAGAGACATGCACTGCTGAGACACTGAGAGACACTCACTGATGGGAGAGACATGCACTGCTGAGAGAGACTGTCAGCTAAGAAAGAGCAGGCTGAGAGAGGCTGAGCATGTTCCTGAGCTTGAATTGTAGCCTGTTGCTTCCCTAATAAACCCCACAATCTGTGAGTTCTGTGTGGCCACTGCAGTGACTTATCGAACCCAGCAGAGAGGTGGTTGGTGTCAGGGTTGGTGGAAGGGCTGGAGAGAAGCAGCATGTCTGGCCTTGCAGGCATAGGCCTCCGGCTGCTGATGGTGATTCTGTCCTCCTCTTGTGGGGTTAGAGGAGGTCAGGTGATGTGGCCTCTCTGCCCCTTTGGCAATGTGTCAGTCTGCTTCTGTACAGATTGCCTTGGGAACCCTATGGAGCAATTGTACTCTGTCTATATGGTCACTGTGAGTCACAGTAGACTCAACGGCAGCCGGTTTAGTTTTTTGGTAGTCTCATTCTCATTCCTGACCTGATGTTTAGCACTTAACTCAGGCATGTAATAATTGCTGAATAAATGTTAGTTATTTTCATCTTGACTATCCCAGTAACATTGATAAGGCCTTTCCTTTTGTCAATGCTTGCTTTTCTTGTACGCTCATGATCACAGTATAACCCCAAAAGTGAATAATTCTAAGGGAAACTATTTAATTGGGGAAGAAAAAACCATACAAGTTAATCTCAAACTTAAGAGTGTTTCACATTGAATACAAACAGTCTTTCCTGAAATGATTAATTCTATAAGCCTGTTGAAATTGTTGAAGCAAGAACTGCACAGTGTGCTACTGTGCTGTTCTGTGGTTTCTGTGAAGGTTGAGGTTTCAGAGTAATTCCTAAAGATGTTATTTTGTCATACTATCTATAGTACATTTCATCTTATCTAGCTGGTGATGTGTGATAATAAAAGAAGAAGTAATAATGTAAGACATTATTTTAACTTTTGATGTGCTTTTACATCCATTGTCGCAGATGACAGTCACATTTACAGATGAGGAAACCAGATCTCTAAGGAGTTAAGTGAGTCCCCCAAGGGCATATGTCTAGTCACACTAAAGCTGTTCAGATGCTATATAGTGCCAAGAAAGGCAGGGAGTATCATTTATTATTATATTAATATGTTTGTTCAATTTTTATGCTTTACAAAGTATTTTTCTTATATCTGTAAAACAAGCATAAATCAGTTAATGTCACTTTCTCAGTTAACAAAAGGAACAAGGATATTGAAATAAATATTGGGTGTTCCATTTCTGTCTGAAGTACAATCAGCGCCCCCCTTTTTTTTTCTTTTGCAAAATAATAAATTAGTTGTATTTTTACTTCCTTGGTGGCATAGTCTCTAAGGCATTTGACTGCTAACCAAAAGCCTGGTGGTTCAAATCCACCAGCCACTCCTCAGAAGGAAGGTTGGGCAATCTACTTCCATAATGATACCGCCTCAGAAACCAAGGAGGGGTCGCTATGAGTCAGATCTGACTCGATGGCCATGAGGGGTTTTTTTTTTTTTTTCATCTGACTCAGGCCAATTTTATAGTTTGTGGTATTTTTTCTTTCAGCCTGCAGAAAACAACTAATCAGGCTTATAAAACGTATGTGTTACTCAGATACCAGTAATAAGTGAGGGATCTCCTAACTCCACACACATCCTCTTTATGTTGTTGTTAGGTACCATGGAATTGGCCTCAACTCATAAGCACGCCATGCATAGCAGAATGAAACACTGCCCAGTCCTGCACCATCCTCACAGTTGTTGATACATCCATCTCATTGAGTGTCTTCCTCTTTTTCGTGAACCCTCTAATCAAGCATGATGTCCTTCTCTAGGGATTGATCCCTTCTGATCACATGTCCAAAGTAAATGAAATGAAATCTCACCATCCTTGCTTCTAAGGAACATTCTGGCTATACCTCTTCCAAGACAGATTCATTCTGGCAGGCTATTCAATATTCTTCACCAAGACCATAATTCAAAGGCATCAGTTCTTCTCTGGTCCTCTTTATTCATTGTCCAGCTTTCACATGCATATGAAGTGATTGAAAATACCATGGCTTGGGTCAGGCATACCTTAGTTCTCAAGGTGACATTCTTGCATTTTAATACTTTAAAAGAGGTCTTTTTCAGCAGATTTGCCCATGCAATGTTGGATTTCTTTTATTTATTTATTATTTTTAAATCCCTTCACCCATATCAAACCTGTCTTTAAATTATCCATCTATTTTTCCTCCCTTCCCCTCTCCTCCCATCTCTGGTAACCAACAAGAAAGTTTCCTTCCCTGTGTAAACTTTTCCTTGAATTTTTACAATAATAGACACATACAATATTTGTCCTTCTGTGGTTGACTTATTTCACTCAGCATCATGTCCTCCAAGTCAATCCACATTATGAGGTGATTTGCTGATTATTCATCGTTCTTTAATGTTGCATAGTATGCCATTGTATGTACCATGGATAACCAAGCTATCATTTGATTTATTGAATGCTGCTTCTGTGGATATTGATTGTGGGTCCAAATAAAATGAAATCCTTGACAACTTCAATATTTTCTCCATTTGTCATGATGTTGCTTATTGGTCCAGTTGTGAGGAATTTTGTTTTCTTTCTGTTGAAGTGTAATCCATTCTGAATGCTGTAGTCTTTGATCTTCATCAGCAAGTGCTTCAAGGCATTCTTGCTTTCAACAAGCAAGGTTGTTCTTCATACTATATTATAATTTCTGATCATTCATATTGATCATTTATATTCAGCTCCTCTGTGCTACTCACTCATATAAATTTCAACACTTACCACTTTACTGCTGCTACCATCCAACCACAGATCAGTTGAAAGGCTTATGGCTCATTTTATTCTCCATACAAATGTTCCTCAAACACTTTTAAACCATGATGCTTTCAATCAATATGAAGTCTCACACCAATCTCCCTTCTTATCACTACCATCTAGTCAAAATCTGGAAGTGCACCCCTATCCTACCCTACCTAATATTAGAGATATTTCTTGAAGTTGTGAAACACATCACCATTGCTAGTTTATTCTAATATAATAAACATTTACTTATGGTTCCAAATAAAGAGTGTTTTGGACACCTAGAAGTTTAAATCAGCTTAAGCACGGATGGACTTTTACAAATAACAATGTATGGTTTGCCTGATATCACAGTTATATAAAACCCACTGCCATCAACTTCCATTGGGTCAGCAACCCCCATTGGGTTTCCAGGGCTATAATTCTTTACAGGGAGTAGATCACCTCATCTTCCTCCTGCAGAGCAGCTGGTTGGTTTGAACCACTGACCTTCTGGTTAGCTGCTGTTTTGGTTATCTAGTGCTGCTATAATAGACATAACACAAATGTATGGTTTTAACAAACAGGGATCTATTCTCTTACAGTTGAGGAGGCTAGAAGTCCAAGTTCAAGGCACCAGCTCTAGGGGCTAGGTGAAGGCTCCTCCACCTTGGGCTTCAGCTCTGCCTCCTGTTCCCATGCCACTAAAGCTGGAAGCATTTCTTAGCTCAGGCAGCTGCTGGCTGCTGAAGCTGACAAACCCAAGGTCTACAAGTAAAATGGTGCAGTCCTAAGATCATCAAGCAACACAGCAAGCCACTAGTTCAAGTCCAGGAATAGTCCCAAGATAGTCAGGCAACATGACAGGCTGCTGAATGAAGACTTGGCTAAATGCAGGATCCAAGTGTGCCACAAAGCTCAGAGACTTTTCTCAAAGCATATTCTTACATACTGGAAGTAGACCACAACCCTAAGACAGCTACTCAGCTGCTCACAGCAGATTCCACTACGGAGTTGATTACCAGTCTCGTCATGGGGAATAATTACGTCCAGCTGCCCAGCCATTCAAAATCAGGTCCAGCCAAATTGACACATAACCTTAACTACCACAATGATACCCCTTGTAATACTTGGCACCTATACAGATCTCCTTCATTGGGTGCCCAGAGTCTCCTAGACCATCTGAGTGACAACCTCACCCCCTTGACCTGGCAGGCCCTATTTTTCTGCCCCTTGGACATGGAAGCCCCATTCCCTCAACTTTTGGGCAGTGGATATGGTCCCATCCCACTTGCCCTCATGTACAGTGGCCCCACACTCCAAAAACCAAGGAACCAAGGAAAACCATACCAAAGAACAAAGAAAACTGACACAAAGAAGGACAGCAATATGAGGTATGCAGTTCCTGAGCCTTGATCATCCTGTGGGAAGATGGCAGAAACGGTCACAACCAGAAGCAGCATGCCACATACACCCACAAACAGACCATATGCTTCTCTTCTACTTCATCTTTTTTTGGTAAGACTACCACTGAGACTCAAGAATGGCTTTGCAAAGGCAAGGAGACAGCCTGAACTTGGAGAACTGTTGCTCAAGTGAATTGCAGACAACCTTGTTGAGCTAGATGCAAGCTGTGCAGGGAGTGACACTTCTGCAGAGAGCACCTAGAGACCTGTGAGAGGTAATGGCTGTGGTAGACTCTCCTGCTGGGGGAGAGGGCTTCATCCAAGGTCCTCATTGCTAGGTAACCCAGAGAATGCCAGCAGAGTCTTTCACTGGACAATCCTGCTTGCTTCTCCCCAAGGCAATATTTCAGTGTTATGTAGTAAGTAGATTATTGTACTTTTTCTATTGTTTGTGAAACAACTACGCTATATAGTTTAGCAATTCTCTTTCCTCTGGATTAAGCATGATGTTTCTTGTGCATGAATTCCAGATTGTCATGTATTATTAATCTATAAGGAGCTCTCGTGGGCAGTGCCTAAGGCATTTGATTACTAACTGTATAGGTTGGCGGTTCAAACCCACCAGCCACTCCTTCAAAAGAAGATGGGACAATCTACTTCTATAAAGATTTACTGCCTTGGAAACCCACAGGGGTTATTATGAGTTGAAATCAACTGGATGGCAGTGGGGTTTTTTTTGTTGTTGTTTTTTTTTTGGTATGTATTTTGGAGTCATCCCTTAGACTGAGTTTAAGTTCTAACATTAGCATGTGAAGTGAAAATTGCATTGAGCCAAAATTATTTTAAAAATCTCTCAGGGTCACGTTATGTTGGAGACCAGCACACTAAACCCATACTATTGTTCCACCTTTACCCCTTGGTATTGGAAAATAATTCGTTCATATCTTTAACAGATATGTAACTAAAATCACATTCAGCTGAGGGAAATGCTAACAGAACTGGAGGCATGAGGGAACTTTCTCAAACTGAGGAAACAGCAGATTGATGTCATTTTTGCACACCTGTTATCAAGTAAAACAGAGATAGTCATGTTTACTGGGTAAAATGTAATACTGCCCCCTCCATTAAAACCAAAGTCAAATCCACTGTCTCCAAACTGATTCCAACTCATAGCAAGCCTACAGGACAAAGTAGAACTGCTCCCAAAGGGTTTCCAAGGCTGCAATTTCTATGACTCCCAAAGGGTTTCCAAGACTGCCACATCTTGTTCCCAAGGAGCGGCTGGTGGATTTGGACCATAGACCTTTTGGTTAGCAGCGAAGCCCTTAATCCCTTGTCACCAGGGCTTCTATACCCCCTCCACCAGAGCTATAATTTCATATATTTGTCAGTGTGCAAATGATCTTTTCAAAATTTTTTTGTATGTCATGGATCATACTGTTAGTAGTATTTTGTCCTTTTTTGTGTCTGTGATTTTTAATTTACAGACTAGTTCAAAATTATGCTCAACCCCCATGGCTTTCATCTGTAAAATGAGTGGTTCTGGATTAGGTGACTGCTCAGGGCTCTTTCAGTTCAAGGAATTCCACTGCACCTTGTGTGAACAAGAATAAATTGGCCATTTTCCTGAATTAAGCCTCATTATTTTCTCATTATGACCAATAATAATAATAAAAAAATATTTAAGAAGTGTTTTCTTTCAATTTCTACTTTTTGTTTGGCAAAATAATTATATATATTACCATTCTTTTATGGTATTTTAATGATTTCAACAATCCCATCATATGAGTGCTATGAAAAGAAGGCTGTCTAAAAGGGTGAGTTATTGTAATAGAATTCCCTTACCAAGCTATGGAAGAAAAACAAAACAAAACATAGAAATGTATTTGATACCTAAAGACATGACACTGACATTAAGAGTATTGTTAAAAGGAAGAAAGATAAGTTTATAAACAGTCAGAGTAAGAATTATATTTTTAAACTGCTGTCAAAGAGGAATATATTTGAATGGAAAATTGTTTTCCATTTTTTATAATAAAAATTATAACATCCCCTTTATGACTAGTGTTTAACAGATGACCTCATATTTAACTAGATGAAATTATATTACAGCAGACTCAGGTAACTGTGTAATAAAAATGGGCGAATCACAAAAATTGTATTATCAATCTTCTTATGTTTAAGTTCAATTCAGCCAAGTAAGATGAATTTTTAAATTGTCAAGAGAAAAAAATATTCTGTTTTGTAGCTGAGAAGGTTGACTGCATCTGCTAAGGGCAGATGAAAGGCTATTTGCTAAGATACATAAAAAATTAGTCTTGTATTAATGTCATCTAGAAGAAACTCACCAATTGGGTCTGATTTCTGAAAGATTATTAAGCACTATTTGCTGAGTTTATCATGATGTAAAGGTCTTAGTTCAAATTTTCACTAAGCACAATACTCCTATATGTTGTTGTTAGGTATCATCAAGTCAGCTCTGATGCATGAATGAGTCGACTCTTACTCATATATTGTTGTTGTTGTTATGTGCCATCGAGTCAGACCCGACTCATGGCGACCCCTCCTTGGGTTTCCGAGGCAGTATCACTACAGAAGTAGATTGCCCCATCTTCCTTCCGAGGAGTGGCTGGTGGGTTTGAACCGCCAGCCTTCTGGTTAGCAGTCAAGTGCCTTAGCCACTATGCTACCAGAGCTCCCAAGAGACTGACAAAACCCCCTCATTCTATTCTTGCTCCACTTTTTCCAGTTTTAATTGGATGTCAAAAAATATAAGTATATTTTCAGATAGATAAAATGATAGGAATAATTGTCTTTTTTCTCCCCCCTATAGTATTACTTAATAATTTAGTTTTGGGCATTGCCCTTACAGGAAAATTTTATCTTCAAGGAAGTTCTCCTTATTCAGTAACTATTAACCCTGAGTTGGGAGGAAAAAAATTAATCGCTACCATTTATTAATCACTATGTGTTACGCACTTCATATTCATTTAATCATCACCATAATGTTTTATGGTAGATCTATTATTCATACTTTTCAAAGAACTGTAACCTAAAAAAGTAAATTCATCTACCCAATGTCATGGAGCTCTAGTAGGTGACAGAAGTAGAGTTGCAGACCAGGATAGGAATTAAGACATTTTACACAATCCACATTGAAGTTACGCTTGAATCCAACTCTTAACATTGCAATAAAGGTAATGAATAAATAAATTTGCGTCTATATAATGATTCATCTTTAAATATTTTCTTATATTTTATCTTATTTGCTCTTATAAACAGTCCTAAGAGGTGAGTAGGTATTTATAAGCAGTTGTAGTTCAGAGATATTGGGGGAATTTTACAAAAGCAGCAAGTGGTAGATTTAATCTTCAAATGTGGTTTAAACCCCAAATGCTGGTTAGGCCAAAATGGAAGAGAATGACAACTGAGATCCCGTTGTAATGACTTTCACTTTGGTGAAACCTAGGAGGTACATGTGAGATTGATGATTCCAGGGAGTGTAGGTGGCTCCTTCTTGCCTCTATTATTCCTCACAGTCTGGTACCCAGGGTTTGAGTAAATGTAGCACACAGAGTGGGAAGTCCACCATTTACAGTTGATTTTTCATGTATCAGGAGAAGGATCCTCACCAGTACTCAGAGTTCATTGTGTTAACATATAAGGAATTTCTTTCTTTTTTTTTTTTTCAATTTCCTAGAATTTTTTTTTTTTTTTTTTTTAGGATTTGGGTGAATATTTACAGAGTAAATTCACTTTTCATACAGCAGTTATAAGGAATTTCTTGTTGAGTATGTGACATGTTTTCATTTCTAATTGTATCATTGTGACATGTTTTCATTTCTTATTGTATCATTGGATCTCAGCAGGTCTGAACATTACCTACAATCAGAATATTTTTTCAAAGTTTGAGAAAAGCAAGGCATGTATAGTTTTGTGGTTGTTGAATATCTACCCATTCTCACTCACATACAACTTTACTGTTATTCACAAATATTATCACAGAAGCACCTTATTATTGCCATAATTTTCAGAGATATGGCCTGTGTTCAGTAAGGGCAAAGGATTTAGGAAAATTATAATTGGACTCCCCAAGAGAAGCTAAAAAGTAACCCTTGGAGAAGACCCTTCTAGTTTGAATATTATGTTACACAAGTCAGATCTCCTTCTTTCTTATATCATATTCTCAGTACCATCTCATTGTTCTCTTATTTCAATATGAAAAATACTCATGCAGATATATTTTCCATTGAAACATATGTAATCACTACCTATGTACATCATCATTGGGTTCTTTTAAAAAAATTATCAACTATATCAAAATAATGTTCTGTATTTTCACATTTTTTTCTTCAGAAAATCAGCAGATATTTTAAAATGTTGTTGAAGTTTCCAATTTTACAATACAAAGTGATAAAAAGAAACTGAGAATCACATGACTGATATACTGAAGTATATTACAAATTACCAAACATAGCACATACCTGCATGCATATAAGTAATTTCATTTGAAAAGTAAAAGTGTATTTGTGTCAGAACCACATAAACCAATGTTTTGGGATTTGGCACTATACAAAGCTGGGTTTGATTCCTGCACCTGCCTCTTACTGTGAGAACTACAGGATGCTATTTACCCTCTCTGAGGGGCAGATGAATTAAAGCACATAACATGTTTGGTTGAAGATTTGGCATAGTATTAGCTCCCATCCCCCTTGATCGTACACCATTTTTTCCCTCTAAGCTTTTATTTGCAAGGCTGGCATTCATTCTTTGAACAATTTTTTCTTTCCACAAATTACTACTAGACAAAACTTAAGTCTGAACAGAAATGAAAGAACATTAAAAGTGTACAAAATGGAATGTTTTCTAAAATATTCAAAATTACAGCTCCAATCTTCATTATTTAGAGCTTCAGTATGGAAAATACAAACTTAGCCCAATGTAGGGGCATAAAATTAACCAACCTTACACGTGTTGGTTATGCAACCCTTACATGTATGTTATGGAAAGAAGTATACAAGTTATTTGAAATGCATGTCCCATTTACAGTAACTTGAAATTGTCATCTAATCTGTATGAAGCTTTGATCTTCCAGAAATGGCATGCTTTTAGCATTCTATGTTAACTATGTAAAACTACAACAATACTTGTCCTGAAGAATCAGTTTATTGAAAGCAGCAGTGAAACAACTTAATACCACCTTTCTTTGCTCTTGGTTCTGCTGAACCTTTTTCTCTAATCCCACTATGGTTTTTTTTTTTTTTTTCCCCATGCCTTTTCTACCTTCTCAAGTCTTTCTCTTCTCAGAATTATAATTCCTTCCTTCACAGCCTCTCCACACATACTCAGATCCCATGGTTACTTATTAGTGGCAAAGTATTGAAAGGTTCTGTCTAGAGTCTAGGTATGCAAGCAATAGATCCTTTTATCTGTAAGACTCATCAAAAAATATAATATTTATTTTGTTTTGCTTTCTAATCCCTCCTGCATCACTTCCTAGCATAAAAAAGGAATAGCAATATATTTGATTTCCCCCAGTCTGGACAGTCATAAAGACTCAATAAAGACTCAGTAGTCAAGAATTATGTATGTATGTGTATATATGTATATAGTCTTTTCCTCACCTATGAATAATAGACATGGAAACCTGAGGAGTCCTGGTATTTTATGGATTTGGAATTATCACCCGTCCTGTTGACTTTCAGACTCTGCCACTGTCTTGCTCCCAGTCTCACCCATCTCCCCTCACTAATTCTCTTTCCCTGACTCCCTCCATACTGGATAATTCTAGACATCAGTGATGTTGCCATCATGATTTTCCATTCTTCTGAGTGTCCTTGGTAATTCTTTGAATCTTCTTGAAGTCAGACCCTAAAATATTAGTGTATCCATGACTGCATATGTCTATCACTTTACATGAGTCCATATATATAGATAGGTATATAATGCTTAATCATATTTTTTTATGTTCAGTGGACTTAACCTAGGCTATTCACATTTTAAAATCTCATAAATAATTTATTGCGAAATAGCAGTACAGTTCAACATAGAGTATAATATTACAGGCCAAACTATTCCCACTGTTCCCTGGACATTGAAATGTCTATTTCTCAGGAGGATGCAACATCTCTTATTCATCCTCTTACCATCAGATAAACACAATACCTACTACAGGGGAGGCAGATGAAATGACTGAGATTTTCAGAGAGCACCACAATTTTCCTGTTTCACTGATATAGTGATGCTCATCTTATCATCCCAATTCAGGAACAAGTTAGCTCCTGCAGGGCAGAGACTTTCAAAGCTACAACTATCCATGACACTAGAATATTAATGGAAGTAGAGAGAAAGGTAAATCATATTAGGCCTTCAAGCAAAGCCAAACCTCATACCATGACTTCAAACTATACTTCCAATCTTGTAAGTTCCTGTCTTCTCCCCTATGTCTCCTCCTCCCGTTACCCCTCCCAAACTCACAGTCACATACAGGTGTGTGTGCACTAGACCTATACTCCAGTTAGGCAGACTTTTAACTATTTCTGAACACCTTTGTATCCACAATTAGCTTCTGAAAATACCCTCTTCTTCATCTGGTAAAATATATTCATCCTTCAACAGTCTGCTCAATTGTCACTTCTTTTATGAGGCTTTTCCTGAACTGTCAGACTAAGTGGTCTTTATTTTCCCTTGTGTAATTGCATTGGGCATACATCCATTTCTACCCTTGCTACCTTATGTTAAATTTTTCTGGCTACTTTTAGGGTCATCAAGTCATCTTAGTTTGCCCAAGACTTCCCATGTTTTGAAACAGGAAGTCCTGCTTGCCAGGAAACACCTTTGTCCCAGGCAAATGAGGATGTTTGGTCACCCAACTTGCATGTCGTACTGGAGCATAGACCTCTTTGTGAAAGGGTTGTGTCAGATTCATCTTTTGTTACTGTTTGATGAATGAATGTGTTTTTATGTGAGACTAAAAGGATCTTAGCCATGACTCATTCAATCATGATGAGGTGGTAGGGAGGCAAACACCAGTAGATGAAGACTTATTAATGTTTTCTCTAAACAGAAAAATCCTGAAATAGTATAGTCTTTTAGCTTTCCTCTAGGTAAGCCCTATCTCATACCTGTAGGTTTATAACTCACTACTTTCACTTGATCTAGAAACAAAGGTTAAAGTGCCCTTGACAGGAGCAACCTCCTCCTACATTCAGTAATAACATTTAAAAGAAATGTTTTATGAGAGCAGAAAGGACTGGATATGAAACAACATTTTAAATGCGTGCCTAGTGGCTCTGAAATTTTTGAAATTGAGTCTATGTATCCTGTAGGGCCTAGGGACTTCATGGCAGGATTGACAGTGCACATTATCATTACTGCTAGGAGTAAAATATCAACTTTTCTGTGACATTTAAAAAAAAAAAAAAAATTACTGCCATTGAGTCAATTCCAACTCATAGTGACCCCCATTAGGTTTCTGAGGCAGTAAATCTTTACAGAAGTAGATTGCCCCATCTTCCTTTGACAGAGAAACTGGTGGGTTTGAACCACCAACCTTCTGGTTAGCAGTCAAATGCCCTAGGCACTGCACTACCAGAACTCCTTTGACATTGTTGTTGTTGTTGTCATGTGCCGTCGAGTTGGCCCCGACTCCTAGTGACCCCTCCTTGGGTTTCCGAGGCAGTATCACTACGGAAGTAGGATTGCCCAACCTTCCTTCCGAGGAGTGGCTGGTGGATTTGAACCGCCAGCCTTCTGGTTAGCAGTAAAGTGCTTTAGCCACTATGCTACCAGAGCTCCTTTGACATTAGTGAAGAGTAATGGCTTAGTGATGAATCCCTTTTTGTGTACAATACACATCAAACAGCATTACAGGTCAATGTCTTCCTAGATAATTACTATTACTCCTGGGGGAGAGGAGAGAGATTATTTATATGAAAATGTACCCATATTTTGGGAAGCTCATCCTTGTCGGGGGTAAAGGATAGACTCTTGACTCTTGAGCTGTGAGGATGTCAGTGTTAATATATGGATACTCTTCTCAGTCAGTCATGTTCCTACTTCCCACCTGAACATATATCCCTAAAGTAGGCACCCCTATGTCCAGGAAAAGCAGGAGAAAGGAACACATGAATGACCCAACCTTCCCACTCACATTCACAAAGCAAACTCATATTCCCCTCAGGTACAGTAAGTAATGAATGGTCATTTATAGAAAGAAAATTATCACTTAAGTGTTAGAATTAGGAAGAAATCTTTCAAGAGCTAGGATTCAATTGTTCTATTAAAAAAAAAAAAAAAAACTCTCCAAATAAAATCAGTTTAATTTTTCCATTTATCCTCAGCTTATATTTTAAAATAAAGTGTATTTAAAACATTAGGCTTTAAACTAGCATTTTTAAAATTCAACTTCTCAAAACACAATAAGGTATACATTATACTGTGTACATCCTATTTTATAATTTCTAATGTTTCTATTTTATCTCCCCTACTAGACTATGTGGGAGCTCTGGTAGCATAGTACCTAAGGCACTTGACTGCTAATCAGAAGGCTGGCAGTTCAAACCCACCAGCCACTCCTCGGAAGGAAGATGAGGCAATCTACTTCCATAGGGATACTGTCTCAGAAACCCAAGGAGGGGTCACTAAGAGTCGGGTCCAACTTGACGGCATATAACAACAACAACAACAACTAGACTATGTATCTAATTGATCTTTGTTCCTTATCATGATGCCTAGCAAAGAGCATTTGAGAAACATTTGATGAGTCATGATAGCTAGCACTTACTGAATACGTACAACGAGGCTCTTTTCTAAATGACTTATTCATTTTAACTCATTTGATATGCACAACTCTGTGATGTAAGTATTATTTTTATCCTGACTATAGACATTAAAGAAAAAATCTGAAGTACAGAGAATAAGTGAAGTACAGAGAATAAGCCCAGGGTCAGATGCGTACAATGCAATGGGGCTACGATATGAATGCATACAATGTGACTGCAGTGACCAACTCCTAATTATTTTATTCTACCTTCTGTAAGAGTGGTGGCCCTAGAGGAACCCTTTAGGATTGTTATCCTTTTAGTTTCCAAAGCATGAAGTAATTTTTATTCAATTTTTCCAAACTTGTTAGTAGAGAAAATTTAATGGAGCCTTCCGAAGATATGTATTAAAATCGATAAAATACAGACAGGAATTGTGCATTGTATACTTTTGGCTTACATTGGCCAATGCAGCTGCATCTGTGGTTCAGATGTGAGATGGTAATATACAGACTTTCCTGACCCCCAAGAAGTATGGGAGCTGGAATTGGAGCCAGAGACAGTTTAGGAATTTCCAAGCACCCACTTTTGGATCCCATTCAGGAAGCCCCCAAAGGAGCAAATTTGCAGAGAAGGGATGGTAGATGTACTAAGCTGACACCCTAAACCTTAAGTCAACCTTTCCTCTCCTAATGTTAAGTGACTGCCTCTCTGATGCTCCCACATCTGGTCTCCATTGTAGTGCTTGTCCATATGAGCACATTGCTATTGCACCACAAGTCTGCAGATGCTACTTATCAGCTTCTTACATCCAAGTCTTTAAGCACCAAAGTGGGATGGCTTCTTCCCTTTCACTAGAAAGTCTCGAAAGAGTCCGTTTTGAAAGATCCCCTGTGTCTTTGCCCAAATACAGATTAGTTATTTCACATGAGCTGGTCCTCAGTTTCCCATCAAGTTCTGACTATCACAATATCTTTTTTATGGGAGAGTAAAAATGGAACCTAGTGAGATCTAGCACCTTCTGACCATGCTTGACTTCATGCAGATATTTATTCAACAAATACATAGTGAGCACTGGCTACTGCATGCTTTGAAGTAATAAGAGGAAACCACTTTGCCACTTTAGAAACACTTTACCAGTGGCACTGGAAAAAGGGCACAAGGAGGTGTCTTCTGACCTCTTCTAACTTCATGAGGGAAAGAAAGAGAATCACCATGAGCCTCAACAACCCAAGGCTGATTCCTTTGAGGTAGAGGTCGGACATACTGCCACCCTCCACCCTTTGTACCCGTTCTGAGCTCAACCATCCATGGCACTATTTACCTCTCTGCTGGATTTGATAATTGATTGCAGTGACCATACAGAACTCATAGACAATACTTCATGCAGTTTATTAGGGAAGTAACAGGTTCCAATTCAGGTTTAGGAGCACTCAGGATACAATCCTTCAACCAGGACAGGCTCCCCTAAGCCATGCCCATAGGCGTCCCTCTCTTTGGCTCTCATCTCCTTGGTCCAGACTCTGCTCTCCTCAGGCAAGTGTTACAAAGTTCTTTTAGCTTTGCAGATAGGTGCCTAGAGATAGGTGCCTAGAGAAGCACCCCATTGCACCAACAAACTTCTTGCCCAAAGGCTCACAATTTTCTCATTCCATGGGTTGGGAAACCCACCGCTCTGTCTTGTGCCAATCTCTTGGTTCTGCTGCCTCTGCTGCTGTGGTTTCTCTACCACCATCTCCAGCCACCACAGGGGAGTGTTATAGCTCTCTCTCTCCTGGATCAAGGAAGTTCAGTGCAGGGATCTAGGGTCCAAAGGATGCAGTCCACTCCTGGGTCTCTTTCTTGATGATAGTGTGATCCCCCTTTCCACCTCTGAGATGGCTCATTATCAGCCTGGCAAGATGGCAAAACAGACCAATCCCCACGTTAGGGTTCTATACACCTTATTTGTACAGTCCAAGAAGAGTGCCATGTGCCTTATTTAAATTATTAGCCAGCTATCCAATCCCCTTGGTGGGGCACAAGCACCTCACATTTGCACAGTCACACCCTGTCATCTGGTAGGAGTCACAAAGACCATGGCTAGAAGAGACATGTTAAATACGTCACTGCACCACAGGCACAATGTTTTCTCAAAAGCTGCTCTCTCTCCCCTCTCCCACATTGACCCAAAGATCCTTCTCTAAACTATAAACCATAATTTAGAAGTGGAATGGTGGCCCCATGAGTACAAAAGACATCATTCATGACTGTGCACCAAAAGTGCCCTTCTTTAAAATCCCAGGAGAAGCAAAATGGGGAATGGACAGGCTGGGATGTAGAGGAAGCACTGGTACTAAGGTATCAGAGATGATGGCCTAGATAAGCCCCAGCAAACCCAACTTCTATACACTGATGGGCTCAGATATGTGACTTTCCACATATTCTTCCATTTTCTCCCATAGTAAAGGAGGTGGCGATCAAACAAGACACTGACCTGGGACTAACCTTAGCAGTGTATTATCTAAACAAGTGTAAATATTTCATCTCCTCTGTGTATGTCTGAAACTTCTGATGGTACAAGTACTCTTTCTGGAGCAAAATAACATTTCCTACTACACTCTGTAGCCACAAACAGAAAAAGAAGCTTCCACATATGTTTTATCGGCAAAGAATTCCTTATCTTACTCCTTTTTCATAGTTTCTCAGCTTTTAACTCACAATATTACAAAACCTAGCTGCACATTAGGTTTGTCTGAGAAACTTAAAAAATCTCAATGCTAGTGCCTCACTCTGGGATTCTGATCTAGTTGATCTAGGATAGGGCCTGAGTCATCTGTGTTTTTTAAAAGCTTTTATGGCCAGAATAAAAAAAGTTTTATAGCCAGAATTATAAGATACTACCATGTGTGAACATGTTTTAAGTCTTTATTCCTTGATGAAAGAAGGAGCTTTGGCTTCAGATAAGTAAATAAAAGTGCAAAAAGAGAAGGCAATAGAAGCAATCTTTGATCCTTTTACCATTCCAAAAAGGAAACGTCTCTTATGAGTAATCTTTCCCATCTGTTAACAGAAAGTGTTAGGATATTACTACTTCCTATGACTCTTACTCTCTTAGCACTTAACACCTAAGATATCTTACCAAATATGACAATAGACTAGACACAATTAAAGAGTAAGAACTCTTGGTAGCTTCCCAGGCTCTTGTTCTATTTGGAGGCTAGATGAAATAGTTCATAATCATCTCACAGAGCCTAAACAATGAGGAGGAAGATGGCATTTGTCATTCCCATCCTTTGTTCACATTGTGAGATCTTCAAATCCTTGCTAAAAGGACTTGAAACTATCCATTTTGGAAGCACAAGGAAGACAAGGCTTCTCTATTCAGCCACAATCACATTTCTTTGTGACAGGTCTTTTAGAGCTTGGGAGCATATTTAAGAATTTTAAATGAATGACTTCATTTGTGACAATGGAAATCTTCTCTAGCAATTAGCTGGGGGCACTAAAGCAATATCGAGCTTCTGCTATTTGGGACGAACAAGGCACGCCGGACTAGTTCATTGGAATTTTCCTTCCTGTGAACTCTAGAAACTCAATTGGATGGTGAATGAGATGTTTTCAACATTATATCCATGAAGCAGGTGGCTACATATTCCTTGTCTAAAGAAATAATTACATGCAGGTGGCAAGTTAGAGGAACCTAACTGTACCATAATTTTCTTGATATAAACTTATCCTAGTAATGTGTTCTAAGGATAAATGTCTGCATGCAATGAACAATGACCTAGTAAAATACAAATAAAACATACAGGAAATGAGGAAAGCTGATACTTCAGTACAATCCAAAGTTGTTTCTGGATGGTGTGTTGAAATTATTAACATATACTTGAAAACAAAAGTCTTATAACACACACTCATCGTTTAAGTATTTCACAAAATAATATTTGCCTTTCACTGTGTAGCATTCTGAGTATGTAAATATGAGTAACACATGAACCCTGTCCATAACAAACACACAGTATAGGGAAGGAAATAGACATGGAAATCAGTCATTAAGACACAGCATGATTAGGTTACTGTAGCCCATGGAATTCATGAAAATATTATTTAGGATAGTGTGTACTACATCATGGAAATCTCATTATCCAAGGCCTAGGGAGAAAGTTCTCATAGGTTTTAATAACAGGAATACTACATTCTTCTGAACAACTCTCTTTGTTTGCCTTATAAATATTCTGAACAGTATATTCCTGGTTCGTCCTTCCCTTTGATTCATCTACTTAAAAAATGACAGGCAATTTGCGATCTATATCTAGTAAACAGATAGGACCCTATATTATCAATTTTGTCTCTTGACTTCCCATCTAACTTTGCCCTGGTTTCCTCATTTACTTATATTATTGCAATTCCTTAAAAGTATCTCAATGAGAAATGAAGTCCTAATACATGCCACAACATGGATGAACCTTGAAAACACTATGCTGAATGAAAAAAAGTCACGAAAGAACAAATACTGTATTATCTCACTTCATGAAATAGGCAAATATATAGACACCAAAGCTTATTAGTGACTCCCAGGGGTAAGAGGGTGGGGAGTAGGGTGAGTTTAAGGATCGGAAAGTTTATGTTAATAGTGATAGAAGAATTTGGAAAAGGACAGCGATAATGGTTGCACTACCTGAAGAATGTAATCAATGTCACTGAATTATACATATAAAACATGTTGGATTTACAAATATTCCATTATGTATATTTGTACAACAATTTTTTTTTTTTTTTTTAGTTTTTAGAAACTTTTTATTATGATTTGGACAAAGGTTTACAGAGGAAATCAATCTTCCATCCAACAATCATACATATTTTGTTTCATCCCAACAATGTAACAACTCTCTTCCCACCTCTTCCCTGTGGTTACTTTTTCCCTGTGTTGTCCTTTCCTATACATTCCTGTCTTCTGCTTTTCTCCCAGCACAACTGCTGCCCTTCTGATCTCCCATGGTTGATTTTTCTAAGGAGTAATTGTACACCACATAGTCCTGTCTATTGTTTGGCTGAAGGTTAAGCCTGAAGAGTCACTAGGTGCCATAGTCTCAGGAATTTCAAGTCTCTGTCAGACCAGTAAGGCTGGTCATTTTTATGATTTTGAGTTTTGTTCCACATTTTTCCTCCACTCTATCCAAGACCTCCAATTTTGATCATTTTCAAAGTGGTTGGCAGAGGTAGCTGGGCACCATGTAGTTCTTCTGGTCTTAGGGTTGTGTAGGCTTGGGTTCTCATGGTCCACTAGTCTTGGACTAATTGTTTCCATATATTTTTTTTTTTATCTTTTTCACTCTTTGCTCTGGACAAGGAAAGACCAATGGTTGCATTATGGCTGCTCATTAATATTTAAGATCCCAGTCATTACTCGCCAAAGTAGGATACATAACACTGTTTTAGTGTACTAAGTTATGCCAATTGATCTTGATGTCCCCTATTACCATGATCTTGAGCCCATAGGCTCAACAACTCACTCCCTCAAGATGTTGGTTGTGGCTAAGAAGTTATCATAATTTTGCCCCCTGTTCACTCTATTATATACATGGACATTTTTATAGCACATACAAATACATAAATAGAAATGATATCTGCCAACCGTGGTCATAAGTATATTCATGTTTGCCTACCCATACTCGATCATCATGCCTCTGTACTTATCTATCCATCCATAGATTAATATTTGTTATTACTAATAATGCAGTATTGTGTGTGTAATAATATTTACCTTCATTGTCTGTACCTTCTCTGCACTCTCCAGGTTTTCCTTTTCCTTAGTGATATTGTACTGGTCAACTGCTTTTGGTACATTGTCTTTCCCTTTACCCAAATCAATACATGAAGTTTAGTCTTTTTTTTTTTTTTTTTTAAATTCCCTTAATCTTTATCTAGAAATGTTTATCTAGAAATGTCCTAATTTTTCCATTGTATATGTGGGATAATTTTGCTGGATATATAATTCTTGGTTGGCAATTTTTTCCTTCAAGGTTTTATATATATCATCCCATTGCCTTGTGCCTACATGGTTTTGGCTGAGAAATCAGAGTTTATTGGTTGCCTTTTGTAGATAACTTTTCATTTTTCCCTTAACTGCTTTCGGGATTCTTTCTGTCTTTGGTTTTGGAAAATGATTATGAGATGTCTTGGTGCTTTTCTTTTGGGCTCCTGTTTGGGGTTCATTGAACCTCTTGAATGCATATCTTCTTGTCTTTCATGGTATTAAGGAAGTTTTCTTCCAACAAATCTACAATTTTCTCTGTAATTTTTTCTTTTTTGGTCTCTTCTTGTTCTGGAATTACAGTCACATGTAAATTATTCCTCTTGATGGTTCACACATAATTCTTAGGCTTTCTTCATTCTTTTTTCTGATCCACTACCAGCTTAGTATTAAGAGATTTGTCTTCAATTTCAATAATTCTCTCTTCCATTGATTCAATATTATTTCTTTGCCCTTCCAAAATATTATCTATTTCTGGAACTTTAATATTAATCTTATGAATTTCTATTTGCTGTTTTTGTATGGTTTCTGATTTTCCATTTATTTTGTTTTTGTATTATTTTCCTGAATTCTTCTAGAGTTTTGTCTGTGTGTTCTTTGATTTTGTCGCACTTTCTGTGATCGCTCTCTCAACCCATTTAAGGGACCTAAATATAATTCTCTTGAATTCCTTATCAGGTAGTTCCAATACCATTTCTTCCTTAGAAATGATTTCAAGCTCTGTATTTTGATCACTTGTTTGAGCTATATTGTCTTCTTTCTTTGTGTCAACTGAGGTAGTCTGTTTTTTCTGAGACATTGTGGTAGTGTTGTATTTGTATTTAATTGATAATTGTATGTTGGTGTGTTTTGCCCAGGTTTTTAGCTTTATTTTGTTTTGATAAAACAAAGTGTCTAAGTAAGCAGGGTGAGTGTGCTACACCACTTGCTAGTTTGGCAGCACTCAGGTAGAGGATGGTGTTGTGTATGTTCTCTGTTGTGTAGGGCAGTTGCAGGTGGGCTGGGCTGATTTTGGTTGTCATCTATTGTTGATTAAATGGTGCAGAAGTAATTGGTGGCACTTGCCCAGTGGATGGGGTGGCAGGAGGCGCAGGTGTGGCTGGGTAACATGGACAGAGTTGCTGCTGCCTGATGGTGGAGCCTTGGAGGCTGTAAAGTCCCAAGTCTGTGGGTAGATCTGGGGGATTCTCCTCACTTTTGTGGTTGCAGGGGCTGGCAAACCCAAATCAATGGGTTAGAAGACCAGCTGTTGTCTCAAGTCCAGGGGTGAGATGATGATGAACCTAACGCAGAACCAGAGCCTATACAACAATTTTTAGAAAGGGCTCCTCATATCCTCTTTATGATAAGGCAGGATATCAAAAAATAAAGAAATCTGCTGACAGAGGTCTATTTGAGGTTTTATGAGAGCAAAGGGGAGGGACTATAATGCATGCTGGGAACATAAGGAGAGGGAAGAAATTAGCTGGACAGATGAGAAAAGCATTACAGTAGCACTATAGGAGCTCTGGTAGCATAGTGGCTAAGACACTTGCCTGCTAACCAGACGGCTGGCGGTTCAAACCCACCAGCCACTCCTCGGAAGGAAGGTTGGGCAGTCCTACTTCCGTAGTGATACTGCCTCGGAAACCCAAGGAGGGGTCGCTATGAGTCGGGTTTGACTCGACGGCACATAACAACAACAACATAATAGTTACAAAGAATAAATGCATAGTATAATTGCTAGGTTCTTCCAATATATCAGTGTACAAGCAACTCCATGAAGTAGATATTAATGAAGATATTGATAATTAAAGAGTTTAGTAATTTGCCCAAGATGCCACCTCAAACCCAAGCAATCTTGCTCTAAGGACCCTGCCATTGATTTACATAATCTCACATGCAGAGATAAGAGTTGTGATGTGGCATTGCCTGTTACAGCAGCTCCATGTATGTCTGAAGCAGAGTGTATGTCATGACATAGTCACAGATAATGCTACAGGGACAAGTAAGAGCAAAGTTAAGAGTAATATTTCTTTAGGCAACAGCATGATCTCAAAGGATTTTCACAAGGGAATTACATGAAAATGGAGGAAAGAGGAGAGAGGCTTCAAACTTAAGTACTTCCAAAATAACAGTCACTGTCAGAGTTTATGGAGTAAGGAAAACTTGAAAGTTAACAAGCCATAGTTCCCTACACACTATAGCTCATGGCAACTTCTTTGGTGCACAAGAACATTACTGTAGCATATTATAGGCATACCTCGGAGATATGGTAGGTTCAGTTCCAGACCACCACAATAAAGCAAATATTGCAATAAAGCAGGACACATGAGTTTTTTGGTTTCCCCAGTGCACATAAAAGCTATGTTTACACGATACGTAATCTATTAACTATGCAATGTTGTTGTTGTTGTTAGGTGTCATCAAAACCAAAAAACAAACTCACTGCAGTGGAGTCTATTGTAACTCATCGCAACCCTTCCTTGGGTTTCTGAGGTGGTATCTCTATAGAAGTAGATTGCCCAACCTTCCTCCTGAGGAGTGGCTGATGGGTTTGAACCCCCAGCCTTCTGGTTAGCAGTCAAATGCCTTAGGCACTTTGCCATCAGAGCTGTTCCAATTCATAGCGACCCTATGTACAACAAATGAAACATTCCCCAGTCTGTTGCCATCCTCACAATCTTTCCTGTGCTTGACCTCATTGTTGTATCCACTATGTCAATCCATCGTGTTAAGGGTCTTCCTCTTTTTCAGTGACCCTCCACTTTACCAAGCATAATATTTTTCTCCAGGTAATGGTCCCTTCTGACAACATGACCAAATTAGGTGACAGGAAGTCTAGTCATTCTCACTTCTAAGGAGCATTCCAGCTGCACATCTTCCAGGACAGATTCGTTCATTTTTCTGGTATTTTCAGTATTCTCACCAATGCCACAATTCAAAGGCATCAACTCTTCTTCAGTCTTCCTTATTCATTGTCCAGCATTCATATGTATATATATGAGGCTACTAAAAATACCATGGCTTGGGTTAGGTGCACCTTAGTCTTCAAAGTGACATCTTTGCTGCTTAGCACTTCAAAGAGGTCTTTTGCAGCAGATTTACCCAGGGCAATATGATGTCTGATTTCTTGAGCTGCTTCCATGGGTGTTGAATGTGGATCCAAGTAAAATGAAACCCCTGACAACTTCAATCTCCTCTCCATTTAGCATGATGTTGTATATTAGTCCAGTTGTGAGTATTTGGTTTTCTGTTGTTGAGGTATAAACCATCCTGAAGAGTGCAGTCTCTGATCATCACCAGTAAGTGCTTCAACTCATCTTTACTTTCAGCAAAGTTCTGTCATCTGCAGATCACAGGTTGTTAATGAGTCTTCCTCCAATCCTGATGTTCTTCTTCATATAGTCCAGCCTCTCAAATTATTTGCTCAGCATACAGATTGGATAAGTATGGTGAAAGCATAGTACCCTGATGCACACTCTTTCTGATTTTAAACCCTGCAGTATCCCCTTCTTCTGTTCGAAGGACAGCCTCTCACTCTACATACAGGTTCCTCAGGAATACAGTGTAGTGTTCTGGAATTCCCATTCTTCACAATGTTATCCATAATTTGCTGTGATCCACACAATCAGATGTCTTTGCATAGTCAATAAAACACAAGTAAACATCTTTCTGGTATTTGCTTTCAGCCAAGATCCATCAGACATCAGCAATGATATCCCTTATTTCACATCCTCTTCTGAATCCATCTCAAATTTCTGGTAGTTCCCTGTCAATATTACTGTTGCAACCATTTTTTAATTATTTTTAGCAAAATTTTACTTGCGTGTGATATTAATGATACTGTTTGATAATTTCCACATTCTATTGGATCACCTTTTTTTTGGAATGGGCACAGATACTGACCTCTTCCAGTCATTTGAAGTCCTTGGAATGAATCAGTGAGCACCTGCAGCATGGCATCCACTTGCTGAAACATCTCAATGGGTATTCCATGAGTATTCTGTCACTTTCTGGAGGCTTTGTTTTTTGTTGTTGTTGTTTTGTTTTGTTGTTGTTGTTGTTGTTGCCAGTTCCTTTAGTGCAGCTTAGAATTCTGCCTTCAATACCATTGGTTCTTGACCATATGCTACCTTTTGAAATAGTTGAATGTTGACCCACTCTTTTTGGTACAGTGACCCTCTATATTCCTTCCATCTTCTTTTGATGTATCCTGCCTCATTCAATATTTTACTCATAGAATCCTTTAATAGTGCAATTCAGTGTTTGAGGTTTTTCTTCAGTTCTTCCAGCTTACGAAATGCTGAGCATGTTCTTCCCTTTTGGTTTTCCAACTCCAAGTCTTTGCACATTTCATTATAATACTTTGCTTTGTCTTCTTGAGCCACACTTTGAACTCTTCTGATCAGCCCTTTTCTTTCATCACTTCTTCCATTTGCTTTAGTTACTCTCCATTCAAGAGAAAGTCTCAGAGTCTCTTCTGACATCCATTTTGGTCTTTAATTCCTTTTCCTTTCTTGTCTTTCTAATGACCTTTTGTTTCTTTGTATATGATATTCTTGATGTTTTCCTACAATTCGTCTGGTCTTTGGTCATTGGTGTTCAGTGCAACAAATCTATTCTTTAGATGGTCTGTAAATTTAGGTGGAATATAACCAAGGTCATATTTTGGCTCCTGTGGACTTGTTTTAATTTTCTTCAGCTGCATCTTGAACTTGCATATGAGCAATTGATAGTCTGTTCCACAGTCAGTTCCTGCCCTTGTTTTGACTGATGTATTGAACTTCTCCATTGTCTTTTTCCATAGATGTAGTCAATTGGTATCAGTGTCATTTTTCCAACAGCATGAGCTTACTTCATGTCTCTATATCCTATTTTGGTAATTCTCAGAAAATTTCAAACATTTTCATAATGCTATTGCACACTTTGGGAGCTCTGGTAGCATAGTGGCTAAGACACTTGCCTGCTAACCAGATGGCTGGCGGTTCAAACCCACCAACCACTCCTCGGAAGGAAGGTTGGGCAATCCTACTTCCGTAGTGATAACTGCCTTGGAAACCCAAGGAGGGGTCGCTATGAGTCGGGGCCGACTCGACGGCACATAACAATAACAACAACAACATTGCACACTTTATGAAAAAGTTCGAAGTATTGTAAGAATTACCAAAATGTGACATGGAGATACAAAGTAAGCCCATGCTGTTGCAAAAATGACATCAATAAACTTGCTTATTGCAAGGTTGCCACAAACCTTCCTTTTGCAATAAATAAATAAATAATGCAATATCTGAGAAGTACAGTAAAGCAAAGCACAATAAAACAAGGTATGCCTATACTTCCAGTGGAAAATATTTTACATGAAACAGATTTTTCTTGAACCCCATCCAGGTGAGTTTTACTACCCAAGAACATTGTTACAAGTATCCCCCTTCTTAGTCAGTACCAGAGGCTACAGCCTTCACATACTTTCCTTGGGCTTGTAATATAATGATGATAGTGTTCACAATGATGATGGTGGTGGATTGTGGTAACAGCTGCAACTAGTTATTGAGCATATCTATATTGGAAACCTTGTGCTAATATTCATTATTTCATTTAATCCTCAGAACAACCACAGGAAGAAGGCAATATTATATCCATATGACAGATAAAGTTACTGTGGCTTAGGTGATAACTTGCCCAGGGTCACCCAAGTATAACTACACCCACTGCCATCAAGTCAAATTCTGACTCATAGTGGTCCTATTGGACAAAGTAGAACTGCCCATTGGGTTTCCAAGGTTGTAAATCTTTTCAGAAACAGACCGCTGCATCTTTTTCCTACAGAGTATCTGGTGGGTTTGAATTGGCAAACTTTCAGTTAGTGGCTGAGCATTTAACCACTGCACCACCAGGGTTCCTTGTCCAAGGTCACACAGCTCATCAAATGGTAGAGCAGGAATTTGAATCCAGAACTAATTGACTATAGATCCTGTGCGGGCAGGCAGCAATGCTACTTCACCTCCTATAAGGGAACTCTTAAAAATGGTAGTCATTGCATCATGTTTCTGTCCTGTCAGGAATTATATGATTTATAAAAATAGAAAATTAGCTGTTGATATTTTGCTTCCTTTTCTTTCTAATGTGTGTACTTTTACAAAACATAATGAATGGTTTGCTGGGGTGTGTATGTGTGTGCTTATGCTTGCACATTAAATACGTGTGTACTTGACAAATTAAAAATAGGTTGAAAACAGAAGGGCTACAGATAAGAGATACATTTTAGAGATAGGTTCAAGTCTAAGCTTTTGTACTTATGAGGTATATGATTTAGGACAAGTCATTTCAATTTTTCTTTGTGATAATCTCATCATCCTTAAAATGGGGATAATTGGAATTCAAGACTGAATTGTTATGAGGATTAATTAGGAAAATTATGTCTAGTTGTAGCACATAGTTAAGTTTTTGGTAATTGTTAATTCATCTTCCACCCCTCTGTCCTCTTCGTGCTTTCATACCATAGTTGTATTTCTGTTTGTAGATTGAACAAAGATCAAGGTATACATCAGCCTTCTTTGGGGGTATTTATGTCCTAGAGAAAGATCAACATCGAGGCTGCAGCCAAACAGAGTTATTGGTCTCTACCCTCCATATTAAAAGAATGCTTAGATTCAAGCAGGAACTCTGGTAGCATAGTGGCTAAAGCACTTGACTGCTAACCAGAAGGCTGGTGGTTCAAACCCACCAGCCACTCCTCAGAAGGAAGGTTGGGCAATCCTACTTCTGTAGTGATACTGCCTCGGAAACCCAAGGAGGAGTCGCTATGAGTCAGGGCCGACTGACGGCACATAACAACAACAACTAGATTCAAGCAGGATGTTGTACAAGAGCTAATAGTTTTCTTATCCTCCAAGCCCTCAGTTTAGCTTATTGCCTTCAACCACTTGGTGTCTGATATCTCCAAGTCTACTATATTACTATTTAGAATATGAATACTCTACTTTCAGTTGGCTTCAGCATCAATAGCCCTACATAGGCATTCTATAATTTCCTAAATATTTTCATGAATCTTTCTTCCTGGATCCTGGTCCTTCCAGCTCTGTCCAATTCAAAAAGTGTGTGTGTACTCTTACTGCTTTGCTATTTCAGTGAATTTACCTTACTGGTAGGTAAGTCCCTGTTTGATACAGGGACTTTGCAAAGCATAGATGATACTCTTTCCTTCAACACCATTCAGTATAAATTTCATTTGTCCACCATTTTATCTTAAGGCATTAAATTCATCTCAAACTAACAAAGCCACCAAAACCCAAGTGTGCATTCTATTTCTTATGGCTGAATCAAACATAATTCAAACACAATAACATATGACAGAGCCGCTGAGAACTCCACTCTGGTCACAGAAACATGTTGTA
The DNA here is from genome assembly GCF_000298275.1 of Orycteropus afer afer. Classification (NCBI taxonomy): domain Eukaryota; kingdom Metazoa; phylum Chordata; class Mammalia; order Tubulidentata; family Orycteropodidae; genus Orycteropus; species Orycteropus afer. The sequence goes on along the minus strand of NW_006921594.1, from coordinate 19,758,668 downwards.
CCAAGCCCCTCCTCAGCAGAGACCTGGCCCACGCTGGGAGAGCAACGTGACTGTAATCACGTAAGGTGTCTGTTAATGGCCAGCTCTCTGTCGAGCCATACCTATGTTCTCTTACATGACTTTGTCCCACTGTTATCCTAATTTGAAATTTTATTTTTTAGCCACATAAATAGAAGAACGCAGTTTGAAAACCCTGTCCTGGAAGCAAAAAGGAAGCTACATCAGCAGAACATGCCCCACACAGAACTTGGAACAAAGCCGCTGCAGGCCCCAGGTTTCCGAGGTACGGTACCAAGTCCGCATGTGATGGCTCCAAGGGAGTAACTGTCTTCTCAAACTGCCTGCTCTTCTGAAGTGCCTTTAGCTTGGACCATTTCAAATAACTGATTTGCTTTCCCCACTCCCCTCTATTAGCTTTAGCTGGGTATTTTCTCTGTTTCTAAACTAATACATTTAGCAACCAAGGATTAAGTTAAAGCCTCAAGCAATACGTTATAAGAATTTACAGCACGTTGTCAGGTGGAGATTAATGGGTTTTGACAGTGGTACAGTAAACTGCAGAGATTCATAGAGACTCATGTTTGTTCTCAAAAGACCAAGCACAAGAGTGAGGCTTGTTCTCCTTTGTGACAGTAGACAGCTCCTCATCGACATTACCTAGGCACAAGTCCGCCCGCCTCCGCGTGGCCCCGGAGAGGTCGCGCAGCGTGGATGACTTGTCTTACTATCGGCGCGACCACGCGGGGAGGCCCTGGCCATGCCGGGAGGCCCTGGCCATTGGGTATGTCCCAGGGTTGTTTGCTGAACTGCCTACACCTTTGAGCCACGTAGTGGGATGAATTGCTGCACAAAGTTTTCACCTCGCTGTGATCTCTCCTAAGTACAAACAGGACAAAGGCCTTTGGAGACTTGCCTGCTGTAGATTTTCACACCATTCACTATGGCACAATTAAGATGAATGTAAAGGTCTGATAGTGAACTTCTCTCTGATTGCAAAAGTTATTTTTGTAGAGGAAGAGTAGGTGAAAAGATTATATGCCTTTTTTATTTCTATTTTAAAGAAGCTCTCTCTTTTTAACAAAGATGTCTGGAAATATAAACAGATGAAGTAAAACTCCAATATGATGACTTGTTTTGTAGTTTGGCTATTACACATGTCAAAACATATATCTAAAAATATCACAATAACAATAAAAGATCATGTAAAATATATGATTTTTAAAGTATTTAGTGTGCTTATAAACATATTTATTACAGACCATAGCCAGAAAATCATATGTGTAACAAATTATTGGCAAACTATAGGAGTGGGTTCAACTTCCATTTAGATTATTTCAGTAGATGCTTTAAATGTGTCAGCATATTGTTACAAAATGCTTTACCTTTACATTCATAGTTACGTTCTAGAAATAGAAGGCTTCCTTTTTGTTCACATTTCCGCATACTAAACAGTATCGGGTCAGCCAAAATTGATTTATCTATTTATCCTTATAGTACGTCACACTGCGGCAGTGAAAGCAAAAATAACTCAGTCCCAATCCAGGACTATGATCTGGACATGTCAACATGTGGTGATATTCCACTACATCCATTTTCTTGTATCTGTTTCCCCCTCTCTGCACATGTTTGAATGTTGTGCTTCTATTATTTTTAAAATAATGAAGGTCCATTTCAGTTTTCGGAACTACTGACACATACCTTCTACTGGACTTTCCCACCAAGAGGAACATATCCAGATGTGTCTCGAAGATTTGGGCTCCTTGCCCTCTTTATCTGAAGGTCCTGAGTACCTATTCATACAGCTCTTTCTAAGTACTCACCACAACCAATCCATTGCCATCAAGTCAATTCTGACCATAGCAACCCTATAGGACAGTGCAGAACTGCCCGATAGGGTTTTTAAGGCTATAATCTTTATAGGAGCAGACTGCTCCATCTTTTTCCCTTGTGAGTTTGAACCACTGACCTTCTGTTAGCAGCTGACCACTTACCCACCGCACCACCAGTCTCCTCTTTTTAAGTACAGGAAGGATTAATTTATTAAACAGAAACAGTGACTTGACCGAAGTCTCTATTTAAAATAAGCTGCTTTTTCACCTTTCCCTGGAAGGTGAATCTTGGGATGCTCTGCGTTTATGGAAAGCACTAATATTTCTCGCTCCTGTCGCAGTCACCGCCTGCTTTCATGTACCATGTAAGACACAGACACACACACACACACACACACACGTTTACTCCTGGAATTACTGCTTGGTGGCTGGCTTTTTCATGTGAGAACGTGCCTTAAATGTGCTTTTTCTTTTTTAACTTGTATTGGCCAATGTAGAAAAACCGCTCTTCACCCGGGATGCATCCCAGTTGAAGGGAACATTCCTGAGCACCACCCTAAAAAAGAGCACCATGGGCTTTGGATTTACCATCATTGGTGGAGATGAGCCTGACGAGTTTCTGCAGGTGAAAAGTGTGATTCCGGACGGACCCGCAGCACAGGACGCAAAAATGGAAACAGGTAAGTTCCCTGATGCTTTCGAAAAATGCTCTGGCTTTTATTCTTGTTTTTCCTTTAAGGTAAAAATGAGGGTTTCTTTTTGTGTTTTTATTTTGAAGGTCAAAGGTCATTTCACCTTAGGAAAACCAAAACTTATTCTCCCCCTAAGCTTGGAGTATCAGGTTAAATTAATTTAGAAGCAACTCTCATTATCATTTTGTCTCATTTTTCACACTGTCTTCTGTTTGCTGGATTCAATGGACTCTTGAAACTGACATTTTTCTAATTTATTTCTAGGATTCTTTCTCATGGATGTGATTAACATTTCACTTTTTTTTGGTAACTTATATTAAAACATTCATATTTTAAAATCTTTATTAATCTTGTAATATTCTCATGCTAAATAGTTCTGGTTCAATTATTTAAATATGCACACCCTTCTCATAGAGAAAATTTGAAATGGCATTAGTCTTTGAATGTGCCCATACAATGTTTTATTATATGGACTTTTTCCATAACCCTTACAAATTAATTTTCATGTGTGATTAGCTGGATGTCTATCCAAATTATAATTGAAGTTCATTTCACATGAAAACATAGACTCAAATGGTTAAAGGCAGGGAGATATAAAATATGAAGAAAGGTGAACAGAGGTAGCAGAAAAAGTAATTAACTACATCTGATTTACAGTCAGATTTTAAATTCTCCAAACTTGCCCATGATTATGGATACATTCTATAACTTATGAGCATTAGTTTCCTTTTCTAAAAAAAAAAGATAAAAAAATTAAATTTGATCTTATGTATTTTAAATTCTGATTCAAGAATCTTGTAGTGTTGATTTTTGAAATGCCTTAGAAAATTATAACTGTTATATATATATATAATCACCATTTTCAAAACACTAATTTAAATTTAATATATATGACTTCAACTTTTTTAAATCAATCTTTGCAAATATACAAAATAGTAAACAACTTTTGCTGGAAATTATGCCATTTTTATGACCAATATGTCTGTGACTCATTCCTCCAAGGATTTTAAAAATGGTTTGTGAAGAAACAACATAAATTTGCTGCTGTCTTCATTTTACATTTTTAACTTTAAAAGTCAGCTTTAATATAATGCTATATTAGGAGCTCTGGTGGTATAGTGCCTAAGGCATTTGACTGCTAACCAGAAGGCTGATGGTTCAAACCCACCAACCACTCCTCCTCAGGAAGGTTGGGCAGTCTACTTCAGTAGTGATGCCACCTCAGAAAGCTAAGGATGGGTCACTATGAATCAGATCTGACTCGATGGCAGTGAGTTTGGTTTGGTTTGGTTTGGTGCTATATTACCATTAATTAAAGTATTCCTGTATAAATCACTTTTTTTCCAGGTTTCTTAATGAATATATTTGTTGTTATCATTCACTATTAAGTAACATTATATATGAATTGAGATAAAATTGTAAAACTAACCAAATTTTTCAAACATTAGTTTTTATAAAAATCATGTGTGCATAGTATTTTGCACAAGTTAGAGAATGTCCAACTCCCATATTCATACAGTGATATTTTACTAAGCATCCAAACATTCATGTGGCCCAAAAATTACAAACATCACTGACTAAATAAAGAAACCATCCTCATCACTACAATTAGGATAAGAGGAAATTATGGAATTACATCATTGTAGAGGACGGGAAGGATCCCCACAACTTTTGAATCACAGTGAAATATTTGATAAATCCATTTCTTTTCATAACAAAGGACCTAGTTCTTATTATTTCTCTGATTCAACTTACTATGCCATGTTTCAAAACTAGGAGAGGCTTCTCAGAGGAAACTTAAATAAATAAAAATATTGCACAGCAAAACTTTTTCCCTTCTTATTTATTTTACAAGTTCACCACACCCACACAGTCTAACTTCTTCAACAACAAAATCAAAGCCTTTACTTAGAATTCAGCAGATTTTCTTCATTCAGGATAATCACACAACAGGTCCTAATATAGAAAGAAGAATCTAAGATTTAATTCTATTCACTGTCACCTATTTATTCATTCAACAAACACTTATTGAGCACCTATTTTTCACAGCCATTACATATAAAGGTGGATAGGATATGGTCCCATTCTAAAAGTGTGTGCATCTAGAAGGGCTCTCAGACATATAAGCAAGTAATTGTGATACAATGTGATGAGTTTATGATAAACATGATGCTGATACAAAATCAGGAGAGTTGGAGGAGTGAGCAACAAAATTTTCCAAAAGTGTATTGCTAACTATATAATTATATTAGGCTTTTATATGGTTGATCATTTCTGTCTTTGTAAAAGAGTTCCATAAAACATTGAAATCTTATGCTCATTAAATACTCAAAAATTATAGAAACATTGAATTGTGAGATAATTTAAAATAAAACAGAAACACAATTATGTGACATTCCACAAGTTTTAATAGAGAGAATTGTTCTTTGATTCAGTTCAACAAATACTTACTTAGTCAATGTCCATATGTGCCAGGTATTCTGGCAGTTACTGGAAACACAAAAATGAAGAAACAACTGTTTATGTCTTGGAGAAGTTTACAGTATAGAAATAGTGAATGTTATGTTACTAAATAATTATATCAATGTAATAATAAAAATACATACTAAGTGCAACAGTAGTATAGAGAAAAAGGAGATTGATTCTGTTGTGAGTTGCTCAGGGCATACCTCATAGAGACAGTAGTATCTGACAGTTTTGAATGATGAATAAGAATTTGCTAAGTAGACAAGGAAAATTATAGAGAGAAGAAACAATATATACTAAGGCACTGTGGTGAGAAATACCTAGAATAAGGTTTCTATATCACCATGATGTGCATCAATATTTCACCTTGAGTATGTGTTCTTGATAAGGTGTCAAGGGAAATCATGATCATGATAACTGGTAAAGATTAACTATTCAGACTTGTAGAAAACATGAAAGAACAGTACATAGGGCATATATTCTCTAATAAAAAGCATATATCATAAATGCATGCATACTTGTATATAAAACCTTTCTTGTGTAAATGTGCAATATTCTACCAATTAGTCATAAGGGAAGGAGCTCTGATGATGTAATGGTTAAGACATTTGGCTGCTAAGTGGAAGGTTGGTGGCTTGAACTACTAGCCGCTCCACAGAAGAAAGATTGGGCAGTCTGCTTCCATAAAGATTTGCAGCCTTGGAAACCCAATGAGGGTCGCTATGAGTCAGAATTGCCTTGATGTTAGTAAGTTTGGTTTTGATGTGAGTCATAAGGGTTTCCTCTATAGCTGTTTTGTTTACTTGTATATTCCCAGAATCTAAGACAGTACCTGATAAATAGCATGTGCACAATAATTACTTGTTGTCTGGCTGGCTGGGTAGAAAGATGGATGGATGGATGGATGAATAGAGGAATGGGTGGATAATCTTAAAAAATAAACAAGTGAAATTTGAATTGGCTGTATTCCATGTGGCATAGTGCCTAAGGCATTTGACTGCTAACCAGAAGGCTGGCAGTTCAAACCCACCAGCCATTTCTCGGAAGGAAGATTGAGCAATCTACTCCTGTAGAGATACTGATTCAAGGAGGGGTCATTATGAGTTGAGATTGACTCAATGGCAGTGAGTTTGGTGTTTTTTTGTTTTGTTTTTTGGTATTCCATGTTTGCAGTATAATTAATTGGACCAGGTAGTTGAAGTAAAAGCAAACCAGTTTTCCAATTTCTGGATGAAATTAGAAAGATAAATACATGTTGAAAACAAAATTAATTTCTGTTTTTATAATGATTTCATGTATAAAATGAATCTCAATAATTAGCAAAAATAATAGGTACTACACATATGAAAGATAAACCATTGATGGTTAAAAGGTGAGCATTCTCATTTGACACTGAAGTGAGCATGAAAAGATTTTAATCAAATTTTCTAACTCTAGGTTCTCTCTCATTTAGAAAAAGAGATGCCAATCGTTTTTATGGACACAAAGAAATGTTCACTGTACTAGAAAGTTGACGGGAATTCCTGAACAAGAGAAACAAGGCTACGGTGGGGAATTCTTTATCTAGTCAGCATTGACACCTAGGAAGGGATTTAAATTCCAAATCAAATTTACTGCCGTTGAATCAGATCCGACTCATAGCAACCCCTCCTTGGGTTTCCAAAACACTATCAATACGGAAGTAGATTCCCCAAACTTCCTTCCGCGGAGTGGCTGGTGGATTTGATAGCATACAGGAAAAAACGAGGGCAGTGTTCCCTCTGCTTTTTGACAGCTAAGTGCACCAGTACTCAGTGGTTCTAAATGTTCCAGAAAAGGTTTCTTGGAAGAAATGACCATAGTGTTGAGAATCCATCTAACTTCTGATTAAGTAGTCTACATAGCCCAGCAATCATTTGTAGATGTCAGAGACCCTGAAAACATTCCTTAAAGTATTTAAAAATCAGATTTGACATAATATGACTTACATAGAAACTGCAGACCCTAAAAGATAGTTATTTACCTAACGTCTCTCAGTTGAAAAGCTTCCCTTGTTACATGATGTTCCTGTACTTCCCAAACTGTTTAGTAGAGGCTTGTGGTTTTCAAAACTAAGCAATTCATACAGTTCCTCCATAAACGGGTTGAGTTATAACATAACTCACAACTTGTTAGATGTTATTTGACTGTTCTAATGTTTTCCAGTTTTGTTAGTAAAACCATAAGGAGCTGTCCTGAGATATCAGCATCTTGGCCTTCTTTGTTGTTGGTGGTGGTGGTGTTGGGTGCCATCAAGGCAGTTCTGACTCATAATAACCCTATACAGAATGAAACAAAAACTTCCCAGTCGAATTCCATCCTCACAGTCTTTGCTTTGTTTGAGCCCACTATTGCAGCCACTGTGTCAATCCATCTTGTTGAGGGTCTTCCTCTTTTTCACTGTCCTTCCTGATAACATGTCCAACATGTGTGAGACAGTGTCACCATTCTGGCTTCTAAGGAGCATTCTGCTTGAATTTCTTCCAAGACAGATTTGTCCGTTCTCCTGGTAGTCCGTGGTGTATTCAATATTCTTTGTCAACACCATAATTCGGAGGCATCAATTCTTCTTTGGTCTTCCTTATTCATTGCCTTTCACATGTGTGAGGTGATTGAAAATACTATTGCTTAGGTCAGGAAAACATTAGTCCTCCAGGTAACATCTTGGCTTTTTAACACTTTAAAAAGGTCTTTTGTAGCAGGTGCTCAGTGCAATATGTCATCTGATTTCTTGACTGATGCTTCTGTGGGCATTGATTGTGGATCCAAGTGAAATGAAATCCTTGACAACTTCAGTCTTTCTCCATTTATCATGGTGTTGCTCATTGGTCCAGTTGTGATTTTTTAATTTCTTTCTGTTGAAGTATATATAATCCATACCAAATGATGTAGTCTTTGATCTTCATCAGTAAGTGCTCCAACTCCACTTTCAGCAGGCAAGGTTGTGTCATCTGCATATCACAGGTTGTTAATGAGTCTCCCTCTAATCCCGATGCTGCATTCTTCTTCATAGTCCAGCTTCTAATATGATTTGCTCAGCATACAGATTGAAAAGTATGGTGAAAGGATACAACCCTGATACATGCCCTTTTTGATTTTAAACCATACATTACCCCCTTGTTCTGTTCAAATTGACAGTCTCTTGGTCTACACACAGGTACCACATAAGCACAAATAGGTGCTCTGGAAGTCTCATTCTTCTCAGTGTTACCCATAATTTGTTATGATCTACACCGTCAAAATCCTTTGCATAGTCAATGAAACACAAGCAAACATCCTTCTGGTATTCTCTGCTGTCACCTAAGGACCATCTGACATCAGCCATGACATACCTTGTTCCACATCCCCTTCTGAATCAAAATAGAATTTTTGGGAGTTCATTCTTAATGGACTGCTGCAACCATTTTTAAATTATGTTCAACAAAATTTTACTTGACATGTGATATTAATGATATTATTTAATAATTTTCACATTCTGTTCGATTAGATTTTCTTTAGAATGGGCACAAATAGAGATCACTTTGGGTTGCTTGGCCAGGTTGTTGTTGTTGTTGTTAGGTGCTTTTGAGTTGGTATCAACTGTGTGTTATGTGTAGGGTCGCTACACATAACAGAATGAAACACTTCCTGGTCTTAGACCATCCTTCCAGTCCTTGCTTTGCTTGAGCCCACTGTTGCAACCACTGTGTCAGTCCACCTCATTGAGGGTCTTCCCCTTTTATGCTGACCCTCTACTTTACCAAGCATGCTATTCTTCTCCAGGGACTTGTCCCTCCTGATATGACCACAGTACAAGAGACAAAGTCTGGCCATTCTCATTTCTATGAGAGTTCTGGCTATTCCTCCTTCAGGACAAATTTGTTAGTTTTTCTGGCAATCCATGGTATTTTCAATATTTTTTGCCAAACCATAATTCATATGCATCAAATTTTCTACAGTCTTGCTTATTCATTGTCCAGCTTTCACATGCATATGAGGCTATTAAAAATACTATGCCTTAGTTCAGGCACACCTTAGTCTTCAAAGTGACATCTTTGCTCTTTAACAATTTAAAGAGATTTTTCATAACTGATTTGCCCGATGCAATACATCATTTGATTTCTTCACTTCTGCTTCCATGGGTGTTGATTATGGATGCAAGTAAAATGAAATCCTTCAAAAATTAGAATTAGGAAATTGAGGACACCGAATTGTGCACATAAGATCTAAACAACAGAGGCTAATACCAGTATATCCACAATACTGCATTACCATTAACATCAAACACCAGGTTACAGATAAACACATAAACATCTGAGAAGATCAGATGGGGGTCACTGAACAGGATTATACTCTAGGCCAAGGATAGATTCAGCTGAGGTCAATCTTGCACAGTACCAATGATACAAAATACCCACAATCCTTATAGAAACAACAGAAGACAGGCATAGAGCAATCCCTCACAAACAGCCAGAAACTGTGGGAGAGAGATCCAGTAGATCTACTGCCTCAGGACCATAGTACTGAGGGACACCAGACTCAATTAGCACAATAAAATACGTAAAATCTTGTTTCACAACCTACGTTGATGAGTAGCATGAGTACTGGGGTCTTAAAAGCTTTCAAGCAGCCATCTAAGATACAGCTAATGGTTTCCTATCTTCAGAAGTGAAGAAGAGTGCAAAACAAATGAACAAACAAAAGACAAACCAAGGATGTTTTGAAGCAATCAGTCCTAGGACATGATGGACTTTGAGACCAGAAGAACTAGATGGTGCCCAGCTACCAATGCCAACCACTCGAGAAAGGATCAAAATTTGAGATCCTGGATAGAGTGGAAGAAAAAACATGGGGCAAAATCCAAAAACACAATAATGACTGGAATTACTGCCTGTTTTTGTTTGGCTGGAAGCCAGAGGAGTGGGTTCAATTCCAGACACAAAGGGCAGCTAGGGGCCATAGTCTCAGTGGTTCCCTCAGGCTCTATCAGACAAGCAAACCTGGTCCCTTTTTTTTTTTATGATTTTGAGTTTTGCTCCACATTATTCTCCCACTCTATCCAGGGTCTCCTACATAGATCCCCCTCTGAGTGGTCTAGTGGGACCCCTAATACTATGCCCTGGTATATACTTCGGGCCTGGAATAATATTCAGTCCCAGGGGCTGGCTCTCAGCCTGATAGTAAACAGATGTACATGCATACACTCAACCCAGGGTGATGCACCCATATACTCTATGGATATGCAACCCGTGGAGCAATGACCACAGGGCACCAGAGGAGCAACATTCAGCAACATTCACATGGAGGAAATGCAGGACACACAAAAAATAAAATAAAGTTAAATCCTTGACAACTTCAATCTTTTCTACATTTGTCATGATGTTGCTTAATGTTCCAGTTTTGCTTTGTTTTATTTAAATTGTGATTTGGGTGCAAGTTTGCAGAGTAAATTCACTTTCCATACAGCAGCTCACATACACTTTGTCTCATAACATTGACTACAATTTACTACAGTGCAACAGCTCCCCTCCCACTTCCTCCCCATAGTTACCTCTTCCCTGTGTCCTTCCCTCCATGCCCTCCTGCCCCCTGAACTGTCTCCCTATGCATACACAGCCTTTCTATTCTCCCATGATTGATCTCCCCAAGGAGTGTATCTACCTAATGTAAATATTCAGCTCATATATATGCCTGTCTTTTCTTTGACTGGAAGCCAGAGGAGTGGGTTCAATTCCAGACCTGAAGAGTAACTACAGGGCATTGTCTCAGACTCTATCAGACCAGCAAGCCTGGTCCCTTTTTCTTTTTTATGATTTTGAGTTTTGCTCCACATTGTTCTCCCACTCTATCCAGGATCTCCTACATAGATCCCCCTCTGAGTGGTTGGCAGTGGTAGCCGGGCACCATCTAGTTCTTCTGGTTTCATAGTCATATAGGCTGAGGATCTCATGGTGTAATAGTCACTTGGACTAATTGTTTCCATGTGTCTTTGGTTTTCCTCATTCTTCTTTACTCTGGACAAGGAGAGATCCATCATTACATCTAGATGATCACTTGCAAGCTTTTAAGATCCCAGTCACCACTCACCAAAGGAGGATGTGGAACAATGTTTTGGGTAGTATGTTATGCCAATTGAGCTTGATGTCCCCTGTGATTATGGTCCCAAGCCCATAGGTCCAACTATTCTCTCCCTCTGGGTAGCTGGCTGTGGCCAAGAAGTGACTACAACCTTGCCCTTTGTCAGCTCTACCATATACCTGGGAATTCTTGCAGAATATACAAATACACTTGTAGAAACATTGTCTGCCAACCCTGTACCTGGTCTTGGACACACTCCCCCTGCATAGACATACCTAATAGTTCAGCCTGTGTACCTGCCTATCCACCCATATATCAATGTTTGCCTTCACTGTTATTGTTCCAGTTTTGAGGATTTTTGATTTCTCTGTGTTAAGGTGCAATCCATACTGAAGGCTGTAGTCACTGATCTTCATCAGTAAGTGCTTCAAGTTTTCTTCACTTTCAGCAAGCAAGGTTGTATCATCTTCATATCACAGGTTGTGAATGAGACTTCCTCCAATCCTGATGTCACATTCTTCTTCATATAGTCTAGCTTCTCAGATTATTTGTTCAGCACACAGATTGAATAAGTATGGTGAAAGGATACAACCCTGACACACTTCCTTCCTGATTTTAAACCATGCACTATCCCCTTCTACTGTTGGAACAACTGTCTCTTGGTTCCTCATAAGTGTTCTAGAATTTCCATTCTTCACAATGTTATCCCTAATTTGTTATGATCCACACAGTTGAATGTGTTTGCACAGTCAATAAAACACAGATAAACATCTTTATGCTATTCTTTGCTTTCAGCCAAGATCAATCGGACATCAACAAAGGTATTGCTCATTCCACATCCTTTTTTGAATCTGGCTTCAATTTCTGGCAGTTTCTTGTCAATATACTACTACAATCGGTATAGAATTATCTATAGCAAAATTTTAATTTCATGTGATGTGATATTGTTTTATAATTTCCACATTCTGTTGGATCACCTTTCTTTGGAGTGGGCACAAATATAGATCTCTTCCAGTCAGTTAGCCAGGTAGTTGTCTTCCAAATTTCCTGCTATAAATGAGTGTGCACCTCCAGGATTGCATCTGTTTGTTGAAACGTCTAAATTGATATTCCAGTTCTGGAGTGTGTTCTCCCCTTTTGATTTGGTAATTCTACATCTTTGCATATTTCATTTAATACTTTACTTTGTCTTCTCAAGCCCCCCTTTGAATCTCCTGTTCAGTTCTTTTATTTCATCATTTCTTCCGTTTGCTCTAGTTAATCTCCATTCAAGAGCAAGTTTCAATCTCTTTTGACATCCATTTTTGTCTTTTCTACCTTTCCTACCTTTTAATGACCTTTTGTTTACTTCATGTATGATGGTCTTGATGTCATCTCACAATTTGTCTTGTCTTCAGTTAATGATCACTGTGTCCAATTTATACTTCAGATGGTGTCTAAATTCAGATGGGATATACTCAATGTCATATTTTCGCTCTCATGGACTTTTTTTAATTTTCTTTGGCTTTAGTTTGAATTTGCACATGAGCAATTGATGGTGTGTTCCACAGTTATTCTCTGATCTTGTTTTCACTTGACAGTATTAAGCTTCTCATTCAGCTTTAACTTGAACTTGCATGAACAGCTGATGATCTGTTCCACAGTTGGTCCCTGGCTTTGTTATGATTTGTAATTTTGAGCTTCTTCATCATCTCTTTCCACAGATGTAGCTGATTTGATTCCTGTTTATTCTGTCTGACAAGGTATATAAGAACTGCTGTATGAAAAATGAATTTGTTCTGTAAAGTTTCACGCAAATCACAATTTAAAGAAGAAATTGTCAAAGCAATGTACATATGCAAAAAATTGGATCAAAATATTTACAATGCATAAATGATCTCCTGGTCTACCCCTCCCATCCTCTAGACCTATATTCTAATGGCAATTGATTGATTTTTATTGTTTCAGATGTTTCTTTTGGTAGCTACCTTCACACCACTAATTGTTGTGCTTATATGATCTTGATTTTACCATTTAGAAATGATCTATATTTACTTCCATTTAGAAAGAAATGAAGATTTAGCTCTTTTATACCACCTTCTTCTGCCCTCCCACATCCTTCCAACAGAGTTTTCTAATTAATTTTAGTAAAATTTGTGAAGTTTTGTCAAGGTTTCATAAATTTGTTCTCTGGACCCAGTTTAAAAAAAAAAACTCATTGCCATCAAATCGTTTCTGAATCACAGCGAACCCTCCTTGGGTTTCTAAGATAGTATCTCTATGGAGTAATAGTATACCATAAATACATCATTTTTCTTTAAACAGCTTCATGGAGTTTCACATTGTTTTTCTTTCTTTTTTGCAATGTATTTCTTAAAATAATCCTTCTATTATTTTTTTTCCCAAAAGTTTCATCACCTCAAGTATCTGAAGGGTCTCCTTTTTTTGATGTGTCTTTTGCTTTTCTGCTCCCATCAGGGTTGGTTGTACTGCTGGCACCTGGGGACTTTATATCATCTCTCTCTCTCAAGCATATGCAGTGTCTTCCTCTTTCTAATATGCCTCTTTTACTAGAGCACAATCTTCATATGTCTTGTGATACTAGATGGTTTATAAAGTAAAACACTGAAAAGTTGCTTAGGAACTGTACATTTGTGGCAGAGTTTGAAGACTGGTCAAATTTTATTTTGGGTTATTAGTCAGGGACAGAATATGAAAATCAGTTCTGTGGAGCGTTTTGTTTCTGTTTTTGGAGACACCCCCATCCACTAGCTTGGAGTAAGTGGTGGAAGTTTTGCATGCAGAAGTAGCAGATCTTGTATCAAACATTTCCTAAGCCCAAGTCTTCTTAGGGTACGGTAGAGCAACTAAGAGTTATCCTTGTCCATATTTACTTCCCCTCCAAGAACACACTAAAATAGGAGTCAACAAACATTTTTTTTATAAAAAGCCAGATAGTAAATGCTTTAGGCTTTGCAGGCCAGATGGTATCTGTCACAACCACTCAGCTCTGCCATCACAAAAGCAGCCATAGACAATGCATACACAACTAGATATGGCTGTGTTCCAATAAAACTTTATTTACATGTACAGAGAGTGGCAGGATTTCCCTGTAAGTCATAGTTTGTTAATCCCTGCTCTAGACTGTACCTGCCAAAGCTGTGATAATATCAGTTATCTTGCCTTTTCCTCTTTCCATTTTTTAGGATTCTATCAAACTGTCTTATCTTACAACAGCCCTTCTCCAGTCAGACAATGGCTTTTGTTGTGTGTCTTCTTCATTGCTGCGGGTTTACTTGTTTTAAAGAGTCTTTGTGAAAGAAGATAGTATTTTCAGTCTGTCTTTTTTTTTTTTTTTTTTTAACTTGGGGCTCCTTATATTTATTACTGAACTGTGCTTTTTTTAAAAAAAGAAAATTGCAATTTGGGTGAAAGTTTACAGAGCAAATTCACTTTCATTATATCAGTTTACATACATTTTGTCTCATGACATTGACTACAATTTACCACAATGCAACAGCTCCCCTCCCACTTCCTTCCTATAGTTACCTCTTCCCTGTGTCCTTCCCTCCATGCACTTCTGTCCTTTAAGCTGTGTCCCTGTGCATACACAGCCCTTCTACTCTCCCATGATTGTTCTCTCCAAGGAGTGTATCTACCTAATGTAAATGTTCAGCTCATATGCCTTCTTAGGCCCACTAAAGTTTGGTGTAATGGGAGCAAAAAGACTTAACAAACATTCTCCCTCCCATCCTGACCCTCTCTTAACAGAGCCTATTCTCAGCATTGTCTTGAAGGAGTGTTTATAAATGTTCCTGGGGACTAAGTTTTGGGGTACAGTCTACAGCCTTCCAATAAAGCAAAGCTATTTAATCCTTACAGCATTTAGTTTCAATATCTGCCACATAAAATGGCTGCTAGAACTATGAGTAATTTCTCATTTTCTCAATTTTTGGGATACTTTCTTCATCTTATGTTTGCATTATCTGAAACTTTAGTTACCCTTTTGTCCTCTGAGATTAGCCTGAGCAAGGATTAACCTAAGGCTATAAACTCTGTGTTGGCAGGTGATAGATCCACTCTCAGCATGGAGGTCATTGTCTCTTTTCTTACTATTGACTGTTCACTACTGATTCTCTAGTTAACATTCACCCAAAGGTCTCCCAACCCACTCAGTGTTTTTCAGCCCTCCTTAACCACTTTTTGCCCCTGAGCAGTTTAATAAAATTCTCTGCTTGTTAATTACACATCTCCAGAGAAGAACTATGTATATGAGAAAACCTAAAAAGTAAATGTTTTCTATGTTTTGTTTTCCCACCACCTCAGAATCAATTTATTTTCAGAGCTAGTTCCTTTTCAATTCTGAGCATGGGAGGGTCTCTCCACATGACTACTCTCTTACTGACTGGCTGCCTAAAACTCTTCTTAGAGAATCCACCAGTTCTTCACCATCTCCACCCTCCACAGTCAAGTCTTCATAGTAAGTGCAAACCATTTAATTTCAGTGATTTCTGTGAATTGCAAGAAGCAAATGAGCTAATCAGAAAACTGTAACTTTCCTATTTTGAACTACTTATTTAGTTTTCCATTGCTGCATAACAAACTACACCATTAAAAGGGAAATCAATTGTTTGCTCAATCTTTTGCAGTCTTGCCTGGGATCAGTTGGGTGGTTGTCCTATTTGGGTAACCTAGGGACTCTCATACAGCTGTAGTTGTCTAGAAGTTGTAATGGAAGTAGTGTCACTCATACCTTCTTGCCTCAGCTGGGATGGCTGGACACCTGAGGGCTGTTCAGGTATCATTTTCTCTTCACCTGATCTCAATAAGAAGGTGACTGCACCTCTTTGCAGGAGCATTGGTGGTGCAGTGGTTAAGTGCTGAGCTGCTAACCCAGAGGTCTGCAGTTAGAACTCACCAGCTGCTCCACAGGAGAAGATGTGGCAGTCTGCTTCCATAAAGATTACGACATGGAAACCTTATGGGGCAGCTATACTCTGTCCTTTAAGGTTGGTTGCTATGAATCAAATTCAACTTGACAGCAGTGGGCTTTTGGACCTCTTTCCATGGTCTCTTAGGGCTGGAAGAGAGCAAAAGGAAAGGCTTTGGGGTCTCTTAAGATCTAGCCTGGAACTGGCACAGCATCACTTCTACCCCATTCCACTGGTCAGAGCAAGTCACAAGGTCATCCCACTTTCTACCTAGTGTCTTCCTTTTACGAAGATGTGTAGGAAGGTACTTGATTCAAGAGGAAGAGAATGAGTTCACTTTTTGATGGGAGAAGTGGCAAAGAATTTATTTTTGAATCCTTCTTCGTTCTTGAATTTCTTGAGTTTGCCTAAACTTTTATGAGAAAATCACTTTTTATATTCATGGCCACTTTGCTTTTTCACAATCTTGCTGGTAGGAAAGCTTGGCTAATATTTTCCTTTCCAGTTCTCTATAATGTCAGAGATAAATTATAGTAAATCATAATACCACATCCAGAGTTTATGAGCAGTAAAATCACCAGGTCTCTGGCTCTGTATTTCTAAAAAAAAAAAAAATGAAGCAGGCAGTTGTAGAAATTCAGTTCTAAAAATCTAGCAAAACATTCAAACACAGATCCATATTAGATAATTTTCTAATGATCTCTTGATATTAGCATCATTTTTTTCCTTTTAGGCATTCATGAATGTTAGGTGCCACAGAAATATTTGCTCTTTATAAAGGCCTGAAAACAGAATTGAATTTCTAGTCAGCTGATCAACTCTAATACAGATGTCCCTCGGTATTCATAGGATTGGTTCCAGAACCCCTACAGATACCAAAATCAGTGGATGCTCAAGCTCATTACATAAGAAGGTGTAGTATTTGTATATAACCTATACATATCCTCGTATATACTGTAAATCATCTGTGGATTCCTTATAATACGTAAATAATGTAAATGCTATGTAAATAGCACTTTACACTCTATCTTAGCCTTTGAGGGATTGCTTTGGCCACTTAATTGCTTCCCCTGTGGATTGCTTTTCGATTTGTGGTTGGTTGAATCCCCGGATGCAGAATCTACAGATCTCCAGTAGAGAAGAAATAAACTGCACTTGTTTAGTCTGTCAATACATTTATTCTTGATTCTTTCCAAATGCACCTAATTTTCAGAACCTTACTTCATTTTGTTCACACACCTAATGTCTCCACTGGCTAGCAGTGATCTTTCAGATCAATAACAGAACATCTCACAGCAAGGAGAGCCATTGAACACTTTCTATCCAGCGTCCTCCTTTACAACAAGGTGTAGATGATACAGACGCCACAGTTGGCAGTCCTTGATTTTAGCTACAATTGAAACCATTTGAGAGGATTACAGAAAAAAAACTGTTACACCAATTTTTTTAATTGTTATACTTCATCAGTAACAAAGTCCTAAAACGTTTCCTTCGTAACCCAAATAAGTGCTATTGTGGTGCCTCTTATTTGCACATTTCTGTCTGTTCTCTTTTTTTAAGTACCTTATACAGTGTTCTCTACTTCCTCCTCATTGGAAATCAGAGTCTAGATAAAATCCAGTTGAGAAAGGATAACTAGGTAAGTCCTATGTTGGTTCTCATCTGTGCAACACAGTTCTGTACTTTATGCTCATTTTAGCACAAACGTAACAAAGTTTAATATTTAAAGTTTTTTTCTAGTTGCAAGATTGGTATCTATTTAGATAAATCATTGTTTTGAAACCTAAGATCACGTAATAATTGGACCATGGTCTTCATGACTATTTTACCTATCGTCAACGCACTTAAATGTACACTTAAATGCAATTTTATCCCTTTCTTTTTAAGTTAACCTACACAAATTAATTTACATTAATTTGCAGTCAGGTTTACTAGCCTTCCTAGGAGCTAAAGGAAAAAGTGGGTGGGGCCTTCAAGCAGCTTAAGAGCAGAGCTTGGAATGGCACTAGACACTAGGAGACTGGGATGCTATGCTATACTTTTCAGGGTATGAAATTGAAATTCAAATATCCTAGCTTATTACTTAAGTATAGTGGAAATGGACAGGATATATAAGGATTAACATTACTTTTCACACCTGCTTCTTGGGGGAGGGGCCTGGCTGTTCATGTATTAGAGAAAAGTTTTCAGTCTAAGATAGATATATGTGAAATAAAGTATTATCTAAGTTCATTTCAGAGATTTTCATCATTTACTTTTTAAGCCTGGGGCCAGGTCACCAAATAGCCCTGCTTATAAGTGAACCAAAAGTATCCGAATAGATACAAAGATATACCAGGTTCTGGTGTCTGGGTTACCTTATGTACCCTTGCAGACATTATCCAATTCATTTGTTTCCTACTACTCTCAATGTTTGAACTAATGGTACTGAACATTTGCTTCATCAGTAGATGATATGGTTTTTTTAAAAGGTGCTTTAATAAAAGTGTTTTCTTAAAAGTGTTTATCTGCCTTTCCACCCTCCACTGAACTGTAAACTCTTACTTATTTGCCATTTTCCTCAACCTGTATATAAACTCTCAGAGGTCAACAGCTGTATCTGATCGATAAATGATAAATCTCCAACTCTTAGTTCACTACCAGGTACAAGACAAACAGACACCTTGTTGATTGAACAAGTGAATGACTTCCCCTACAGCATTGATTTGCTGGCATGGATTGTTACAGAGGCATCAGACTTGCTGTGATAATGATAGATTCCTCTATGATTATTTGTGCTTCCCTTAGAGGATTATTAAAGGCTTTTCTTACTCTTGTCTAACCAAAATCTCATTAGATGAGTTATTACACTAAAGTACTTGGTGTACTTTCAAAAGTGGTAGCCATTATTCATAACTGTAGACTCTTCCAGCAAATTGAAGGAGACTATGGTGTTCTGAGAGTGATAGATATATGAAAAGATCTATGAACATCTTAGGATGTTTGCCCTTTGAATCCTAGAAATCAAATTATCCTGCACTGTGAACATTTTATATAAGTCTTTAAATAGTTTTAGATTTAAAGAAGATAGCAGCAAATTTTCAGAATCATGGTGCGATCTGGCAACCTTTATTCTATTGGTAGACTGGCTGTTAAAATATGGACATTCCACCTCTTTTGTGTGCATATACCATTGGAAATTGGTCTCTGTTCCACTTGGGTAGGTTGTAAGATTCTAACACGTGATTGTAAGATACATTTTAGAGATGCCAATTAGCTAGTCTTCATTTGCTTATTGAGGATCCCTCATTTTTTTTAATATTATAACCCACTCCAAAAATAAAAGCATTCATAAGAAACAAAAAGTCTTAGAAGGGTAATATATAGTTTGAAAGTGTATGAGGCAAGGTAAATGTTAATTTCTGAATGAAATATCTTGATGCATATCCCTATAGATTTTCTTGTGGGCTTATAGATGCTCAGTGAGTAGTTTGATTGTACAGATACACCACATGCATATTATGGCTCAAAGATATTGTACATTGTGGGTAAGAAGGAGGAAAGAAATGTGTCCTACATTATTTCATCAGTTGAAGCTTGGATCTTAGTTCATAATTGTAAATCTTTTAGCATTCTAACGTTGAGACTTCACTGAAGTCAATGAGAGATAAATTACCATGCAGACCTTTGTTTATAAGTGTAATTCTGCTGGTTGTTCCAAGCTGCCAGTGAAATTAAATAGGGAGTGTGATGGAGTCTGCAAATATCAAAACTGCTGCAGCTGCAGAAACATTATTCCTGTATCCAGTGTAATTAATGTGCCTCTCATATGTTCCAGCTGAGGATTTGCATGAACCGACATGAACATACACAGTAAATCTTAAATGCAATTATCAAATTTACTACTTTCTTCAAAAATCCAACTCTATAAGGTGAATTTTGCATTTCTTAATGGCAAGGACTATTGCCAGGAAGGAAAAAAGTCCATCTGCCATGTATATGAGATATTGACAAAAGAAGTGGGAATGTTGTTTTGTGAAACCAAGATTAATAATAACCTAGAACTGTCTTTCTCCATATCATCACTTTTATTTTCCTTTTATCTTTGTTTTAAAGTGTTGGATCCTGAAATCTTAACTCCTTTTCTACCTTTATAGTTTTTCTTTCCTGTTTTCTCATTTATTTAGGAAAAAAAGAGGTTACAAAATATATCCCCTGTGTTCTCATGAGAGAAGGAAAATATTTAGCATGAAAAGCTGACTAATATTACCACTGCTCTCAATGTAATATGAAACACTTAACATACTTTTAAACATGGAAACAGGCAAGCTATGTTAGCAACATTGCATTTTCCAGAGGAATCATTCATGGACTTGGATAAGATTATGATCCTGGATTGGTACCTAAAAGCTTTAAAATGTTAATGTGATGAAGTTAAAGTGTGTGTGTGTGTTTCCGGGAGAGGCAAGTTCAGGAGCTGCAAGCATTGATGCTGTATGGAGTGAACATCCCCAGAAAACAAGATGTCAAGACTTTCTGGTCATTGGCATTTTCCTACAGCCCATGTCAGTGCTGACAGGTGTAATCGCAGAATGTACAAAGAAGAACCTCAAATACAAAGTCAAAGATATGGAATTGTTTTCAGTGTTTTTCATAGAGACCTGAGTCCTTGAGGGTTTTTTTTTTTTTTTTAAATTAATAATAACAAAATGCAAAGGTCATTTTTCCTTGGGGAAAAAAGTAACCATTTGCCATTTTCTACAGAATAGGTGACATTTTTCTATGAAAAGGAGACATTTTGCCCAGAGACAAGTAGAGGCGGTTCTGGGATTGCCTGACAGTGAGTTTACATAAGAGCAGAGCAAGACACTGTGTCTCTGGCAGAAATGACATTTTCCTCCCTATTCAGATTTGCAAATTCTGAAAAACACAAAACTGGGTTTTTTTGGTCGTCATTCTCACAGTGGCTTATTGGTGTGTGCAGAAGAATTACTGATTAACGTTATGAACATATGCCCTGCTGAGACTGTGGAGGTTTTACAAAGATGGCAGGCTGGTATTTACATAAGTCCAGAGCTTTACATCTGATTGCTACCACTGGCCTCTCCTGCTCCGTTTCACTACCCACCTTGCAACTTATTGCCCAGCAGTAGTCCTCCACCTATTCAAAATAGACATAGCTACTTGTTTATTCATTTATTTAGCAAACTGTATAATAGGAGGTTGAGTGGTAGTTTTCCTAGCAGTGTTTCCACACACTTCCCTCACATACCATGGAACTCCTCTACAAAAATTAACCCCTCCAGTACCACTTTGTGCCCCTCGCTGGGCTTCTATTTATATAGACTAGGGTAGTAGTTATATTAGATGATATGATCACCACCCTCGTCTATGTAAACAGAAGCCCAGAGAGGGAAACAAAGTGCCATCAAGGTCCTTTTCCATGTGTAGGATGTATTTGTGTCAAAACAAAATCTATCCTGCCCCACAACAAAGGGAGGGTTGCTTCTCCTCCCATCCCAAGCCAAGTAAGTGAAGACTCCACGGAAATTCTCACTGAGTGGGGGTTGCCCGAAAGAAAAGGAGATGGGTGTTTGGTTTCCCAACCAGACATCTACCCAGTCAATATACTTGCTTCCTTTGTTAATCAGAATAGAAGGGAGGTAAACTGGAGAAAGATAGCAATGAAGCTGCTGCAACCCAGTATTTGGCATGGAAAAGCTTTGTGAGTTTTCCATAGTTCAAATGTCTATGACGAGGAAGAGAGCCTTATTTGAACCAGCTGTCTCCTGTCCATTCCTCAGGAGAGCTGCCTGCTGGAAATGAAAACCCAACATCAAAAGCTGGGCAGGCTCCAATGTGGCAGGAGTTGATGAGGTGAAAGAGGTCAAGCTTGAACCAAACATTGCACTGGTCTCAGGATGGATACACAGATCCATTCCATGAGAGTATCAGCCACAGAATACCTGCCATTTCAATGGCCAGTTACCATTTGCCAGGCAAGCAGGCACAACCAACACAAAAAGGAACGCAAGCCAGCCAGTTAAGTAAGGAACTTTTTCTCTTTGCTCCTAACACATGGTAATACCCAGACCTTAAAGAGAGTAGGAATGAATAGGCAGTGACTCAGAGCCAGACCAAGCTTCCTCCATGTCAAAGCACTCAGGGTTGCAAGTCAAGCTCACATAGGAGGTAGAAGGAAAAGAGATTTAAATCCAATTTGAAGATGAGAATACACTAGCCAAAAGTGATGTCAGAGTTATGAAGGCTCTCAAGATATTATTAAAGAATAAGAAAGTGAGATGAAAGCAGTAACTGAGAAAAAAAGTACTTCATATTTTCATGCCCCTATACCACCTAAGGCACTTGACTGCTAAACAGAAGTCTGGTGGCTCAAACCCACCAGCCACTCCTCGGAAGGAAGGTTGGGCAATCTACCTCTGTAGTGATACCGCCTCAGTAACCCAAGAACAGGTCGCTATGATCAGGTCTGACTCAACAGCACATAACAACAACAACATACCCAGTTAAAAGGAGTTTTGGTGGCATAGTAATTAAGGCATTTGGCTGCTAATCAAAAGGTTGGTGTTTTGAACCTACCAGCTGCTATGCAGGGGAAAGATGGGGAGGCCAGCTTCCATAAAGAATGACAGCCTTGGGGGCCGCCGTGAGTTGAAAATTAACTGGATGGCAGTCAGTTTAGTTTAGTTTTTTGGTTTTCCCCAGTTAAAAGAGCTCCGGTGGTGCAGTGAGTAAGGCATTTAGCTGCTAACCAGAAGGTCAGTGGTTCAATCCCACCAGCTGCTCTGTGGGAGGAAAGTGAGCAATCTAATTCTGTAAAGATTTACAGCCTTGGAAATGCTATGGGGGTCACTATGAGTTAGAATCAACTCAGTGCAGTGTTTTTTTTTTTTTTTTGTTTTTGTTTTTTTGTTTTTTTTAAATTATTATTATCCCTGGTTGAGTCTGCTCAGTAAATAGCATGTACACTAAGTTACTCACCCAACATTAGGTATCCTATCAGGTCTTGGGACCCATGGAAGAATAGTGTGGTCTCTGCCATAAAGAAACACACAGTCTGTTCAAGAGAGGAAGCATGTGGACAATTTAAAGTGGCACCAGGAGATAAATGCTAAAAGAGATGGGTACAGACTACTGAGGTAGGAGAGAGAAATGAGTGTCTCCCAAGAGGAGGGGTATGCAAAGAGGTCAAGGGAGATTTCAGAGAGGAAGTATGATGCCAACAGAGGCCTGAGGGTGATTAAAGATGTATTAGGCAGTCCAGGTATAGGACTTTGCAGGTACAAAATTACAGACATACATTCATTTGGCAAGTACATTTGGAGCATTTACTATGAACCAGGAGCTGTGCCAGGTAGGCTCTAGGCTTAGAAGATGAAAACAATATGGTCCTTGCAAGGGACATGGAAAACCATGGCTGTCAGGGAGCTATGAGCAGTTTGTTATGTCCTGAAGCCTAGAAGACAACAGAGAAGGAAGATGAGAACAGGAGTTGAGATGAAAGGCTGCCAGGAGCTAAATCAGGAAAGGAATTATAAAATATGCATGGGGATCATGGACGGGTTACAAGCAGAGGAGCAACATGATCACAGCATTTTAGAAAGATAACTCTGGAGCCAGTGTAAAATGTGGATTGGGGAGAAGCAGAGGGAGTCAGAAGAGGAGTTAGGAAAGGGGAAGGATCGCTGTCACTTTCCTTCCAGATCCACCTCCTCTGATTCCTGTACGGATGGACTGCACCAATGAAACCCTTTGCCCTACAGCTTCCAGCTGGGATCAGTGAGTAAGAAGTAGATGATGCCAAAAGGGAAAGGGGCTCAGGGTACTTTTCGCCTTGGCTCCTTTGCTTCCAGATGCTGTGTGCTGGGCATCCATCTACTGCAGGCCTCAGCTCTAACAACCATGGGAGAAGGAAGAAGTGAAATTCAAATAATTGAAATGCAAATATTTGGACAGTGGAATCAGTGGGCTTTTCTGTCTGAGTGGATGATACTGGTGAAGGAAGAGTCAAGTATACTTGTTTATTGGGGTTTCAAGCTTGATAAAGTAGGCAGACTCTGGTGCCTTTAATACAGAAAAAAGGAGCAGATTTTCGAATGTCTTAACCTAACCTAAGTCACAGGGAATAAGGCTAAATTAGGCAGCATGTGAATCAAGCTTACATAAGATTTATGTTTGGAAGACTCAGTATCTGTAAACTGTCTCCCATCAAAGACAAACCAGATCTTTTCCATAATTTGCATTTTATTGTTGAGTGTTTTTCCCCCCAAGAAGGAGTGGTAGCAATAGGATTAATTTATATTGCCAGCAAAATCTATACTGTTAACAAATCAGTGAGATGGGAGAGGAACAGAATTATGCCAAAGCCTACAGCGTAGAAAATGCAAAGTGTTTCAGACATTGAGTAGCTGCCAAAAGGAAGGAGCAGCTTTGTTATCCATCAACAACTTCTAGGATTTTCCAGATGGGATAAGAAACACAAATGGGTGAACATTACCGTGAGACAAATTCTTACTCATTATTTAAAAAATAAATAGCTGAATGGAATGGAATAATAATATTAGATACCGATCATTGAGAGTCTACCGACACCGTGCCAAACTCTTGATAGCTGTTATCTGATTTAATCCCCTCAGTAACCCTATGGAATAGATATGATTTTCCTAATTTTAGAAATTAGGAAACTGGAGCTTAGGAAGTTAAGAAAATAACCCAAGTTCACACCACTAGTATATGGGAAAGCTGAGATCCAAGTCCTTTCTTGACTACTGTACCATATGACCTTACAGGAAAAGAGGCAACTCCCCAGAATTGCAGGTTCATCAGCATGTGCATAATAGCCCTTCCAGTACTTCCTTCTTTGTTTTGGAGGTTGAAACATATGACTTATAAAGTCACCATCTCTAAGGAGTGATAATACCATGATGCTTCTTCTCCACCTGCCTTCTCTTCCTTTTCTCTCCAGGTTCTAATGTGTGTGGGTGTGGGTGGCATTTGTTCTGAGAAACAAATTTCATATTTCTGGTTAGTGAAGAAAGACATAAAGGGGAAATTCCAGACAGGAGAAAACAATCTGTTCCCTTCACTAACTTGTATACCCCAGCCTATGTAACTAAGCACTTTGGTTGCTTAAAAAGAAAATATCAAGATCATTGGAGAGAATTTATAGTAATTTTATGATAGCCATATTGCCCCAAATTTTTCACCCAATTCTCATAATTTCAGAAAAAAAGCCAGTAACTATATCCAGAAGTCATTCAACATTTTTGTCAATAAATGGATTTCTTTTGTCTTCAAAACATCCTGACATAAAGGTGCTTTGAAGCTGCTAGGAAAAAGATCAATGGAGTAATTTTTTTAAAGAACATGTCATTTATATAACCAAATTATCTAAACATAGAAGTTAGAGTTTTAAGAAGACTGCACATGATCATTGAGGTTCAAAGAGAAACTTAGGAACATAGAAAACTTAGGAGTATGTAACACCAAACTAGTTAGCCTAAACTGGGATGAAGTAGGACTCCAGGCCAGGTCTCTGGGACTCCTAACTCTCAACTTCTCTAGAGAAGAGTTCCTGGGTGGTGCAAACAGCTAAGCTCTGAAAGGTTAGCAGTTGACTCAGTTTCAGCCTCAGGTTGACTGAAAGGTTGGCAGTTCAAATCCACCCAGAGGCACCTTGAACAAAGGCTTAGTTATCTACTTCAAAAAGCCACAGCTATGAAAATACAAAGAAGAGTTGATGTCTTTGAATTGTTGCATTGGCAAATACTGAAAATACCGTGGACTGCCAGACTAATGAACAAATCTGTCCTGGAAAAAGTACACCCAGAATGCTCCTTGGAAGTAAGAATGGCAGACTTGGTCTCACCTACTTTACTCATGTTGTCAGAAGGGACCATTCCCTGGAGAGGATATCATGCTTGGTAAAGTGGCGGGTCAGCAAAGAAGGGGAGGACTCTCAATGAGATGGATTCATACAATGGCTACAAGGATGGGCTCAAACATAGCAAGGATTGTGAGGATGGCATAGGACCGGCAGTGTTTCAGTCTGTTGTACATAGGTTCACTGTGAGTTGGAGCTGACTTGACAGCACCTAATAACAACAACAACGTGAAAATCCTATAGAATCCAGTTCTATTATGAATGAAACACATGGGGTCACAAGGAGTTGGAATCGACTACACGCAACTGGTTTGGCGTATTGTCCCATTGTTAAGCATTAGGTGACTCTCACTGTGTCAAGCACACAGCAGATGAAGGCATGCAGTGTTAATTAAGAAGTGATTCCAAGACAGTTGATGTTTCTCAAGACAATATAGGATCTAGAAACATTTTTTAAATGTTTATGCCAATCCAATCATAGTATATCTCTTTCTTGAAAGAAAAAAAAGTCTAAATTTCCTTTGCTCATGTACCTGAGATGAAGTGAGGCATAAGGTCCTCAGATTTTATGAGAAATATTAATTACAGAATGAGGTTCGTTAAGCTCGGTACTGAGAATTTGATTTATACTCTCTCCTTGTTTAAGTTCCCAGTATGTGTTTGGATACTCTTGTCCAATAAACTCCTGGGGTCATAGTGTGGATTAAATAAGAGAACTAAAACCAAACACACTGCCATCAAGTCTATTTCAATTCATAGTGACCCCCATTGGGTTTCCAAGGCTATAAATCCTTACAGAAGCAGATTGCCTTATCTTTCTTCTGCAGCTGGTGGGCTCTAACCAGCACCCTTTTGGTTGTTGTTGTTGTTGTTATGTGCGGTCGAGTCAGACCCAATTCATAGCGACCTCTCCTTGGGTTTCCAAGGCAGTATCACTACAGAAGCAGATTGCCCAACCTTCCTTCTGAGGAGTGGCTGGTGGGTTTGAACCGCCAACCTTCTGGTTAGCAGTCAAATGCTTTAGGCACTATGCTAACAGAGCTCTTCTACTGACAAAGTATTTGAACATTTTTCATGCTCAATTATTTTTATCAAAGAAAAGCCAGCCTTCTGGTTAGCAATCAAGTGCCTTAGGCACTATGCTACCAAAGCTCCTACCTTTTGGTTAGCAGCCAAATATTTTAAATACTATACCACCAGAGCTCCTTAAATACAGAGTAAGTATAGAAATATTTTTAAAAACCACAAAGCACTCTTCAAATAAGTTAATTTCATAGTGGCTTTATATTGTTAAGTATATTTATTTGCCATTTTCTTTGTCTACACTTGCTATGCTGGTGTGTATTCTTATTTTTTTCCCTTCTGGGTGTTGTGAATCTGTCTAATTAGATTATAGGCTCATTAGGCAGAGCCAATGGCTAATATTGGGTTGAGTACAGAAACCGTACACTGTTGGCATTTAATCATCTTGGTTCTCCCATTCTGGCTCTGCAGGATAGAGCAATACATCTTCTGAAAGGTCAGGAGAGTGAAAATTTCCCTGCAGAGCATGAGAGGAAAGCAGGAAGGACAAACGAATTTTCACTCAGCGCTCAAAGAGCTCTTCTCTTCAAGAGACTATAATAGCTAGGCCACTAACCTGTGGGACAGAGAGTCAGCCTGAAAAAATGCAAAAGAAAAAAATCAAGAAGCCATAGTTGCTTTATGCAGCAATGTTCAATTCCAACCAAGCTGACAGTTTTCGGGGCGGGGAGGAGGGAGTGTTATTCCATTGGAGAAAAAAGAAAAGCAAATAATTCATGTATGGAACTTTTATGAGTGCCTCAAAACTATTTGAGGAAAGCTAACTTAGTATTCCCTGTAGAATCGTAGATGAAGCAAGAGTAGGGATATTAATTTACCTTCATTTATAAGTAAAGAGAAAAAAAAAAAAAAAAAAGCACATTCAGCAAACCCTCAGGATTCAGAGTTTATCAGTCTGGAACTAGAATTCCTGATTGCTCATCTGATGTCCTACACAGTTTGTAAAATCTGTAGGGATTTAGCAGAATCTACACATTCTAGGGTTATAATTTAAGTTCTGCTCAAATTCTTAATAAAAAAGAGTTCCACTTTTTTTTTTTTTTTTTTAAATCTTAGTTAAGTCCCTCTTGGTTTGCAGTCAGCTCTGGTTTACATGGCTTCTTTTGGAGCTTTATTAGCTTAATTGGCAGTCTCTGCTGAGCCAAGGGAAGCGCAGACAAATTACCCACCTCCCCTTGACAGGTGGGTTCTATAAGAGTTCACTGATAGGTTAATACTAGAAGATTCTTTTAACAGCCCTATTTTATGATATATAAATGAAGGTTACAGAGTTTTTTTTCTCATCAACTAAGTAAAGCACCTTTTCTGAAAATATCATTCACATCACTTCGATATAGAAATAAACTTAAATATCTCTAAAGAACTTTTGTAATCCCCACAATCAATGTAAAGAGGGGGGATAGGATTCACTGCATCTGATCAATACTGAAAGGCAATGTAAATGATGATTTCTTGTTTATATACATCCAGTTTTATTGCTGGACTAAAATTTGATAAAAGACAAAGGAATACATAGGGTTTTGTTTATTTCAATGCACCTTGAAAGAAGTAAAAGAGTAGAGACCCTTTGTATCTGAAAGCACTCCCATCTAACGTACTAGCTGTAGGGGACACTTTGTGAAAGAGACAGCAGTTTACTCTAGATCGTTGTTTGTCACTCGTAACACAGATGACCGGGTAATGTATTCCCCGTGGGTATTCTGCAGCACAGCTGTGGGTGCTGAAACCTAGAGCCTCTGATGGGATAAGACATAGTCTCTGATTCATTTTAGAAATGGCAAATCTCCCACCATAGAAAAGATGTAAAGAAAGAGTGGAGTTGGGGAATGAGCCAAGGAAAGTATAGGAAATTATTGGAACAAAGCAAAATCAATACTTTCGCTTCTTAGTGCAAAAAAGGGAGGAAGGAAGAGATAGAGAAATGTGACCAGAAGTTCTTCCAGTAAATGAAGAACTTGTTTGTATACCTGTACACTAATTCCAAAGATAGAGATATACTAAAATAAAATGAATAAGGACAAATGAGGTAGAAATAGAACAGGAAAAAAAGCTCTAATTTTGAAGACTTAATTCCTCAGCTTCTTAACATATGTTTAATTCTTATTTGAAGAGTTTGCAATTGTGAATATAATAGAATCTGAGCTAATTGGCTTAGAATGAACATACTTTAAAACAAGCTTCTGGCATAATGTCCAGTCTTCTCTAGGCCTATAATTACTGATGTGTGTATGTGAGCAAGGAGCTATGTGATTCAGTTGGGCTCAATAGGCTTGTAATAATACCTCCTAGAAAGAAATAAGTGTGAATAACATCCCTATATTCTATAGACAGCAGTAGTTATAAGAACGAAAAGGAATAACAGGATATATGAACTCTGTCATCCACTTTTATTTCTGAGAAAATGGCAACACGTATAATCCTGCCAAGTATATCCCATTTAGTGTGATTCATTGTGGACATGAATCAATCCTCTGGCCCACAGATGTCCAGAGCCCAGGTGAAGTCTTTCACATATCAAGTCATATTACTTAATGAGTTCCAAAAAATACAAATACTTCCAGGGCAGAGACAACACAAGGTGGTAACCAGACTTGCAACCTTGGGAAAGTGACTTCTTACCTACGGTGTCAATATCCTCTGCCTGAAAATAGGATGGTAGATTAGACGATGTCTTAGGTTCTCTACAATTTAAAATGATAATAAATGACCAACTGTAAGCTACAAAATGCAAATCTAGTATCAGTATAAAACAGTGGCCTTTAGGCTCAAATCAGAAAACTGGATAAAGTCCATCCATGATAAAGGGGTATGCTCAGCAATTAAGTCTGGGGATCAATGTCCTGTACTCTAATACAAATGGCCACAATCAGTTGAATACAATATAATAGATTCAAAACACAAGTGTCAACAATAGCATAGTCAGCTAATTATATCATTTCTAATGAATATGTATACAAGAAACTACAGAGTCAAAAAACAAACAAACAAAAATAACATAAAACATTTAATCATTCTGGATCATGACTTGGATATACTATACAATCACTATAATTGATTGAGTAAAGAGTAATGCACTGAAACACAGTCAACCCAGAGGCCAAGAGACCATGTGTGGACATTCCCCTTGCTAACACTGATAAACTGTTTCCAATAGAACCCATTCTAAACTTCCAAACTTATGGATCATTGCTCTCCAGGGCTAGCTTGTGGGCAATTTATATTTTAACTGAAGTTGGTCTTCATGCTCAGCCTTTGCTTGTCTCTGCCTTCTTCCCTCCTAGATGGCATGATAATTCCTCAGCAGGTTCTCTGTTCTAAAATCTACCACCCTTCCTCCCTATCCATCCTGGCTTCCTCTCTCTTCCATCACCGCCACACACATATGAATCAGAGCTGCTAATTCCATGTATTTCTTATCTTGACAAGTGAGTCCAGAGCCAATGGCAAGACATAAATTATTTTTAAAAGAAACAAAAATACTGTATTAGTCTTCCTTCTTAATCCCACAGTGTAACTTCTTTCCTTTTAACCTCTTCCAGAGAGCTGTAAGGCATCATTTTTATATCCATGGAAGTCATGAAAAAGCAATAAAGAGGCATTAGTAAATACTTAATCTGCATTACTGCATATTAATATGTCATTATAAAATACATGCTATCTAACAAAATGTCCCTAGCAATAATATTCATTCTGAGATATTGTATGTGACTCCTTAGCTACCTTTCAAAGTCTTCTACTGGACTAATGCCATTGAGGGCAGTGAGAGCCCATTACTATAATTTATTTGAAATTTGTTTGAAGCATGGATATTTACAAAATCAATCTGTCATTGCACTCAAAACATCAAGCCTTGGGATGCACAACAAATATACAGAAGGTAAATTCAATTAATCTCTCTAATACGATGTTATTATTATAATAAATAGAATTCATGCAAATGTGATGATGGGCTCAAATATACCATCAATTATAAGGATGGCACAGGACCAGACAGTTTCATTCTGTGTATGGGGTCACTGTGAGCTGAAACCAACTCGACAGCACCTAGCAACAACACAGCAATACAAATGGAGAATGAAAGTTCTTTCAGAGTGAAGCAGCACCTTGGTGCTGGGGTGCATGTTAACTCACTCCTCCACAGCTCCCAAATTCATAACTTTCCTCCTGTAATTCATTTTAGATCATAAGCACAATAATTTTTTAAAACTCATTCTGATATTGGGAATTGAAATCTATATAACAGCAAATAAGCATATGATATGTGTATCTCTGAAAATAAGTATTATTTAGCATATATTTTGCTGTTAGTTACCATCAAGTTGGCTCCTATTCATGAAGAAACATTGTACCATCTTGTATCATCTTCCTGACTATTGGTGTGCTTGAGTTACAGTTGGAGACCCCACTCTAAATTAATAAGCTGGCAATCTAATTTTAAACTGGTCTCATGAGACTTTTGCTAGTGTCTGAATATCACTAAGTGTCTGACCATTTAAACATGTCCTCAAATGTGCAGAGGGATTGACTCAATATAGATGTTGTCTTGCCAAAGAGGCCTCAGCAGCAACAAGCAACCTCTCCTATATCACATCCCTATTAGGATACCATCGACACTTAATGCTGGGGAAAAAAAAATCCTAAATATTAGAAATATACTGCATGCACCTACTAGCCACTTAGAGTGAAGCTTGCCTCTGTTTGATCCAATGACCTGATTCCCAGTCACATCACTCAAATTCAAGTCTTTAATTTTTTTATTTAAAGCCCTTCCAAAGCTGACCCCATTTTTGCTATCTCTTATTACCTTAGTACATATCTGTCCCAGATCCTTCAATACCTGCTGCTGCCAATACTCTGGCCAACTTTGGCCTCTCCCTTCAAAAACTCTTCTGACCTTTGCTCATTCCAGGCCTTTGTGAAAGGATTTTTGTTATGGAAAACTTCAAGCCTGTACAGAAGTAGATAAAATACTACAATAAATCTCCATGTACCAAGAACTCAGCCTATCAGTTCTTAGCCAATCTCGAAGTATGTGTTCTCCTTTTCTATGCTTAAATGCAACAAAGCCTATGTTAAATCCTATGTCCCATATATGTGGGAAATAAACTATTTCCCTTATTTTTCCATTTAGCCCATGTTTTTCTCTTATTTTTAAGCATTGCCAGATTGGTAATACAATCGCTTCAAAACTATGTATTTTGCCTTCCTCATCTCCTATAGGACAATATTGCTGCTTATCTGTAAAGTTCTTTCTCTTACTATACACTAGTTTTGCCATTTGGATGAGTAAGTAAATAAGCCCTATAAGCTTTCCAGGGACACACAGAAATGCCTGTATATTTCATATATGGAACAGCATGTAATATAATGTGAGTTTCACAGTAAGTGCTTCATAACCTATTAACTAAACTTCATAAGCTATATACTGTCCCTACTTGGCAAAGATGGAGTACGGTGTATTTGGAAGGGATAAAGAATATTATCACTTTGGTGCCACAGAGTATCTGCATCTATTTAAATTAATTAGCCAAAGGATCAGTAACCATTTCTCATTTTGTGACAATTATATTCAAAATTAACTGCTTATGGGTGGAACCGCTGAGACTATGGCCCCTAGCTGCCCTTCGGGTCTGGAATTGAACCTACACCTGTGGTTTCCAGCCAAACAAAAGACAGGCATATGAGTTGAACATTTACCTCAAGTAGATACACTCCTTAGAGAGAACAATCATGGGAGAAGGAAGGGCAGCTTATGCACAGAGAGACAGCTCAGGGGGCAGGAGTATATGGAGGGATGGACACTGGGAAGAGGTAACTATCAGGAGGAAGTGGGAGGGGAGCTGTTGCATTGTGGTAAACTGTGGTCAATGACATGAGAGAAAGTATATGTGAACTGCTGTATGGAAAGTGAATCTGCTCTGTAAATCTTCACCCAA
>NW_006921594.1:19717648-19725694 GCF_000298275.1 Orycteropus afer afer | reverse complement strand
CACCCAAATCACAATTAAAGGAAAAAAAAAAAGAAATATATATTTTAAAACCGAAAAAAAAAATAAATAAATAACAGCTTACATGGGCATAACAAGAGTGAATATATATAAAATACTTCTACAAGTACAAATAATCAGCCATACTATTACAAATGTTGTCCTTTAAATATAAAATTACAAAGTTGACAAAGGTAAATCTATGACCTACAATGTAAGTATTCTCGTTTTAGTCTTTATGTGGGACTAATATTCAAGTAGTTCAACTGAGAGTGAGTATCTGAAGGTTTCAGAAAAAAATTCATTTTTTTTAATAAACTTAATTCTCTAAAAATCATGCCAATAATAATTTTAAAATTTTGAATATGAATTGGATATATGTGTCTCTCTATTCACTTGACTATTTTAAATAGGACTTAAAGCTGTTTGATGAAATTGTTCCCAAATTTCTGAGTTGCATTTATTTGTCACTGACATTTAATCTGCTAGTCATGTGTAAACATTACTCTTAAAACTGTATCAGTGACTTTGCTGTTGTTATTAGACACTGTCAACTCAGTTTCGACTCATAGTGACCCAAGTACAACAAATTAAACACTGCTTCATCTTGCGCCACCCTCACAATCATTGCTATGCTCATTGCTACAGCCATTGTGTCAATCCGTCTCATTGAAGGACTTCCCCTTTTTGCTGAGTCTCTACTTTACCAAGCATGATGTCTTTCTCCAGGCCTGGTCTCTCCTGACAACATAACCAAGGTACTAGAGACAAACCCTGCCCATTCTCGCTTCTATGGAGCATTTTGTCTGCACTTCTTCCAAGACAGATTGGTTCATTTTTCTCATGATGTATTCAAAACTCTTTGCCAACACCATAATTCAGATGTATAATTTCCTCTGTGGTCTTCCTTATTCATTGTCTAGCTTTCACATGTATTTAAGACTGTTGAAAATACCACGGCTTGGGTCCGATACACCTTCGTCTTCAAAGCAACATTTTTGCTCTTTAATACTTTAAAGAGGTCTTTTGCAGCAGATTTGCTCAATGCAATATGTCATTTTGTTTCTTGAGTGCTGCTTCCATGGGCATTGACTGTGGATCCAAGTAAAATGAAATCCTAGACAACTTCACTCTCTTCTTCATTTATCATGATGTTGCTTATTGTTCAGTTGTGAGGATTTTTGTTTTCTTTATGTTGAGGTATAATCCATACTGAAGGCTGTAGTCTTTGATCTTCATCAGTACATGCTTCAAGTCTTCACTTTCAGCAAGCAAAGTGTGTCATCTGCATATCACAGATTCTTAATGAGTCTTCTTCCAATTGTAATGAATTTTAATGCCACATCCTTCTTCATATAGTCCAGCTTCTTGGTTTATTTGCTCAGTATGCAGATCGAGTAAGTATAGTGAAAGGATGTAATGCAGATGCACGCCCTTCCTGATTTTCAACCATGCAGTATTCCCTTGTTCTGTTTGAACAACAGCCTCTTGGTCTATGTACAGTTTCCTTATGAGCACAACGATGTGTTCTGGAATCCCCATTCTTCACAATGCTATCCATAATTTGTTATGATCCAAACATTCAAATATCTTTGCATCATCAAACACAGGTAAACATCTGGTATTCTTTGCTTTCAGGCAAGATCTATCTGGCATCAGCAATGATATCCCTCGTTCTACACCCTTTTCTAAATCCAGCTTAAATTTCTTGCAGTTCCTCATCAAGGTACTGCTACAAACATTTTTAAATTATTTTCAGCAAAATTTTACTCGTGTGTGATATTAATGATATTGTTAGATAATTTCCACATTCTGTAATATCATCTTTCTTTGGAATGGGCACACATTTGGGTCTCTTCCAATTAGTTGGCCAGGAAGCTGCCTTTCAAATTTCTTGGCATAAATGAGTGAGCACTTCTAGCATTGCATCCATTTGTTGGAACATTTCAGTGGGTAGTCTCATTATTCTTAAGCTATATCAATGACTTTAGCAACCTAGAAGTGAATCATTGCTGCAGGACTGAATGGGTCATCATCGTGAGCAGGTAGTTATATATGGCAAAATGGGTAGCCCAGTCTCTGCACTTCCTCAGAACTTCCAAAATTTAGAGCATCATTTAGCATTTCTGCAAAAGAATAATACAGTCATTTGGTGCTGAAATTAGTGCATAAAACCATAATTTTATATCCTGGGGATCTTCTGCATCATAGCATTTTACTAATAAGCTTCATTAATACTTGGCAGTAAGTCTTCTATTTAAATTACTGGATGACAGTTTCAAATGGGAGAACACTCTAAATAGCATTTTATTTTATACCCAGAGTTGGAATATGGACATGAAACCAGTGTCAAATAGTGAAGCAGTAGCCAAGTTAAAATGGACTAAATTGAAGGAATAATAAGCTTATCAAAGTGCTGTTATTTTAAATGCCATCCTCGAGGAAAAGTACATCATGCAACCCATATTCTGCAATGTGACATGCTTTGCTTGAGATCATCACCCACATTACTGATGATTTGAGGGAGAGAGGGTTTGATGAGGAAATAAAAAGAAGTCTTACTTGTACTTGTTTGACCTTAGAAAGACCTGCTAATTAGCTTTTTAATTAACTAAGGAGAAGTCTTTCAAGTCTTTGGTAACAATGCAGTGAAAGTACATTAGCACACCCATTTCAGTTCAGTTCAACAAATGTACGATCTTCTCTTTGTTACTTCACCAGTCCACTTGTGATGGGTATATTCACACTTCCTTAATCAATTTGTCCAAAATATGATTTTCCTGCCTAAACTAAACTGGTAAACAATTCCCAAAAAAGCCAGCCTATTTAAATTATTAGGTGGTTAGCAAGAGTTATGCCAAGTTGTTTCTAGTACCAGTAAGTATTGGCTCCTCCTCTGTATAGCATTTACTTGTAAATGATAAGAAATGTATTACTGAGTTTTAAATACTCATGATTCTCTTAATTTTGAAATTAGTACATCACCAATCCAAGAATGTTTAAAAATAGAGAGTAAACATGAGCTGAATGGAAGAAAAGAGAAGTCATTTTATAGCATAGTGCCTAAGGCACTTACCTGCTAACCGGAAAGCTAGCAGTTTAAACCCACCAGCCACTCCTTGGAATGAAGGTTGGGCAATCTACTTCCGTAGTGATACCACCTCGGAAACCCCAGGAGGGATCGCTATGCGTCGGGTTAGACTCGACGGCACATAACAACAACAACAATCCTATATAAATTACACAGGGGAGAAAGCAAAAGGGAGCCCCCTTCTAAAGGATTCCTATCATGGTGATTCTTCCTTAGAAAGGAAGTCAGAGTGCATGGTTATGATGTCATTCTGAAATAGAGTTTCAAATTCTGAGATGCTGACCAATTTCTAAGGATCTTGAATGACAGTGTAAACTACCATAGAACACAGTAGTGCTTTTGATTAGATGAGATAAATCTTGTAGCAACTCACTTTCTTTAACGGATATCCATTCATCTCATTACTCATTGCGTATGCTCAGGCACCAGACTGCACATGGTACTCTCTCTTGGCAAGTCAAACAAACATGCTCACTGCCCCATGGAGATTTCTCCTTGGCAGCAGTGACACTACAAAGAGTTATGTGAGGAGTGAGAAATGACATTTAGCTGAGGGCCAACCAGGCAAAGAGGTTTCGTTAAAGCACTAGCATTAGAGTTGTGTCTTAAAGGATAAGCTTTTAAAAGGCACAGTGGCATTCAAGATGAAAGAAATAAAATAAACAAGACAAGAAAGACTAAAAAAACATTGGGCATGTTTAAGAATTGTGAATAGTTAGGTTTGTCTATAGTGTATGACAGTTCATTTGATAAATATTTATCGAGTCCTGAGCAAGGTGAGTTCTGAGCTCTCAGTATAAAGCACTTAAAGAAAAAGAATACTCTTTACTTATGGAGTCAATATTCTGATGGAAAGAGGTAGGCAATAAAAAAGCAATAGATCTATAATACAATGGCTGGTAGTGAGAAGAGCAACTCCATTCCAGACCCATTAATCTCCGTGCCGCTTCTGGAACTCATCAAGCATGATCTTGCTTTTGGCTTTGCACTTGCTGTCCCTCTGTATGGAACACTCTTATTTAAGACATTTATAAGGTCCATTTCCCTCACCTCCTTCAGATATCTTTAAATAGCCCCCTACAAAGAAGCCTTCTGTTTTAGGGTTCTTTAGAGAAACAGATTCAGTGATAGACATATATACAGACAGAGAGAAAAAAAGAGAGAGAGAGAGAAAAAAGAGAGGGAGAAATTTATTTTAAGGAATGGGCTTGTGATTATAGAGGGTCAACAAGTCCAAAATCTGTAGAACAGGTGACAGGATAAAGACTCCTACAGTCTTGTGTCCCCAAACCAATAGGTCAGGTGATAGGAAGAGTGGAGAGTGAGAGAGTTCTGGTAATGTCTGTTTATAGTCTGGGGTAGAATATACCTTATGGATGTTTTTTTTTCTCTTAAGAGCTTCAACTGATTGATTGAGACCCACCACATTACAGAAAAATAATCTGTTTTACTTAAGGCCAACTGATCTAATCACATGTAATTCCTTCAGAATAGCAACTAGACTAATGTTTGGTCAAACAACTGGGCACCATAAACTAGCCAAGCTGACATATAAAATTAACCACCATACCAAAAAAAAAAAAAAAAAAAAACTCACTGCCATCGAGTTGATTCTGACTCATGGTGACCCGCTTTGGGTTTCCAAGGTGTTAAATCTTTACAGAAGTAGATTGCCCAGTCTTCCTTCCACAGAGTGGCTGGTGGGTTTGAACCACCAACTTTCTTGGTAGCAATCAAATGCTTTAGGCACTACACCACCAGAGCTCCTTAACCATCATACCTTCCTTATTAAAATAACAACCACCACTCTCCCCCAACACAACCTACCCCCCTTTGATTTTTGCCATGGAACTTATTATCATCTGGTGTGCTATTTGTTTGCTTATTATCTCTCTTCCCAATGGAAAGGGGTTTTCTCATGAAAGGAAATGGTTTTTTGCCTACTTTGTTCTTTGCCATTCTCCTAACCCCTAGGATACTATCTAGCATAGAGTAAGAATTCAAGAATTATTTGTGGTATGAAGAAATATGATGAAAAATATGGTAAGGCTAAGGGAGTTAAGAGAAAGTTGTGGTGCCATTTTAGAGGGAGGCTGGGAAAGTAGGTTACATTTTGGAAAAACCTGAGTAAAAGGAGAGCAAGCTACACAACTATCCAAGGAAGGATGTTTCCAGGTAGAAGAAACAGCAGAGGTGAGGGCAAGTGTGTCCTTGGCCGGAGCGGCATGAGCTGGGAAAGAATGATCACTAAAGTCAGAGGGATAGCATGAGCCATATTATGAATTTGCTTTTTATTGTGAGTGAGATGGGAAGCCATGGAGGGCTTTTAGGACGGTAGTGACACAGTATGAGTAACTGTAAGTATCACTAGGCTACATTATGGAGAAGAGACTATAGAGGACAGTAACAGAACTAGATACACAGGTAGAAAGGCAATCATGCAGGTAGTTTAGACTGTCCCAAGAGCAGTAGAAGTATAACATTCATGATATTTTTTTGAAGATAAAGTTGATAGGATTTGCTAATGGCAAAGTGGATATGCTAACAGAGATTCAAAGAAAGGGATCAAAGGTATTGGGACAAAACAGCTTTATCAATGGAATTTTCATCAAGTGAGGTCAGGAAGACTACGAAAGCAGCAGATCTGGCAGGAGGAGAAGTGAAAATTAAGAGTTTGGTTTCGGGTATAATAAATGTGAAATGCCTGTTAGATAGTCAAGTGAAGATATTGAGTAGGCAATGGGATATATAAGTCTGAACCTTAAGGAAAAGGGTCAGAGCTAGCCATATAAATTGAGAGTGCATCAGCGTATACCAGAAAACAAACCCTGTCATCACGTTGACTGTAGATGGTATACAAAGCCATGGGAGTGAATGAGATCACCATGGGAATTAGTTAGAGTAAAACCCACTAACATTTACTAGTGCTTTACCACTTACCAAGCACTTCTACATTGACGCTAGAGTTTAGGAAATTGTGGGAGTTAAGATTAAAAAAGCTAAGTTAGACTGAAAAAAGAGAAGCCAAATGCCTTATGCACTATGCCATCCATTAGACGACTGAATTCCCTAAAAAGTGGGATTTTTGTCTTTCATTTCTGGATCCCCAGCACTTTGAACAGTGCCCGCAGTGTATTTTTTTAAAAAATTGCTGTTGAGTCAATTTAGACTCATAGTGACCCCACTGGGTTTCCAAGGTGGTAAATATTTATGGAAGTAGATTGCTCCATCTTCCTTCCACAGAGTGGCTGGTGGGTTTGAACTGTCAACCTTCCAGATAGCAGTCAATTGCTTTAAGCACTGCAGTGTGGGTATATGGGTGGATGAATGCATGGATGGATATATAAATGGATGACAGGCAGGCACCATGAGAACACAATGGACACTCTTGGTGGTGCAATGGTTATGGGCTCAACTGCTAACCAAAGGTCAGTGGCTTGAACCCACCAGCTGATCTGTGACAGAAAAACCTGGTGATCTGCTGCTGTAAAGATTACAGGCTTGGAACCCCTACAGGGCAATTCTACTCTGTCATATAGGGCTGTAAGTCGGAATCAATTGGATGGCACATAACAACATACCAAAGCAAACCAGTGTGGTTGTGTTACCTTTCCCAGTGAGTTCCTAGAGCCAAGAAGCAGAACAAAGAGAGCAGAAAGTGACAATAAAGTTCCTGTTTCAACTACAGCTTGCTCTCAGATAGAGCCTATTCTATATGAAATATTTTTTAGGTCACTTGGCCACTTGACTGAAACATCAAATTTTGAAATATTCACCAGGCTGAGAGACCCAGTCACAAAATTGTATTCCCTAGATATTTTGGGATGAAATGAAATATTAAAAATTGCTCTCTAGAAAGTTTGTTTTTAAGGATGGGACTGAGGTAATTATTTTAAAAATAAGAACTTCTCCATAGTCTGCAGAGTTTGGGCGTCTGACTGAATAAGATTGTGAGGGGGAATAAATAGGAAGATACAGCTGGGCCAGCTTATTATTTAATACCAAAACCAAACCAACTACTGCCATCAAGTCAATTCTGACTCATAGTGACCCTCATTGCATTTCCAAGGCTGTAAGTCTTTACAGAAGCAGACTGTCCCATCTTTCTTCCATGGAGCAGCTGGTGGGTTCAAACCACCGACCTTTATGGTTAGCAGCCAAATACCTTAACCACAATATTATTAGTTGTTGTTGTGGTTGTTATGTGCCCTCGAGTCAGACCCAGCTCATAGTGACCACTCCTTGGGTTTCCAAGGCAGTATCACTACTGAAGTAGATTGCCCAACCTTCCTTCCGAGAAGTGGCTGGTGGGTTTGAACCGCCAGCCTTCTGATTAGCAGTCAAGTGCCTTAGGCACTACACTACCAGAGCTCCTCAGTACTACTAGACAATACTACTAGAGCTCTATTATTTAATATAACTCAATAAATATTTATTGAGTGCCTGCTCAGTGTCAGATGCTCTGCTTGGTGCTGTGGATACATTAATGATCAAAATATAAATAGTCTCATCCCTAATTTCTAGAAATGTAATAATAATAGTTAATATTCAGCGTTTACCACGTGACAGACATTGTGCTCAGTGATCTACATGTCTTGGATCCTTTAGTCCTCAGGATACCTTACATATTGGTATGCTGTTGTTATTCCATATTTTAAAGATGAATAGTGAGGTATAGTGAAGTTGAATAACTTGCCCAAAGTCACCCAGCTAGAAAGCAATTGGAGCAGGTTTGGAATTCACATAGTTTGGCTCTGGAACTCATGCTCTTAAGCATTACTATATATGGGTGTATGTATATATAAATATAAACTCACTGTCATTGAGTCAGATCCGACTCATAGCGACCCCTCCTTGGGTTTCCGACGTGGTATCACTATGGAAATAGATTGCCCAATCTTCCTTCCGAGTAGTGGCTGGCCTTCTGGTTAGCAGTCAAATGCCTTAGGCACTATGTC
>NW_006921594.1:19715197-19716946 GCF_000298275.1 Orycteropus afer afer | reverse complement strand
TATATAATAAATATATATTGCAATTACAATTAATATTGCATAAAGCTGCAGAGATTGATACTGGAAACAAATGTCCAAAAAGTGAAAAGGAAGCTTTATAAAACAAAAGTAAAAATGAAAAAGTGACAACAAATCAATTAAATATAGCAATGAACAGGAAGCATAGAAACAAAAAAAAAGTGAAGGAGATGCTTTGCGTTAAATATTTCAGATTATGTCTGGGGTATAAAAATCCTTCAATCCAAAGGGCAAGCATTTCAGCAGTGGCTTCCCATTAAAAGCATTACCTCGGTGGTTTTTGTGTCACCTGAGTCCGACGTGTCTGGGCCCTCTCTGCCCAATGATGGTTCTCAGCACAGCGCTATGCTGGAGAGTATGTTTGTCCTGTTGTGGGTATCTTAAGAGCATGAGTGTCGAAAACACTTTATTGGGGATTCAATGTCTGACTGTGCTTTGGAAATTTTCTATGAAATTCACTGATCTTTCTTGAGAACTTCATGTCTAGCTCAGTATTTAGCTTATGTAGTTGTTTTGGGTCTGCCACCTTAAAGATGTAGAAACCTAATATGTTGATATTGTAAGGATCTTTTGTTGTTGATGATGTTGTTGTTTTAACACCCGTGGGAGTATGACATAGTCATCTAATTCTGATCTCTGGAATCATAATGACTTAAGTTTGACTCATTGTATGATCTCTGTTTTCTCATCTTTTGAAGAGTCATAACTCTAATTCTTACATTAAGAGTTATTGTGAGAATTGATATATATAAAGTGCTTACTACAGTGCTTGTAACAATACATTTTAGTTGTTATCATCATCATCTTAGTTGTTATTATTA
Organism: Orycteropus afer afer; assembly: GCF_000298275.1. NCBI lineage: Eukaryota > Metazoa > Chordata > Mammalia > Tubulidentata > Orycteropodidae > Orycteropus > Orycteropus afer. Next base: position 19,716,107 of record NW_006921594.1, on the reverse strand, counting down.
GTGCCATTGGTCATTCATGATAAATATACCTCTCAACTGAGATCACACAAAAACTTATTCAAAAAGCAAGAAGGTAAATTTTGTTATTTTTTTCCATATGACTTAAAAATGTGTTTTTGGTAAAGAAAATTTATAAAAACAGATAAAAATTTCTATCTATTTGAAAAACAGATAAAAGTTATATAATTCATTAGCTCTCAAGTTTGTAAAATATTTCTGCCATCCTGCCTGGAGAATTATTCATTCAATGTCCTATCACAGCTTAGTGGGAACCACAATTTAAATTTGAGAAGTATAGAAATACCTTAAGCGTTGTTGTTGTTGTTGTGTGCCATTGAGTCAGCCCCGACTCATAGCCACCCCTCCTTGGGTTGCCGAGGCAGTATCATAGTAACATTTTTTTTTTCTGCATGTGGTGTCTTTAATTAGCCTGTGAATGAGTTTGATATTAATTACCTTTTGCCACAATGGGCTGTTGAAAGGGCATGTTCTATGCTGTCTTTTCGCATAAAAATTTATGATTGGTACAAACTGAGGTTTCAAGTTATTTATGGTGAGGCTTTCAGTCTTTATTTCAAGCAGAGTTCTTAACCTTTTTAAGCCATGAATGTCTTTGGCAGTCTGGTGAAGTCTATGGACACTTCTTAGAATAATATGTTTTAAATACATAGAACGAAATGTGTGGGATTACAAAAGAAAACAATTATATTGATATATAATTAACTAAATATTTTTAAAACACAAATTTGTAATAAAATAACATTTTTTAGTTTCCTATTAATATATGTAGTGATGAAATCTGGCACCAAATATATGCATAATATTATATGTGTAAATATATGCATAATATACCCACATTATGCATTATGCATATATTTACGCATATAATATATATTTATATATATATTAT
>NW_006921594.1:19701637-19714192 GCF_000298275.1 Orycteropus afer afer | reverse complement strand
GGGATTATGGGGCTGGCGCGGGATCGGGCAGTGTTTTGTTCTGCTGTGCATGGGGTCGCTATGAGTCGGAAATGACTCGACGACACTTAACAACAACAACAACATACCCACATTGTAGAAAAAGGAAAACAAAGAAAAATCACCTATAATACACCCACTTAAGATAGTCCCTAGTAGCATTTTAGGTACTTCCTTCTAATTATTTTATAACTGCCATAACACGCTGTGAATATAATTTTGTATCCACTTAAAACTATACTTTATATCATAAACATTTCTCATGTTTTGCTATAATGTTCACAGCCTTTATTTTTTAATGATTTTGTGATTCTATCTCTCACTTAGTTATAACCTTTATTCTGGACTGTAACACTGCCATTGTTATGAGCAGCATATTTCATGTAATGGGCATCACTGAAACTTTCTATATGTGATAAATGACTAATCTACAAAGTAAGCAATCAATGAAAATTATATAACATGGGGTCAGAACTGACCGTACTTTCTCTTACTCGAATCCTCACAATGAACTTCCTTTTTGGTAGATTTTTATAAAATTAAATAAACGTTTTCTTTTAGAGCAGTTTTAGATTAACAGAAAAATTGTGAAAACAGTACATAGACTTATCATAGCCCAGTTTCCCCATCACTAACATCTTACATTAGTCTATATGTTACAATTAGTGAGTCAATATGATGCATTTTTATTATCTAAAGTCATTCTTCATTCAGATTTCTTTCACTTTTACCTAATACCATTTTTGTGTTCCAAGATCCCATCTAGGAAACCACATTACGTTTCATTGTCACGTTTCCCTCGGCTCCTTTTCTCTGGCACCTACTCACACTGTTTTTGATGGCCTTAATGATTTTAAGGAGTTCTGGTCCTGTATTTTGCAGAAGGTCCTTCTATTGGGACTTGCCTGATGTTTGCTCATTATTAGACTAGGGTTAATGTGGAAGGAAAATTAAAGGTGAAGGGCCATTCTCATCACATCATACCAAAAGTTCTTACCTTCAACAGGAGTTATCACTGTTCATGTTAACTTGATCATCTGCCTAAGGTAGTATTTGTCACATTTCTCCACTATAAAGTTACAATAGTGTTAAAATCAGCCCCCAGGTTAGAAACTTCTGACTTACAGACAACTCATACTTGCTCGTTAATGTTATGGACATTTATCCTCTCTTTGAAATGATTGAACCAACCCCTGCCTGAACAAATTCTTCATCACAGTCACCTTCACTTCCTGCACATGCAGCCTCTAACTCATTGAAAATGCTTCCTGCCTTTTCTTGCACTAAAATGAGGCTAAATAAGAACTGTAGGCACCTGTTCCAACTTATCTACAAATTCAACTTAAAGGCACACTTAGGAATGGATCTTGTTCATAACCCAGGGACTGTCCTCTTTGGAAAGAAATCACTTTGTAGCCCACACTTAAGGAGTACAGAGTGATGCCCTATCTTATGTATCTGCAATTCTTCTGGATAGTAAATTTGTCACAAGCCCTTCTTCTCTGTCCTTTTTTGCCTTCTTAGCTTTATCCCTGGGTAAATGCTGCCTTTTTGTTTCATAGAGTTGATTGTTGCAATTGACGGATTTTCAGAAGTGGGTCCCCAGGCATTTCTTCCTTGTCTGTCTCAGTCTGGAAGCTCTGCTGAAACCTGCTCAGCATCACAGTAACAGGCCAGCTACCATGGACAGATGGCGGCTGGCTATGCTTGAGGTGTACTGGCCCAGAATCAAACCAGGTCTCCTGCATAGAAAGCAAGAGTTGTCCTACTGAACCACCAATACCCCCACACTATTTTGATAACCACCCCTCTTTTTGTGAGTACACTGAAAATTAAATTATTGTGCCTAAAGTTGTCTTATGTCCACAGTGCTATACTTAGCCTATTGGTTAATTTAGCACTGATGGCGCAGCATCTTCTTCCCTGGAAGTTCAGTCTAGTGGGGAAAACACAATTTTTTTTTTTTTTTTAATTGCAATACAGTGTGAGAACTACATAAAACCGAAGTATTTCCAAAGTACTAATAAAGAAAGGGGAGCTCTGGTAGCATAGTGCCTAAGACACTTGACTGCTAACCAGAAGGCTGGCGGTTCAAACCCACCTTGGAAGGAAGGTTGGGCAACCTACTTCCGTAGTGATACTGCCTCAGAAACCCAAGGAGGGGTCGCTATGAATCGAGTCCGACTCGATGGTAAATAACAACAACAACAATAAAAGAAAATATGGCAAATACTGCCCAGAGAATTAAAACTAGGAATCTGGGAAAAGGAAACCATTGGGTAAAAGAGGTACGAGTCATATCAAATAGGAGTTGAAACAGTACATAATTACTATGATTTTACATTAATATTTTGTTTATATTGTAGTTTAATGGAAAATATGAATGATGGATTAAATTTTCAATAAGCCATGATTATACTATTTAAACATTTTTCATGGAGCCTATTATTACATTGTCATGGAAATTTTATGTATTGAATCTACCTGTCTCATGGCAGAAGAATCCCCACTGAAGTGATCCATCCCATGAAATGAACAAATGCTTTGCTGGATTTACAGTCCTGACAATGTTTCTTCTGTTTATTCAGTGACTTCATAGATTCAGGATAATAAACCCACTTTCAAAATTCAGGCATTTGTATTGATCTTACACATTTATTTCAGGGAAAGGAAGATAATAGTATTCATAGGAGGTGCTTCTGTTTCTTTTGTCTAAATGATCATTTGGATAACTTTGTCAAGTCTGGAACTAGGAAGATGTTTTAGACAATGAGTCTCAAGTTCCCAAATTGTGAGAATAATAACTGATGCTTTTTTGATGCAGAATCTATCAACATTGTCAATTATCAGTCACATTCACTCCTACCTAAAGTAGGTTGTTGTTGTTGTTGTTATATGCCATCGAGTCGGACCTGACTCATAGCGACCCCTCCTTGGGTGTAGGAGGCAGTATCACTACGGAAGTAGATTGCCCCATCTTCCTTCCGAGGAGTGGCTTCTTCAATAATCCCCTCTTAATGGGGGAAGTGGTGGGACCACAAATATTTTTAAAGGATTGAGACAAAACCAAAATTACTATTCTTGCCTAAAATAAAATTGCAGAAAGAAATTATGTAGTTGTAGTCTACATTACAATCCTGCCTTATGTTCCTAGAAAATATAATCATGAAAGACTATGACTTTTTAAAATTCATTCGTTAGCAATAATATATGCTGTTGTTGTTGTTGTTATGTGCTGTCAGTCAGACCCGACTCATAGCAACCCCTCCTTGGGTTTCCGAGGAGGTATCACTACGGAAGTAGGTTGTCCAACCTTCCTTCTGAGGAGTGGCTGGTGGGTTTGAACTGCCAGCCTTCTGGTTAGCAGTCCAGTGCCTTTGGCACTATGCTACCAGAGCTCTTAGGTATACAGATTTTTGGAAAGCTAAAATCTTTTTTTTAACTACAGCCTTTCATGATGTCTGTCTAATATGGCAGATATGACCTCATGTCTTAGAGATTGCCTGTTGTAACCCCTTGGGGGTTGCAATACAGAAATACTCTCAGCCCAGATCCTCTAGTGTTCTGAATCAGAAACTGTGTTTTCACAAGATTCTCACGTGATTTATAAGCATATTCAGGTTTAGGAAGTACTGCTTGATGTATATAATACCGGGGGGAAAAAAAAAACCTATTCCTGTCATGTCAGTTCCAACTCATGGAAACCTCCTGTGTTGTAGAGTTTCTCTGTAAGGCTTCAAAGGCTGTAATCGTTAGGAAAGCAGATCACCAGGCCTTTCTTCCATGGCATTGTTAGGTGGGTTCAAACCAACAACCTTTAGATTAGTAGTCAAGGACAAATTAGTAATTTGCACCACTCAGGGACCTAGTTTAGAGTATAGAAAGGCAATAAATATAATGATTAGGAGGTCAGGCTCTTATGACCATGGGCAAGTTACTAACTTTTCCATCTTCACTTTCCACAGCTGCCAAATGAGAGCAGTTGCAATGTTAGTACACTCACTGCCGTCAAATTGGATCCAACTCATAGCGACCCCTTGGGTTTCCAAGGCAATGTCACTACAGAAGTAGATTGCCCAACCTTCCCTTCGAGGAGTGGCTGGGGGGTTTGAACCGCCAGCCTTCTGGTTAGCAGTCAAATGCCTTAGCCACTAAGCCATCAGAGCTCCTAATGTTAGTATAATATAGGTTTATATTAGAATTAACTCAGAAAATTTCATATTAAGAATTTCACATAATGTTTGGCATATCCTCATTGTTGTTGAGTCAATTCCAACTCAGAGTACCTATAGGACAGAGTAGAATTGTAGCATAGGGTTTCTAAGGCTGTAAATATTTACAGAAGCAGACTGCCACATCTTTCTCCCATGGAGCAGCTGGTAGGTTCCAACCACTGACCCTTTGGTAGCAGCTGAGCACTTTAGCCACTGCACCACAAGGTCTCCTGTTTGGCATATTGCTGTTGTTGTTGTTATGTGCCGTTGATCATAGCAACCCCTCCTTGGGTTTCTGAGGCAGTATCACTACAGAAGTAGATTGCCCCATCTTCCTTCCAAGGAGTGACTAGTAGGTTTGAACCACCAGCCTTCTGGTTAGCAGTCAAGTGCCTTAGGCACTATGCTACCAGAGCTCCAGGTTTGGCACATAGCAAGGTTAAAAGTCTGAATTCCGATGGTAGGTAGGACTATACTCTCCTTCTGTGTAGGCTTTAGGGAGGATCCCTCCTTGTCTTTTTCAGCTTCTGGTGGTCGCAGGCATTTCTTGGTGTTCCTTGGCTTGTAGATGTATTCTTTTCACAGACTGTCTTCCTTCTGTATGTGATTCTGTTTCCAAGTCTGTTCCCTTTTATAAGACACTACTTAGAAAGGATTATGATTAGGACACACCCTTTCCCATATGGCTTCCTTAACTCAACTGCTAACATCTGCAACAGACACTCTACTTCTCCAAACAAACTCACATACATATTCTGTAGGGATTAGGATCTCAACTTATCTTTTAAGAGAACACAATTCAATCCATAACCATTGGAGTTCAAGATTTACTCATCTCTGTGCATGAATCCATATACATTGGGAAGAGTGTGTTCATTTTGCTCTGGCTCACAAAGCTATCTTGTAAATTGTCAGAGTTACTTGCAGGCTATTAAACCATTTACAGGGTCTGTGGCCAGTTGACCAGCCATTGTTTATCCTCCTGCTACTGCCTATAGCCACTGTAATTTAGACTGTAAAGTATACTTTTTAGAAAATTTTGAACGATTTTTTTATAACCATGCCATTTTTGCACTTATGTCTTGAGTAGATACAGACCTGGAATTCTCAACATGTTTTTGCCCAGAAGAATTCCTGGCTATTAGCTGGTGCAATAATACTAGTTGCGGGGGGGGGGGGGGGAGCGGGGGATGAGAGACACCCCTGCCATGCAATCAAGATCCCTTTGTGGTTGGTTCTGCTCCCATTTTGATGAGCAGCCATGATTCTCCACTGAAAACAAAACCACAATTGCAGTTCAATTAGAATTCATGTCCTGAGTTTGTGATCTATTCTTTAGCCCAAGGGACTGCATTATTCCTTTTTGCCCATAAAATCATGCCTGAATCAACTATGGCAAGAATATATATGAGAATGTACCATTTCAGAAGCTCAGCTGGATTCTGATAAGTACATTACATTGACTTCTCACCAAATCAGTGTGACTAGCAGCTCCAAACTGGAAATGAAGGATTCTCAGAAAAAGATTAGCTCCACTTTCCACAGCCCAAACACTGATTGGGGTGGATTGGGGTGGGGTGGGGTATGGTGGGGCAGAGGGATGTGGACTCATGAATATAGGTGTCATTGTCAAAAGTTTCCCAGGGATGGAGCAGCTGAGATTAGATAACAATTTAAGAATAAAACTGCACTGTGCTCTAATTATTTAAAAATAGAACTGGCTGTTTTTCAGTTTTAAAATGTCAGACGAGAGCTAGAAAGTGGCTCTTAAAAAGTACATTAGACACCAAGAAAGTCCAGGCTGAACATCAGGCTTAAAATTGCAGCATGCAGGTGAATTGGATCTTAAATTAAATGACCCTCAGGGCATCGTGGCTGCAGCTAGAAAAGGAAGAAGAGAAAAGCCAGGTAGGAGCTGATGGACCCCAAATTGACAGTCATGAGCCATTGCAAAGGAGCCTGACCCTTACGCAAATCCCTTTGAGGAGATGAGTCATGGGATGGGTGGGTGGGTGCGTGGGAGTGTGTATGTGGCCAGTGTCTGCTCCCATTGAGGCCAGTTGTAATTTAAGTAAGCACAGACACAATGCAGAGAAAATTCTTACTCTATTGGCTGCAGGAGTTGTCATTAACTGAAGAGACAGTGCTTAACTACTGTCAATAGAGAAATTAAAAACCAGAAAGCATAAAACTCGCTTCACACAAGACACCTGAAGGAGTCATCAAATCCAGCAGCAGTCCTAAACACCAGCTGAAAAATGGTGAGTTGCAGGCTTCAGAGTGGCTTTTGGGAGAGCTGTCAATTTAAACTGGAAGCAGAGTGGGTAGAGCAAAGTGTAGAAATGCCCATGATAGTGTTGTAGGAGATTTGGAAGGACTCCATGATGCTGTGGGAAGAAGTAATGGGAATGGCTTGGGTACACTCTCTTCTTGGAGGGAGAAGGAAATATCTCTTCTAATTAAAGGAGCTCTGGTGGCTTAGTGGCTAAGGCACTTGAATGCTAACCAGAAGGCTGGCGGTTCAAACCCACCAGCCACTCCTCGGAAGGAAGGTTGGGCAATCTATTTCCGTAGTGATACTGCCTCGGAAACCCAAGGAGGGGTCGCTATGAGTCAGGTCCGACTGGACAGCACATAACAACAACAACAAACAACAACTTCTAATTAAACCCCTTGTCCTATGATCAACCTACAAGTACCCCCTTCAAAGAGACAAACTGGCCAGAGAAGTAGGGTGTAGGGGAATTGGATACTCAGTAGGCATCTAAGAGTCAGGAAAGGATAAGTGAACTTCAGCTTTCTCAGCTTATAATACATTGTAAGAGACCTGCAAAATTCAGGAGCTTCTGAGCTCCTGACAGATAGTTATTCTACCTCAACTCAAATATATCTATGAGGAGGGGAAAGATGAAAGGAAATTTATATATTTATTGGCATATATGTATTTATATGCCAACATATATAATCTTCTTTAATCTTCATAAGCATACTATGAGACAGCTGTTATTTTCTCCATTTTAATGGAGATGGAAGATTAATTGAGACATTAAATAAGTTCCAAGGATACTCATTATAGTAAATAGCGGAGGCAGGTGTGTTGACTCCAAAGCTCATTTTTTAATGCCTTGTCACTCAAGAGTGTAGGCAATCATAGATAGCAACAATGGCATCTCTGTACCTTGTTAGAATATAGAAGCTCAAGCCCCACCTCAGACCCACTAAATCAGAAACTGATTTTTAACAAAATATCCAGGTAATGTGTGTGCACATTAAATGTTGAAAACCACTACTCTGAACCTCCAAAGCTCATTGTATTCCACCGGTCCACTCTATAAGATGATTCATTCCATTATGGCAGAGCCGTAACTACCAGATGTTTTTCCTTAAATTGAATCAAAATTTTCTTCCTTGCAAGCTTCACCTGACAGGCTTCAAGGAATCATCAGGTATCATGTTTTCTACTCCTTTCAATGTGTTTGTGAATCTAAACTCAACTCTTACTGGCTTCAGTCTGTATTTTCATTTCAGTCTGTTAAGATCCTTTTGAATCCTGATTCATTCCTCCTAGATTTATAATCTACATATTCAATGAACATATTTTCTTTTCATTCAAGAATGATCAATTGATATTATTCATAAACTTTATGAGCACACACACATACTAAAATACATGTCACATAATGGCATGTTGACATTTGGTCTATTGATCAACTCTTGTGGATTCTGCTATTCAAAACACTATATATTATTCTGAGGTATTTTCCAGGCCATATTTATCCAACTTATCTCCATCCAGAGATTTTTGTTAAATGTCTTCTTCAACTCAAAATATTCTGTTTATGGAACTCTCCTAGTAACCTTATTTAACAGAGGAAATGGGTTAATTAAAAATTATCCATTTTTAATGAACACATGCTGGCTTCTAATACTGATCTACCTCTTTTTAAAGTACTCAAGAACAATTTTTCTAGTTACCAATTCTAAAAGAGTACTGTCTTCAATTTGTGGTTTCTAGAAACGTCTTCCTTTTTTAAAAAATGGGCCACTTGCTTGGCTTTCCTGTTCCAGAATTTTTCCAATTCACTCTCATTTCTTAAAGAATTCTTACTGTGAGTTCTTTCAAGAAAACAGATGATATGGTTCTAATACCATTAACAATTACTGTCTATGTCCTTTGGCATCCACTTTAATTGCTTTGAAACAATCATTTCATCTATTCTGTAAAATAAATATAATAATCTTCCTGATAAGAGTGCTATGTTGGAAAGTAGTATATACACTATAAAGCATAGAACAACTTTGGAATACAATCAACATCCTGGAGACAAACTCATTCACTGGTTCGTGCTCTGTTACTTTAATGTTTCTGTCCCAGTTCTGACCCCACTTGGATTTCCTGTGCCAACTTCTCCCCAGTGGCCAATGAAACAATGGCCTTCCCTTAGACCAAAGGTAGGCAAACTATGACTCGCAGGAAAATCCAGCCCACTACGTGTTTTTGTAAATACAGTTTTATTTTAACATCCACACTCATTCATTTACTTATCATATGTGACTGGTTTTGTGCTACAACACAGAGTTGAGTGGTTGTTACAGAGACCACATTGCCCAAAAAGTCAAATACATTTTCTATCTGGCCTTTCATAGGAAAAGTTTGCTGACCCTTGCTTTAAAAAGAGGGATTTTGTGAGTATGTAATTACCTGCATACAATTCTTAACCCAGCTCTTTATTTAATTAGGTAGTGAATAAATGCATTTCATAAGAATGCCTTTAATAGAAACGTATGGCCTAAATAAAACTTATTCTGGTATAAAGTAGTACAAAATGATTGAATAAAGCTGAATCAACCAATCTGGAGATTTATCTAGAACACCTATGAATTTCAAGCGCAGTTGATTTTAAAAAAGAAAAACAAAACAAAAAACCCCACAATGTTTATTTGATTTTCAGCCTTTAAGGAGTACCATATATTAAACTGGTACTTCTTAAAGGCTGAAAATCAAATAAGCATTGTGGGTTTCAACCTTTAAGAAGTACCATATATTAAACAGGAACTCTGGTGGCATAAGGCCTAAGGCATTTGACTACTAACCAGAAGGCTGGCGATTCAAACCCACCAGCCACTCCTTTGAAGGAAGACTGGGCAATCTACTTCCGTAGTGATACTGCCTCGGAAACCCAAGGAAGGATCTCTATGAGTTGGATCCGACTTGACAGCAATGAGTTTGGTTTTGTTTTATATATTAAACTAAAATGTATCTTTTATAATGATTTCCCTAATGCTCATGTCATCAGAATGCATTGCACAGCATGGTAAATATCAACGGAAATAAACTTTGCTTTAACCTGTATTTCCCTTTCAAATGATTTTCCTACATGATGTGTTTTCATAATATTTAAATTATCTAAAATTTCAGTACAAAGAAAAAAGTTTTCAAGAACTAAAAGGCTCAGTAGTTAAGAGTTTAAAATTACTTTGCTTTCTAGGCCTTCTTCAACAAAGAATTTCAAGACAAAGTACATGTTATTCTCTACAACAGTCTATTAATTGTTTCCAAGAGAATAATAACAAGCTGTCCTTGAAAAGAATGGCTAGCAATGGAGTTAGTGCAAGACACTTTTAAGATAGTATTTGCCAAGAAACAAATTCAGCCTGATGCTATGTCAAACACACCTTTTATTAAACTCAATAAATAAAATATACCTATAAATTATGAAATGCATGGTGGTTGAGTTGCCAGACCACTATTTTCAAATACTCTCATTAGGATTTCATAGCTGTGATAAATGATTTTAAATTTTGTATTTCTCTGATAGAGAATTTCCCATCCTGCAAAAGCAACACTCTAGAGATTCCATGGGAGAAAAAAGTCATAGAATTCTTTTATGGAATCCTGATCTAGTTTGCATTTTGCTCAGGTAAGTGAACTAAATCATGGGTCAGAGTCTCCTATGGAACACATAACCATATACATACATAACTGTATATAGAGGCAGATTACCCATTAAGCAAGGTAAGCATGGACTTACTTGTGCTTAGCCCATGCTTGCCTTGCTTACTGGGTAATCCATCCCTAACAGTGATTGTAAATTTCAAAAGAGATTTTGATTCTGTAGGAACATGATGTGGGGTTGGAGAGCAACACATGCCAGCCACACCTAAAGGCAGGATCTTCGATGTGGTGAGAAACATGAAATTGTTCACTACAGATTAGTAAGTAAGCACAAGTAAGCCTGTGCTTACCTTGATTTTAGATAATCTGACACTCCCTGTATAGTTCAGGAAACAGGAGGTCAAAACTACTGCTTTCAGTGAGGCTTGAGATTTTGTCCCTCTTAAAAAAGTAATTCCCCATCTATGTTTGAGTAGTAATCTCTCCATTGCCTTAGAAGAGTTTATGAAAAAAAAAAAGAAAGAAAGAAAGAAAGAAAGCATGTCAAAACACCAGGTGAGTAATTTGAACAATTGAAATATTTGGATTATGAGCTTTGCTGTTCTTAGGTGCCTTTGGGTCAGCTCCAACTCAAGCAACTCTATCTACAACAGAACGAAACATTGCCCAATTGTACGCCATCCTCACAATCTTTGCTATATCTGAACCCATCATTGCAGCCACTGTGTCAATCCATCTCATTGAGGGTCTTCCCCTTTTCTCCTGACATAATATCCTTCTCCAGAGACTGGTCCCTTCTGACAACATGACCAAAACAGGTAAGACAAATGAAGTCTGGCCATTCTTGCTTCCAAGAAGCAATCCATCTATACTTCTTCCAGGACAGATTTGTTCATTCTTCTGGTAGTCCATGGTAGTTTCAGTATTCTTTAACAACACCACGACTCAAAAACATCAACTCTTCTTCAGTCTTCCTTATTCATTGTCCAACTTTCACTTGCATATGAGGCATTTGAAAAAACCATGGCTTTTGTTAGGTGCACTTTAGTCTTCAAAGACACGTCTTTGCTATTCAGCACTTTAAAGAAGTCTTTTGCAGCAGATTTGCCCAGTGCAATATGTCTGATTTCTTGATTGCTGCTTCCATGGATGTTTATTGTGGAACCAAGTAAGATGAAATCTTTGACAACTTCAATCTTTTCTCCATTTGTCATGATACTGCTTATTGGTCCAGTTGTGAGGATTTTTGTTTCTTTATATTGAGATGTAATTCATACTGCAGACTACAGTCTTTAATCTTCATCAGTAAGTGCTTCAAGTTATCTTCACTTTCAGCAAGCAAGGTTGTGTCAGAAATAACTCAATGGCCGTGAGTTTGGCTGGTGTTTGGTGCTACTTTGAGGAGGCAGCTCTTCCCCCGACATATTTTGAGTGACTTCTGACTTGGGCTCATCTTCCAGCACTATATCAGACATTTTTTTAGGGATATTCATAAAGTTTACCAGTAATGTATGAGACAGTGTTTCACTGCTATTCATAAGGTTTTCATTGAGCTTTAGCTTATCTGAGTTAGCAGAGCACACACCCTTAGCTCACTAGATCCTTGTTCCCCTCGTATTTACAAACCAAGTCTTGAAGAGTAACAGTGCCATGAAAGTACAGGCTAATTAATGATGCTTTGTATCAGAGTACAAAATACAGAAATCTTAGAATATGGTTTTTTGTTTTTCTGCCATAATTTTTCATGACTGACCTATTCCCCAAGATAATCATCTCTCATCCTACTTTGTTAAGACAATAAGTTCAGTTTGCTCATAAATGAAGGTGAAGATGAAATTTTGTTATTACTCCAGCTACCCTTTTGCTTTCCTCTCCAGAGTCAGAAAAAGAGGTGTCCTTTACCTATTCTAAAGCTAAAATTTTAGCTAAACTTTTAATATCCTCTAATCATGGATCATGGACCTCTGGTGACAGTGATTAAAACATGTGGCTGCTAACCAAAAGGTCCTCAGTTAAAACCCTACAGCTGCTCCATGGGAGAAAAATGAGGCAGTCTGCTTCTATAAAGATGTATAGCTTTGATCATGGCAGGATATAAGATCAATATCCAAAAATCAGTTGGATTCCTCTATACCAGCAAAGAGATTGCTGAAAAATAAATAAGGAAATCAATACCGTTTTCAATAGCTACCAAAAAAAAAAAAAAAAAAAAAAAAAAACTTGGAAATAAATCTTACCAGGGACACAAAAAACCACTACAAAGAAAACTATAAAAAACTACTTCAAGAAACCATAAGAGATCTACATAAATGGAAGAACATCCAATGCTTGTGGATAGGAAGATTGAACATTGTGAAAATGTCAGTTCTACCCAAAGCAATCTATACATTCAATGCAATCCCAATCCAGATCCCATCAACATTCTTT
>NW_006921594.1:19696612-19699182 GCF_000298275.1 Orycteropus afer afer | reverse complement strand
GTGGTCAATGACATGAGACAAAGTATATGTGAACTGCTGTATGGAAAGTGAATTTTCTCTGTAAATCTTCACCCAAATCACAATTGAAAAAAAAAAAAAAAAAAAAATTATAGCTTTGGAAACCCTATGGGGCAGTTCTACTCTGTCCTGAAGTGTTGTGATGAGTCAGAATCTACTTGATGGCAATGGGTTTGGTGCTTTTGCTTTTAATCTTGGATCGTACCTTCTTCAACCAATATCTTAAATTTCTCTTTCTCACTTCCTCCTTCTATTTGTCTGCCCCTTTTATTTACTTTTCTACTTAGCTATCTCTTCCTACAAACTTCTTAAACATAGTGGATAGACAGCCCTCTTACCTGTTTTCTCACTAATCATTCCCTCTCCAATTTTCTGTACATTTAATAGACTACTGAAACTGAACTCATCAATAATATCCCTAGGATTCACTCCTGGTGAAATCAATTGTCCCTTTCCAATCCCCTGTTCCATTCTTAGGAGCTCTGGTGGCATAGTGCCTAAGGCATTTGACTGCTAACCAGAAGGCTGATGATTCAAACCCATCAGCCACTCCTCAGAAGGAAGGTTGGGTAATCTACTTCCACAGTGATTCCCCCTTGGAAACCCAAGGAGGGGTCACTATGAGGCAGATCCAACTCGACAGCAGTGAGTTTGGTTTTTTGGTTTGGTTCCATTCTTACCATCAGGTGGTCAGCCCCTCTTCAAACACCATCTTCTAACACATTATGATTATGTGCTCTATGATCTCAGTTTTCTTGTCACCCTCATTGATTTCTCTCAGAAGTTCCTCCTAAACTAACATCAATTCCCAAACCTTTGAACAGGAGAACTTATACTTTCTTAAAATGTCTTATGGCCACTAACTTTTTGCATTCAGCAACTGTTCTTGAGACTATTCTGTGTCATTGCTATATTGGATGCATACTGGATAAACGAGAAATGAGGATATCAGTTTTCTGCATTACTCTAAAAAAAAAAAGAGGTAAAAGTTTTCTGCTTTATATTTTGTTTTGTTTGATACCTTTGTGAGTACTAATTATTTTTACTATTTCACTAAAATAGTAAACACACTTCATGCATTAATTCATGATATATGTATCCTACTTTTCTTTGCAGGAGCTCTATTGGTGTAGTGCCTAAGGCATTTGACTGCTAACCAGAAGGCTGGTGATTCAAACCCACCAGCCACTCTTCCAAAGGAAAGTTGGGCAATCTATAAGTCAGATCTGACTTGACGGCAGTGTGCTGCATTGCATTGCATTACTTTCTTTGTTAGACTTTGGCTATAGTTCACGGTACTTTGAGAGCAGAGACTATATCTTACTCATCTTTGCAGCGGCTGGGCCTATTCCAGTGCACATATTTATTGAACGAATAATGCAACACTAAAGGGAGCTCTGGTAGCATAGTAGGCTAAGGCACTTGACTGCTAACCAGAAGGCTGGCGGTTCAAACCCACCAGCCACTCCTTGGAAGGAAGATGGGGCAATCTACTTCCATAGTGAAACTGCCTCGGAAACCCAAGGAGGGATTGCTATGAGTCGGGTCTGACTTGACGGCATATAACAACAACAACAACAACAAAGTTATTTTATTTTGACCAAAAGTATACTGACCTAATGTGGATTACTTTGGTTGATTCACACTTATTAGAAACTTATATTAGTAGTTAAATAAATAAATATGCAAAAGCTAATTAATTACTAAATAAAATGTCAGTTGACAAATCTTTTCAAGTATGATCTCTATAGAGAAATAACAAAAGTCTGGGAGCAAAAGCTTGGCACCTAGCTCACTGCTACTGACAACTCCACATTTTGTGTCATGCTCCCTACTTCTGTGTTTGCAAATTTCCTCCCCATTCCACTCACATTTATCAAACACAAATAACAATTTACTTTTTTCTTCCCTACCATGGATTTTCATGCAAACCAGTGATACAATCATTCTCCCAGAGAGTTAGATTAACATTTTTAATAGATTGTGTCTCTTAGAGCAGTCTTAGTCTTATAAAAAAAATTATATGAAAAAGAATTCTCATATACCCCTTCTCCCCTACACATTGTTTATCTTATTATTAATATCTTCCATTTGTGTGATCCTTCCATTATAATTGATGAACCAGTACATTATTATTAACTAAAGGCCATAATTTACATTAGAGTTTGTTCTTTATGTTTGTATAATTTAGTATATAGTGTCAGGGAAAAACTCAGTTTTTCCTATAACATATGTAAAACAATAAACACCCTCCTCATTAGTTTGCTAGACATCTTTTATTATCTATCATTATAAATGGAAAAAATATAGAAGTTGTTAAGGAGTTCATTTTACTGCATCTACACCCAATGCCTATGCAAGAAGCAATAAAGAAATAAATAACATGGAGAAGAATCCAAGATGGTGGAATAGGCAGATATATTATCTAGTATATCAGTACTATTATCTAGTAGTATCAGTATGGATTACATCTCAACATAAAGAAAACAAAAATCCTCACAACTGGACCAATGAGCAGCATCACAATAAATGGAGAGAAGATTGAGGTTGTC
>NW_006921594.1:19691462-19695792 GCF_000298275.1 Orycteropus afer afer | reverse complement strand
GCAGTATCACTACAGAAGTAGGATTGCCCAACCTTCCTTCCGAGGAGTGGCTGGTGGGTTTGAACTGCCAGTCTTCTGGTGAGCAGTCAAGTGCTTTAGCCACTATGCTACCAGAGCTCCTATAATAATAGTAGGAGACTTTAATACACCACTTTCAATGAAGAACAGGACAGCTATAATGAAACTTAACAAAGATACAGAAGATATATACAACGCACTTAACTACACAGAACATGCCATTCAAGAGTAGCACAATATACATTCTTTCCCAGTGCACATGGAAGATAGACCATGTGTTAGGCCACAAAGCAAGTCTCAATAAATTTAAAAACATAGAAATACTACAAAACTCAGATCACGAAATTAAAACGGGAAAATCAAAGAAATAAATGAAACACATGGAAACTGAATAACACCCTGCTTAAAAATTACTAGGTAGTAGACAAAATTTAAAAAAAATCCTCAAATCAAACAAGAATGAAACTACAATATACCAAAATCTTTGGGACACAACAAAAGCAGTGCTCAGAGCACAACGTAAAACAATGTATAACTCAAAAACTCACTGCCATGGAGTTGGATCCCACTCATAGTGACCCCTCCTTGGGTTTCTGAGGTGGTATCACTGCAGAAGTAGATTGCCCAACCTTCCTTTGATGATTGAAGAACCAAAATCAACACATTAACCCAACATCTCCAACAATTAGAAAAAGAACAACAAAAAAATCCTACAGTTACCAGAAGAAAAGAAAAAATAACGCTTCAAGCAGAAATAAATGAAACAGAAAAACAATAGAAAGAATCAACAAGACTAGAAGTTGGTTCTTTAAAAGGATGAATAAAATTGGCAAACCAATGGAAAATTTAACAAAAGAAAAGAGGAAGATGCAAATTGTAACAAATGCTGACAAGGTGTGGAGAGACTGGAATCCTCATGCCCTGCTAGTGGGACTATAAGGTGGTACAACCACTATGCAAAGCAATATGGTGCTTCCCTAAAAAGTTGAAAGTAGAAACATTTCCAACTACACACTGTATGATCCAGTAATCCTACAACTAGATATATATTCTACAGAAATAAGAACCATGACACGAATGGATATGTGTACTCTCGTGTTCATTGCAGCATTATTCACAATAGCAAAAATGTGGAAATAGCCTAAATACCCATCAATGGATGAATAGATAAATGGATGAATAGATACACAATAGAATACTATGCATGTTCTGGTTACCTAGTGCTGCTCTGACAAGAATATACCACAAATGTGATGGCTTTAACAAATAAGGGTTTATTCTCTTACAGTTTGGAGGCTTTAAGTCCAAGTTCAAAGTGCCAGGCTGTAGGGACTGGGTAAAAGCCCCTCAACCTTGGGCTTCAGCTCTGCCTCCTGCTCCTGGCCCACTGAAGCTAGAGGCTTTTCTTCACTCAGTCAGCTACTGCTGAGGCTGACAAGCCCAAGGATGACAAAGTAAAAAGGCACAGTTCTAACGTTACCAAACCACATGGCAGGCCATTAATTCAAGTCCATTGAAAGTCCCAAGGTCAGCAGAGCATGGCAGACTGCTGAACAACGACATGGCTACATGCAGGGTTCAAGCATTCCATGAACTAGAGGCCATTCCCAAAGCTGCTTCTTATATACAGGAAGCAGACTTCATTCCTAAAAGAAGCTACTCAGCAGCTTGTGGTAGATCCCACCATAGAGTTGATTGCCAATCTCATCATGGGCAATAGCTACCAGCAGCTGCCCAGCCACTCAACCAGACCCAGCCAAGTTGACAACCTTAACTACCACAATGCAATAGTAAAAAAATGATGAATCAGCAAAACACCTCATAACATGGATGAACCTAGAAGACATTATGCTGCGTGAAATTAGTCAATCACGAAAGGAGAAATATTGTGTGGCACCACTATGATAAAAAGTCAATAAATTGTTTACACACAGGAAGAATTATTCTTTGAAGTTTACCAGGGTGGGAGGGCAAATTACTAACCAGACTGTAGACATGTATTAACTTAGGAGAAGGGAAAGGCAATATACAGTAAGGGGAGGTCAACACAAAATGATCAAGGCAATGGATGACACCGGGAGGAGGACAGTAGTAAAGGCAACAGAGGTGAGTACTGTTACATGCACTAATATATATAGTAATAATGATCATAACAATAATCTTTGAGTGGAAACTTAAGCTAAATAAGGATGGGAAGATGAATGGGACTACAGCCACAAATACATAGGTTTGATGGAGGATATCTCTACCTATGTATTTATACATGCTGCAAATATATCCTTGAAAGTAGTGGAGTACACAGGAGGTAAAGTTATGAGAATATTTTAGTCTTAGCCAAATACCTTGAGGGAGTGACAGGCTGCTGAACAATGACACAACTACATGCAGGGTTCAAATGTGCCATAAACTAAAGACCATTCCCAAAGCTGCTTCTTATGTACAGGAAGCAGACTTCGTTCCTAAAGCAGCTACTCAGCTGCTTGTGGTAGATCCTACCATGGAGGGTAGTAAGTTCAGGACCATAGTCTCAGGGGGACTACTTTGGTGAGTAGTAAATGGGGTCTTAAAAATCTGTGAGCAGACATCTAAGGTGCAACTATTGGTCTCTTCCAGTCCAGAGCAAAAAAGAATGAAGAAAATCAAAGATGCAAGGAAATAATTAATCCAGAGGATTAATGGACTACATGAACCTCACTTCCATGACCCTGAGACCAGAAGAATTAGAAGGCACCGAGCTATCACTGCCAACTGGTCTGAAAGGGATCAAAATAGGAGGTCCTGGATAGAGCAGGAGAAAAATGTAGAACAAAATTAAAAATCATTTAAAAAAAAAAGAAAAAGAAAAAGAAAAGTTACTGGTCTGATGAAGAATGGTGGAACCACTGAGACTGTGGCCCTTAGTCACCCTTCAAGCCAAAACTGAACTCAACTCCCATAGCTCAACTTTTACCCAAATGATAGGCCTATGTGGTGTGCAGTAATACCAGGAAGGTTTGCGTTCATTACAACAATCAACCATATGAGATCAAAAGGGCAGCATCTGCCCAGAGATAAAGCTAAGAAGGCAGGAAGGGATAGGAAAGAAGAACAAGGGGAAATGTTAAATCCAGGGAGGAGGTGGGAAGGTTCCATTGTGGTAATTACAGTGAAGGTCACAAAACCAAATATGTATGAATTGTTGAATGGAAAACCAATTTGCTCTGTAACCTTTCGCTCAAATCACAATAAATAAAGAGAGAGAAATATCAAACAACATATTGCATTGAGCAAACCTGCTGCAAAAGACTTCTTTAAAATGCTAAAGAGCAAATATGTCACTCTGAGACTAAGGTGCACTTTACCCAAGCCATGATATTTTCAATAGCCTTGTATGCATGCAAAAGCTGGACAGTGAATAAGGAAGACTGACAAAGAATTGATGTATTTGAATTATGGTTTTCACAAAATTATTAAATATACCATGGACTTCCAGAAGAACGAACAAATCTGTCTTAAAAGAAGTACAGCCATAGTGCTCCTTTGAAACGAAGATCGAGAGACTTTATCTCACATGCTTTGGACATGTTGTAAGAAAATGTCAGTCCCTGGAAATGGACGTCATGCTTGGTAAAGTAGAGGAACAATGGAAAAGAGGAAGACCCTCAATGAGATAGATTGATACAGTGGCTACAACAGTGGCAAACATAGCAATGATTGTGAGGATGGGACAGGACCAGACAGGGTTTCATTCTTTTGTACGTAGGGTAGGGTCACTATGAGTCAAAATTGACTCAGTGGCATCTCACAACAATGGGTTTTGACAAATGCATGATGTGTGTGTCCACCATTACAGTATCATAGAATAGTTTCACTGTCTTAAAAATTGCCTGTGTTCCCCCTATTTTTCTTTATCTCCCTACCATGGGATTCTTGGCAGCCCTGATCTTTCTACTGTCTCTATTTTTGCCCTTTCCATATGTCATATATTTGAAATCATAAAGTAGGTAGTTTCTCAGACTGACTTCTTTCACTTAGCAATATTCCTTTAAAATTTCTTCATATCTTTTATAGCTTGATAGCTCATTTCTTTTTACTGCTGAATAGCATTCCACTGTATGGATGTATAACCGTTTGTTTATGCATTCATCTTTTGAAAGATAGCATGACATAATTGTGACATTAATATTTGTGCATAGGTTTTTATGTGAATATACATTCTCAACTCATTTGGGTAAATACCTATTTATATAATTGCTGGCCAGATTAATAATTTAAGTATTTATTTAGCTTTTAAGATATTGAGAATGAAAATGTTAGTTATATATATATATAT
>NW_006921594.1:19629551-19691313 GCF_000298275.1 Orycteropus afer afer | reverse complement strand
GAAGAATTTATAAGAAAACAAACTGAAGAAAGAAAAATATTTCATTAGATAATATAGATAATTGAAGTTATTTCAATGTTCACTTTGCCTCTGTACAAAAAAAAACAAAAACAAAACAAAACAAAATTCTGCCTCTTAGCTCTAATTTTTCCCCACAAAGCAGATAGATACATTGTCAGATTTGAAAAGATAATAATTACATGTTTAGTAGATGAATAAATTTTAGAACCTGTAATCAAACCCATAGGGAAAAATGAAACTAACACAAAAATTAGATAAAGACATTTGACAGTGAAAAATATTTAATATAATTCCTATTTCCCATCCTTTCAGCACTAAGTCTGAATTTTAATTTATCTTTTTCCAATATCCTGATTCAAGTATTTTAGGCTGAAAGAATTATTGAAAGATTGACTAGCAGACTTTTGATGTAGCAATAAATATTTATGATCTGCTAACTCTGTATTATTCATTGACTAAGTCCTTAGATCTCTGGTTTCCTTAGACCAGTAATCAAAGCATATGAAGCAGGACTTTGTTTTCTCTGTGACAGCGTAAACATGGCCGGAATTAAAAGTGGAAATGAGTAACAATCACTTGCCCTCAACAATTATTTATGAGCAAAAGTTGGCATGTCTGTGTAACTAAAATTAGAAATACAGTCTACCAAAAAAGATACTCTATGTATGGGTTCATATGTTTAACACCTAAGGAAAGTGATTCCTCTACAGTTAGCTAATACACTATTTGGCCTTTCCATATTAAAACCAAAAAACCAAAACCAATGTTGTAGAGTGTATTCTGACTCATCGTGACCGTGTGTGCTATAGGCTGGATCTGTTCCATAGTGTTTTCCTGGCTATAATCTTTACAGTAGCAGACTGCCAGGCATTTCTTCTGTGATGCCACAGGGTGAGTTTGAACTGCCAGACTTTAGATTAGTAGCGGAGAACAAATGATTT
This sequence comes from Orycteropus afer afer, assembly GCF_000298275.1. Lineage (NCBI taxonomy): Eukaryota > Metazoa > Chordata > Mammalia > Tubulidentata > Orycteropodidae > Orycteropus > Orycteropus afer. The sequence continues at coordinate 19,690,351 of NW_006921594.1, read as the reverse complement.
GCACCACCCAGACACCTCCCTTCCTTATCGTTGTTGTGTGCTGTAGATTTGATTCTGAAACATAGTGACCCTATGAGATAGTGTAGAACTATCCAATAGGATACCCTAGGCTGAAATCTTTTTGGGAGAAAATTGCAGGTCCTTTCTCCCCCAGAGTCACAGGTCAGTTCAAACCACTGACCTTCTGGTTAGCAGCCAACTATTTAACCATTGCACCACAGGGAGCCTTCCTTCCATATTGTTGTTGTTGTTGTTATGTGCCGTCGAGTCAGACCTGACTCATAGCGACCCCTCCTTGGGTTTCCGAGGCAGTATCACTACGGAAGTAGGATTGCCCAACCTTCCTTCCGAGGAGTGGCTAGTGGGTTTGAACCGCCAGCCATCTGGTTAGTAGTCAAGTGCCTTAGCCACTATGCTACCAGAGCTCCCTCCTTCCATATTACTCATTGCCAAAAAGCTGATTCTCACTCACAGCAACTCTATGAGGACATGGTAGAATTGCCCCGTAGGGTTCTGAGGACTAGAAATCTTTATGGAAGCAGGCTGCCACAGCTTTATGCTGCATAGTGGCTGGTGGGTTCAAACCAGCAACTTCTTCGTTAGCAGCAAGTTAAACACTTTAACCACTGGGCCACCATGGCTTCTTTCCTTTCTATATTACCCACTGCCATCAAGTCGATTCCAATTCACAGCAATCTTGTAGGACAGAGTGGAACCGCCCCATCGGGTTTCCAAAGCTATAAATCTTTATGGAAGCACACTGTCTCATCTTTCTCCTACAGTGTCTGGTGGGTTCAAACCACTGACCTTTTGGTTAGCAGCCTGATGCCATAGCCACAGCACCACCAGAGTTTCTTTCCTTTCATTATTAGGGGACATTAAAACATTATTCTACCCTGATTTCAATTAATCAAAACACAGTCCCCTTCCTAATAGTTCTTTTGTCTTTTAGTATACGTGAAAGCCAGATTTTCAAAGCTTAAGCATCTCGTCAGGTATCTTAAAATACTTTCATAGCTTTCTTAGTTGAACCTATTAGATGTTTATGATTTCAAGGTTCTGTCCCCAGAGGATCCTCTTCATCAGGCTTGACATTTTTTTCTGTTTTGTTTTGATTTACTTGTTTTAGTAATTGGATAGGCTGAGTAGGCCATTCAAATATAAATAATTCTGTCAATGGTTGTTTCTTCATGTGGACTACAACTTATGAATAAAAACAAAACTGTTAGACCATGATTAAAAAAAATCATATATGTTTATATATCTGTTCCATTAATTCCCTCAAAAACATGATATTAAGCAAACAAAATTCCAAATGATTAACTGTCAACATAAACTTGAAAGCAGCGGGTTAAGTTCTAAGATGGGTCCCTGAACAGTGCAAACAGTTAATGAACTCAGCTAGTAACCAAAAGTTTGAAGGTTTGAGTCCACCTAGAGGAGCCTTGTAAGAAATGCCTGGAGACCTGTTGTTGTTGTTATGTGCCGTTGAGTCAGGCCCGACTCATAGTGACCCCTCCTTGAGTTGCTGAGGCAGTATCACTACGGAAGTAGATTGCCCAGTCTTCCTTCCGAGGAGTGGCTGGTGGGTTTGAACCGCCAGCCTTCCGGTTAGCAGTTAAGTGCCTTAGGCACTATGCTATCAGAGCTGCCTGGAGACCTACTTCCAAAAAATCAACCACTGAAAACCCTACAGAGCACAGTTAGTTCTACTGTGATACACAGAGGGTCACCATGAGTTGAAATCGAATGGACGTCAACTGGTAAAAACATTCCTAAGAAATACTAAGTAGCTAGAGGGGAGCTCCGGTAGTGTAGTGCCTAAGGCATTTGACTGCTAACCAGAAGGCTCACGGTTCAAACCCATCAGCCAGTCCTCGGAAGGAAGGTTGGGCAATGTACTTCCATAGTGATACCACCTCGGAAACCCAAGGAGGGGTCGCTATGAGTCAGATCCGACTCGACAGCAGTGAGTTTTGAGAGGAAATGTAACTTGAAATTACATAAATTTATGTAATCAAACATCCATATAGTTGGAAGACAAGCCTAAAAGTAACCCCAAACACACTACTTATATGGTGACTCTGCCACTTTGTAATTGTGAAACTTGGCTTTTCTAAGCCTTGATCTCCAGCTCTTCTTCCATAAAATGAGGAAAATATATTCTTTATCATGTTATTTTAAGGATTAAGTAAACTTGAGTCTGTGAAGTGCTTGGCAAAGTTTCTTGGCACACAGTTAATATTGTTAGATAACAGTAGCTGTTATTATTATTATTAGCCAATTAGTCATTGCTCCTTGACCTCCAACAATGCATTTATTCAATAGAAAGGATTTAATGTGCTAATTTGGATTACCTAGACTGAAAAAGAAAAATTTCAAGAGACTTTATGTTACTTGATTGTTGATTAGTCTGGCGCCATATGGTTAAAATTCTTATATTTTACTATATTTGCAGGAACTTAAAATATTGTTAGTGCTAAAGGAACCCTTGTGGCAGAGTGGTTAAACTCTCAGCTGCTAATCTGAGAAGCTGGTTATTCAAACCCACAAGTCACTCTGTAGGAGAGAAGACCTGCTCTCACAAAGATTCCAGTCTAGGAAACCCTATGAGACAGTGCTACTCTGTCCTGTAGAGTTGCTATGAGTCGGAATCAACTCAACAGCAGTGGCTTAATGTTTTGTTTAATGCGATAATTATAAATCTTTTATTAGATTTAGGTTTACAAAGCAAGACATTTTCATTGTTTCTGACTCTTTCATTGGCCATGTTTTGCTGAAATATAAAACTTATTGTAACCCATAAATGAATAAGTAAGCATATAAACATGTGGGTCATGTTCATGTATATTCACGTAGATACATGTTCAACAGTGGTAGCAAGAGGTAGGGAACAATTTGAAATCTTTGATGATGGTTCTTTGCTCACTTATTCCAATCAGCTTCAATATGGTATAATAATTGTAACATTGGAAAACAGCAGGGGTTAGATTATTTTTCTCTGTGTCATTTGTCTGTTGTGTCTGAGAGTAAAATAATCTCCCATTGTCTGCAGGGAAATTGCTTCATATTTTCCTGAAACTCTCAGACTAATGACATTATTCATCCCCATACAAATCTGTGCACTCAGTCTGACATAGAGCAGATACTGGTGAGTTGCATACCCTATGGAGGAAGCCGTGGACATCTGATATTATGAGGCACTATATTAATTTTCCTTCATCTCTACATAAATCAAAAAGATAATGGCTATCTTTATCTGGTTTCCAAAATTTCAGTGCAGCCAAGAAAAATTATTTTTCTTCCCTTTTGCCATATGATTGAGGGATTTTTAATAGGCAGTCTTTGGTATATATGGCCCACTGAGCAGGCTGTTTGTTTGTTTTTAATTTGGGTGAAAGTTTACAGAGCAAATTGGTTTTGCATTCAGCAATCCATACCCATTCTATTTTGTGACATTTACTGCAATCCCCACATTATAACAGCATTCTTCCCACTTCCTTCCTGTGCTCACCCCTTCCCTTTGTTCTTCTTTCTCATCCTCTCCTACCTTCCTAGCTCTGTCCCTGGGCACATGCTGTCCTCTTGATCTCATATGCTTAACTGTTGTAATGAGTGCATACCCTCCTGATACTACTGTTCGCTTTATAGGTCTTTCTTTCTATCATTTAGCTGCCGGTTCAGCCATAGGAGGCAAGTTCAGTTCCTAGCTTAAAAGCTGTCTGAGGACCATAGTCTCAGGGGCTCCACCAGTCTTCATCAGAGCAGTAAGCTTGGTCTTTTTTTATGATTTTGAGGTTTTTTTCCACGTTTTCTCCCACTCTATTCCAAACCTCTTATTGTGATCCCTTTCAGAGCAGTCAGCAGTGGTAGCTAGGTACCATCTAGTTCTTCTGGTCTCAGGGTGCTGGAGGATGGATGGTGTTCACATGTGCTCCACTAGTCTTTTGGATTAATTATTTCCTGGACCTTTGTTTTTCTTTGCCTTGCTTTGCTCCATATAGGAAGAGAACAATAGTTAATAGTTAACAATAGTTAAGACCCCAGTCACTGCTCACCAAAATAGGATGTAGAACATTATCTTTGGGGCTCTGTTACATCAATTAACCTTGGTGTCCCCAGAGGCTATGGTCCTGAGCCTCCATACCCAGTGATTCATTCCCTCAAGGTATTTGGCTATGACTAACATGTTTTCATAACTTTGTCCCCTGTGTGCTTTACTACATTCATGGATGAATTTGCAGCACATATAAATATGCAGGTAGAGAGAGCCTCTATCAAACTTACATATATTCATGCATTGGGTCCCATTTGCCTTCCCACCCCATTCTGATTGTCTATCTATCTATGCATCTACTCATAAAATATTGTAATTACTATTATTGCAGGATTGTATATGAAATAGTATTCACCTGTATTGTCTTTAACCCTCATGCTTCTGCCTGTGTCTTCTACTGCCCTGATCATTTTGTGCTGACCTCTCCCTTATTGTATGTTGCCTTTTCCTTCACCCAAGTTAATGCATGTCTACTCAATAATCTTCAAAGAACAATTGTTTCAGTGTGTAAACCTTTTCTTAACTTTTTACAGTAGTGGTCTCATTCAATAATTGTTCTTCTGTGATTTACTAATTTCACTCAGCATAATATCCTCTAGCTTCATCCATGTTATGAGGTGTTTTGCAGAATTGTCATTATTCTTTAATGTTACCTAGTATCACTGGGAGCTTTGGTAGCATAGTGCCTAAAGCATCTGACTGCTAACCAGAAGGCTGGCGGTTCAAACCCACCAGCCACTCCTCAGAAGGAAGATTGTGCAATCTACTTATGTAGTGATACTGCCTCAAAACCCAAGGAGGGGTCTCTGTGAGTTGGACCTCAGTCGACAGCAGTGAATTAGTATCCCATTAAGGAACTCTGGTGGCATAGTGCCTAAGGCATTTTACTACTGACCAGAAGGTTGGCAGTTCAAACCCACCAGCCACTCCACAAAAGGAAGACTGGGCAAGCTACTTCCATAAAGATTTACCACCTCAGAAAGCCAAAAGGGGTTGCTATGAGTCAGAATCGACTCAGTGGCAGTGAGTTTGGTTTTGGGTTTAGTATCCCATTGTGTGTATGTAACATAGTTTATTTATCCATTCATCCATTGATGGACATTTAGGTTGTTCCCATCTTTTTGCTGTTGAAAATAGTGCTACAGTAAACAGGTGCATGTATCTGTTAATGTCATGGCTCTTGTTTCTCCAGTATACATGCTTAGTAGTGGGATTGTTAGATCATATGGTATTTCTATTTCCACCTTCTTAAGGAAGCATATACCACTTTCCACAGTGCTTGTACCATTTTACAATCCCACTGGCAGTGCATGAGTATTCCAGTCTCTCCACACCCTCACCAGTATTTGTTCTTTTTTGGTTTTTTGAACTTTGCTGTTAATGATGGAATGATATGATATCTCATTGTCGTTTTGAGCAGGCTGACTTCTTGATACTTGTATAAAATATTGCTCTTTCAGAAACTGAAATTGGAAATAAAAGGGTCCAACTTTTGATTATCAAAGTCTGTCACTGAAGATCCATATCTGCCAAGTCTGTTTCCCTATTAACCAGTTGCTAGAGCTCTCTCTTCAAACCTTGGATCAGTGTGCATGCAATATACCCACATTTTCAGCATGGCACATTTTTTCGTTGTGCCAAACATTTTATGAAGCTCAGCAACTGAGTGCTACACCAGTTCAGGAATCCATATGGGAACCTATTCTGGCAGCCCTCATTTCAGCAAGACAGCAGGGGCTCTGTAATTTCTCACAAATGAAGGGAGGAAAGGAGTGGATTGACATAACCAAACATGTTACACTACCAGTTGAGGATTGTTGACTGGCTTGCAATGGATGTGCTAGTCAGAACACTTTCCAGAAATACTACATATTGTGAAAGACTTGTAGGGGCAAGAGCTTCCCTGACTGAGCCACACCACCCATAGGCCCCACCCCCACCTCCATTCTGGATACTCGGGACCAGCACCCAGTTCACATGGGAGCAAATAGTACGTGTTTTCAAAAGCTATTCCAGAAAACAACTTCACAGAATGTTACGTGGAGTCTTGAAATAGGTTTTTCTCTTTTCCCTTCCATATTGATTTCACAGTATCAACTAAACTCCTTCCTCTGACTAAAAACTCTGCTCTACCTCTCTTAAAACTATGCATAGGTCAGGTAGCAAACAAATATCCAAAAACTTGCAACCATTTGGCATGAGGCAGTGGGCGGAAATGAAATGGGTGCATCAATCCTTTTTATCTCTCTCTCTCCTTGTTATTCATTTTTCTTTCTCAGTCAAAGCTGCAGGGAATTGACAGTTGTGGGTAGAGTAGAATAAACTGTTGGGAAGCATATCTGTGGACAGTTCCCAATTCCATCCCAGCCAGCTGTCCCTGATCATTTTCAGGAGAGGTTTTATGGCTACTTTATGTGCTCTGTTAAAGTCAGAAGATGGTGATGGATTATGCTGTGTTGGCCCCTGGGGGCCATTTATGTAAACAGAATCATGCTTGTTCAGGAATAAAGGTACTGCTGTTTGAAAGCAAGCAAGGATATTGTTTAATGTCTATCTAAACTGAGCTATTTCTGTAACTTATGTTGTCTGTATGAGAGGCTGTGTGTGGTTGAGCTAATGTCTGTAAAGCTTCTGTCCACATCTGTGTCCACAGCACACAGGAAAAGGCATGGAGACTCTACATTTCCATCTTGTTCTCATAAACCTTCATGTCTTGTGAAAGGTTTTATGACCATTTTTTTTAATTCATTTGCCTTTTTGTCTTCTACTAGGAAAATCATAAGTTCTGTTTAGACACAGGACCTGTGGTCAGAAACATATTTGTCATTTTTGGTTTAAAATTTATTCCATTCTTTGAGAGAGATGACAGATTCAGTGACCATTTTATGTTCTTGAATTCTTAAAGTGAGCAGTTATTCAGAAAACTTTGCAAGAAACAGTCTTTTGCACTTTATTTTTTATGGCTTTACTTATAGTTTTAATCTGAAGTGTTGTTTCATCTTTCCCACATCAGCAAATAATCAGTGCCTTTAGATTCTCTTAGAATTTGTTTTTCTCCTTTCCAACAAAGTAAAATGCAACTATTTAAATATATCTTACCACTCAATGCCAAGCACAAAAGAAATGTAAATAGATCGTCAGACTAATTCACATCTGCCAAGGAGCAATTGTCGGATATTTGCTGGTAAGCATATTTCCTCTTTTAAAACCAAGCTTTCAATTAGGCATCTGCACCAGGTCATATGGATGAAATCACAAAATGTGGCTAAGAAATCTTTCATTCTGTCGAGAAATAAGTGGCTAAATCAACATGTTGGTACCCTTCTGTCATTGGATCAAGTGTTGGAAACACTCACTGCTTTTGTAGAAAATCAGAAAACCTCCAGTTAAGGCCCCAGAGGCTTGTCACTTACCTGTTTAACTGCACCACTGAAATTTCCAAATATCTTTTATGGGTGCAGTGGGAGAGTTTTCAACATTCTCACCAGATTTAGGAATGCTTAAGCCTGCACCTTAGAAATGATCTTTTCTGACTTCTGCATTTATATGAAAAGAAACTCAGTGAAGAAGAGAGTAATTGCTTGTCCAAGATCACACAGCTAGTGACATCATTTATACTAGAGCTCATATTTCTTTTTCATGGTTTATTTAATTTTGCTGTTACTGAGAATATCACAGCAGAACATATACCAATTCAACAGTCTCTCCAGGGGCAATTCATTGACCCTGGGTCCATTTTTCAAGTTGTGCAACCATCTTCACCCTCCTTTTCCAAGTTGTTCCTCCTCAATTGACATAAACTCACTGCCTGTAAGTTTCTTATCTAATCTTTATAGTTACTGTTACCAATTTGATCCCGTATAGACAGATCTAAAAAAGAACACAATGCTCTAGGCAGACATTTTTAAAGCCATGTTTGGTTTTGAGAAAACTTAGAGGTATTTTTGGTTTAAGGTTTATAGATTATCCAGGGCAATGGTTTCAGAGGTTTATCAACAGAAAATCTGGATTCCATGAGAATTTTAAAGTCAGTTCTGCATTTTCCCACCTTCTGATCAGGATTCTTCTAAATAATCTTTTATGAAAATGTTCAGTAATGGTGACTAGGAATCATCCAGTTCTTCTGCTCTCATGGCAAAAGGAACAGTTGTTCATAGAAGCATATTTATTGATGGTTACAGAGTATTGTGGGTTACAGTGATCCGTCACCTCCTCAGCCTCAGTTTCCTCCAAGCTCTCTACCAAAAAGAATATTTTGGAGGACTTTAGAAAGTGAAGGAGCTCTGGTAGCACAGTGGTAAAAGCATTCAGCTGTTAACCAAAAAGTTGTTGGTTCAAACCCATTAGCTGCTCCATGGGAGAAAATTGAGGCAGTCTGCTTCCATAAAGATTTACAGCCCTGAAAACTCTATGGGGCAGTTCTACTCTATCCTATAGGGTCACTGTGAGTAAAAATCAACACAATGGCAGTCAGTTTTTGCTTGGCTTTTTTTTTTTTTTTTTTTTTTTTTGGTGTTGGTGCAGGTTGCAGAAAGTAGACCAGCTACTGCAGTGGAGTCATCTGTTTGCAATGGTCTGCTTCACTGCCTTCCTCAATTCATTTAGCTAATCAAAAGAATATTACAGTTCATGTCTAATGCCCACATCCTAGAAGACATTTTATCTAGTATTCTGACTGAAATGATTTGAGAGGCACCAAAAGAATCTCCAAGTTAAAGTATTTTTTGGGCTGCTTGCAATTCTTAGCAATTGTATTGAAGTTCCGGATGCATTTCCTAAATCTGTCCTAATTATCAGTGTGACTTTGGAGAATGTATTTAACTTCCTCTGGTGTCAATTTTCCCATCAATGAAGTGCTGATATTAATGTCTTTCTCACACAGATTAAAGATTAGATAAAACGGTATTTGTAAATGCCAGATAACATATTATGCATACTAAACTGCTAGTCACTATGGCCAGAGATACTCCAGGTGTTGTTAATGTAGTTAAATGGATTAAAGAATTATGCTCTTGAGGGAAAATAATGCACAGGAAGAAGTCCTTAATTCTCATCAATAGATGAGTAGTCAGAAAAGTGAAACTGGCCTCAGAGAGTGCTGAGGAATTTGTTAGTGGGCACAATACAAGAAGAGAGAACAGAGGCTGAAAAAAATACAGCATGTGTTGGAGCACAGCCTGAAGCCTGGGCCAACTGAAGCACATGGTAGGTTGGGAAAAAGCAGGAGATGGTAAAAATGTGAACTGAGCACCTCATATGCCATGCTGGAGAGCTTGAACATGGTTCTATCCACATCGAAAGGCACTGAAAGGCATTAAATATGCGGTACTTCTGGGAGTATAAAATGGAAAATGGTTGGCAAGGGAAGTAGATAGAAGGTAATAATACCCACTGGCACTAATGCATTTGACCTGAAGAATATTCACAGCCTCCTGGTTCCTAAGCCAGTCCTGATCTGAAGAGGGAATTTATTAACAATGGTCCATCGATCTCTAGAGGCCAATATGAAGTGAGACTAGAAAACTCCAACATCTTACACAGGCTCCATGAGTCATGCAATATGAGTGAGCTTACCTCTCCTCCTTCCCTTGGCTTTCCTGCTATGACGTAAGGAAAACCAGCTAAGACTGTTGCAGAAGTTCACACAATAGATGGTAAGGGCCTGACCTCATTCAGGTGGTGATACTAAGAAAAGAAAGGAAGGAATCTATTGCAGAGATATTCAAGAGATAGAATCCAAAGGTCTTTGTGTTAGAATATCAGAATGAAGTGAATACCTTAGAGATGATCTGGTCCAAATCCTCTCTCTTCATAATGGGGTCCCTGTTTCATAGTGGTACTTGTGTACAATTAATCTTTTTTGAAAATGAATAAATAAATGAGGCATTAGACCCAGAGACCTATTGACCCCACTAATTATTGGCATACCTAGGAAGAGAATATAAATCTCCAGACTCCTAAAGCAGTGTTCTCTCCATTTTGCCACAATTTGTCTCATAATGTATAGAAAATTACTAAGATATTGTCCAGACTGTAGTTTAGTACTACAATTTGATTTATCTAATTTTCATTCACAAGGTCATATATAATGTGTCACATAGGAATTAATAAATTTCTTCTGGTGAAGGCATTTTATCCTACCTCTTCTATCATTTATAACCTAAGTATTTATTTCTGCATAATTTGATGAGTATCTGCAAGATGCAATAGAAGCATGGTAAGGTCCAGAACCAACAAGGTGGAATTCTCCTCCAATTGATGGCTGTTTTTATAGTTTTCATTCAAAGAAGACCACTTGGGAATTGAAAAACTGCATCATGTTATTCAAAAGGAATAATGTCTTTATGGAAGACAGAAAAATAGGAAATAGTATTGATTTTCAGAAAAAGAAATTAGATTTAGATACAAGAAAAAATTTATTGGCTGTAAGATACATAGAACCCTGAAACAGATTTACTGAGGAACTGGGAAAACTAAGACATGAACCCATTTATTTGCTTCAGTGTTTACCTTGTAACCTTTGCATTTTACGATATAGTTAAAAATATGCCAAGATTCACCTGTTTGGAAAATCGAAATACTACTCCTCTGCCACCAGCACACAGTTCAGACATGCCTTGTGCATCTGAACCTCCCGCCAACCATGTTGCATTTATATTCTAGAGGGTGATGAGAAATCTAAGGATACTGTCATGCACTACTAGTCTTCTTTGTTGGGAAACTGTGTTTTCAACTGCAACACTGGCTATATCATCTGTCTTCTCAAATTTTTACATAAGAAAACTATCAAAAAATTTAAGAAAATTCAACAGCTTCCTTTACTTTCTTTATTATAATATTCTTCCTCATCCTTGAGGTGTTACCTTTTCAAACCTTTATCGATAATTTGTTATAAATTTCAATATAATTATGATTGTATGTAGCATTATGATGAAGCTTTACTTTTACTAGAACATTTTCACATATATCGTCTTTTCCCTATATGGTAGATAGAATAGCTATTATTATCTCCATTTTAGTGATAAGGAAATGAATGTTGAGTGACTTGCTCAAAGAGCAACTCAAAGAAACCCAGATTCAATTCAACTGGTCCATCTCACAAACTACAATGCTTTATTTGGAGAATAAATTTTATTAAGAGCAATCATTTTCAGTTTAATTGTGGTGGTGAATAACACACCCCAGAAGTATATCTCAAAATGGAGTATGTGTGTTTTCGTAATTGTAGAGCAGAGTGAAATGGATATTCAATATGATAATACAATTTCATACTATAATAAAATTACATATTAGCTTAATTATTATAAAACACAAAATCTAACAAAAACTGTAGAAAATAAACTCAGTCGCATCTTATTAGCTGGCAAGGAAGCTCAGAAGATGGTAATTTTTCAATGTTGTTTTTGCTGTTAGGTCCTGTCAAGTTGGATCTAATTCATAGCAATCCTGTGTATGACAGAACAAAACACCGTCCTGTCCTGCGCAGTCCTCATCATCATTGCTATGTTGCAGCCCCCTGTGGCTGACACTGTGTCGATCGAACCTGTTGAGGGTTTTCCTCTTTTTCACTGACCCTTCTACTTTACCAAACATGATGTCCCAAATAGCAAGTTATAGATTTTGAGTAGTAAACTAGATACCAACCTCTCTAGAATGGTAACTTACTATTTGAAGACAAAAGCTGAAAAATTCACTAGTAAGACATTTTGGTAAAGAGCTTTAAAAAGCAGGTTGGAAGTTGAGTAGTTAGAACTTTATAGAGTAGATTTAGCTAAGTATGGAGTATGAAGTAAATTATTCTAGTCTGATCCAAAGTGGTGGTTCAGAAAGGGAGCCATGGTGAGTGAGAGATCCTAAAAAGGATCCTGAAAAGATTCTGCTGCCACAGTGACCAGCCCCATGGAGTCGTCAGATTTGTCAACCACATCATGTGACCAGTAGGCCTAAAATCAACAGCACTAACCTATCTGGCCTAAATATGGCCTAAAGTAAATGACCATGTAGGAAACAGTGTCGCCTTTCAGACAATGCAATAATGAAAAAATGCAGTTGACTTTCAAAAGAAATACATCATCTTATTTTTATTGAGATTTTTCTTTGGTAAAATTAAGTGTGTTTTCATAAGCATGATCTCATTCTCATGGTAGCCTCGCAAAAGAGAAAAGAGAGGAGATATTTTAATTGCCATTTTATGGAAGGAGGAACTGAGAGATGGAGAGATTATGGGACTCTTTTCTGTTTCTCCCTCTAAATAGGCCAACAGGGTCAAAGTTAGAACTTGCCTCTGGATGACATCCCTTTCAGTGCTCTAAGGCCCAGTGTTTCTCAGGACTTGGCATGGCACTCTCAGATGACATATACCAGGTGGCTCATATTTTCATTCCTCAGCATGTAAATGACATTCATACAGCAAAGTCTATAAATACGCTTCTCAGTCAGTTCTGTCTGAACAAGCATTGCTTGCTTACATCTCCATTTACAACGGTTTTTGGCATGATGCATCATCCAGGCACCTATATATTTTTTAAAGTGGACAGTTGAGTACTGTCAAGTTGTTAGTTTTATTCTGTCATAACTGACCACTTCATCTTTTCCATTCACAAAGCTTCTGCGTAACTCCATAAAGATATCATTGTAAAGGTCCTTTATCACTTGCTTCATGACTTGAAAAACTGCTGTGAGTGGAAAATCTCCATAAATTTCAAAAGGCAGTCTTATTAAGACCCACAAATAGTCCTCATTCCATTACTAAATAGTAGGATCACATTAAAATTCAAAAATAGATAACATTAATCACTATAATTCAAATTAACTACTCTTTAGACCTGGCAGGGAAGCTTGAGAGCTTTAAACATTACCATTAGTTCTTTTTTCCTATGAAGTTCTGGTGGGTCAGAGAGAAGGACAAAGCATGCTTGAGGGCTTTAGGGATTAAAGTTACAGGGAGCCTTAGAGAGAAGTGGTATTTGTAACCTCTCTGCCACTTGCCCACTCAGGAACCCATCATTTCCACACTCATACTCATACTCAAGTCATCCTTAAGAATGATTGTCCCTACACAAATCATTCCTTCAATATGACTGTGGTCAGAATGTCTTGATTTTATTGAAGGGTATAACCAAGGACAAAAAATTGTTATTAACATAGAAATCATTGTTTGCTCAATAATTTACAGCTAACAAACCTTTTGACCTACATGATTTCATTTATTATAACCCTGAGAAGGTGTTATTATTAGGGTTCTCCCTTAGTTCTAAAAAAAGAACTGAGTCACAGAGGATTTAAGGTAGTTCTTTGGAAGTCACATAGCTAGTAAATGATGGAGCTGGAACTCAGACCAATGTCTTTTGACTCCATATCCCATATTATAGCTACTATACCAGAGTCCTCCAAAACTTACAGAGAAGGGTAGATCAAAAATGGCAGGCAGCAAAAGCACTCAATCAATAAAAAGAAAATATAAAACTAACCCAATACGAAAAAACAGAAAAATGAGATGTATGGAAGAGGAAATCTGAGTGACCAATAAAAATATGGAAAGATCCTCACTTTCACTAGCAATCAGGAAAATGCAAACTAAAACCATGATCACACCTGGTAGATTAGCAAAAATTTAAAAAGTCTGAGAATATCTAGTATTGTGTCTGATGGGGAACAATGAATAATCTGATACACTACTAATGTAAGTGTAAATTCATATCACCTATTTCATTAATCATTTGAGCTCTGGTAGCATAGTGGCTAAAGCACTTGACTGCTAACCAGAAGGCTGGCGGTTCAAACCCACCGGCCACTCCTCAGAAGGAAGGTTGGGCAGTCCTACTTCCGTAGTGATACTGCCTCGGAAACCCAAGGAGGGGTCGCTATGAGTCGGGGCTGACTCGACGGCACATAACAACAACAACAACAACAACATTATCTAAAAAGAGTGAAGATCCATACAGCCTATGACCCAGCAACTCTATGCCAAGGTACATACTCCAGAAAAACAATCCCATATGTACACAAGGGCCATGAAAAGTAATTTACAGCATAGTTATTTTTAATACCCAAATATTCACAAAAACTCTAGTGTCCACCAACTGGAGAATGAAAACATAGAATAAGTAGTGATTTGGTCATCCAATAGAGACTCTATTTCAGTAAAAATTAATGAACAAGGGGTTTCAGTACCCAAATAAAAAATATCACAAATATATTTTGGAGGAAAATTGCAGAAGATGAATATGTATATCATGAATAAAAGGTTTAAAATATATAAAACAATACCAATATTATTTAGGGATACCTAGATATTTCATGAAAAATATAAAGAAGTACATGAAAATAATAAACCACAAGTGTAGGACAATGGTTATCTTTGGAAGACAGCAATGGGAGAAAGCAAATATGTGTGTGAGGAGAGACCACCCAGGAGGGGGTTTCAACTAATACAAACAATGTTTTAATCATTAAGCTGCATTATGGTACTCAGGTATTTATTATTATTTTAATACTCTTAATGCCTAAAATATGTTACAATATACTAACTTTAAAAGAAGAATAGGGAGAAGAGTCCAAATGGTCTGTCTGGACCCAACATTAACCTGAGACTCTGGGAACCATTTGAAAATGATGCCCAAAGCATCCCAGTTGCCATAGTCAAAGAGAAATCATAGGAGCAAAGACGGGATGTCCATCCTAACTCAGTGTGAGTCCTAGTCCAGTGTGGCAGCCAGCATACCACCACCCTCTCTGATCGACAGAACTGAAGAGTAGAGTCCCATCTGACCAATCACATAGTCTATCACATTTACTAGAATCACACATACATAACCTGTACCCCTGCAATTGTTTGGCTTTTCTGTCTCTATATCTGTTCCGGTTACCTAGTGCCTCTCTGACAAGAATATACCACAAATGGGATGGCTTGAACAAACAGGAATTTATTCTCTAACAGTTTGGAGGCTTTAAGTCTGAGTTCAAAGTGCCAGGCTCTAGGGACTGGGCTTCAGCTCTGCCTTCTGCTCCTAGCCCATTGAAGCTAGAGGCTTTTCTTCACTCAGACAGCTGCTGGCTGCTGAGACTGAGAAGCCCAAGGTTGACAAGTAAAAAGGCACAGACCCGATGTTACCAAACCACATGGCAGGCTATTAATTCAAGTCCATTCAAAGTTCCAAGGTCAGCAGAGCATGGCAGGCTGCTGAACAAGGACGCAGCTACATACAGGGTTCAAGCGTGCCATAAGCTAGAGACCATTCCCCAAGCCTTCTCCTAATTTTCAGGAAGCAGACCACATCCCTAAGGCAGCTACTCAGCTGCTCAAAGTAGATTCCACCATGGAGTTGATTACTAGTCTCATCATGGGGAATACTACATCTAGCTGCACAGCCCAACCGGGCCGAGCCAAGTTGACACACAAATGTAACTGCCACGATATCCTTAGCATTTTCAAATGGTTCTCTAGCATTTGGGAGGGGTGAATATTGAGTTTGTGTCATTGATTAGGATTGTTTCATTCACAGAGTTATTTATTTTTCCAGTGCATGTAATGGAGAAATAATTTTCTATCATGTGCCTAAGAAGGACTAGAAAAGTATTCCATTCTGAAAGTTCAAGTCTTATTTTTGTTTTTGATGCTTGCAGCCTTGATGGGCAAGCTCCCTAGTCAACTCTATCACCATTTACACTACTCATTTCAAAATTATCCTGATGAATTGATGTCTGTTCACTTACTCATTTGACAATCTGTGAAAACATGTCCTGTCATCCCTCATATATTCTTTAGCATAGTCAGGCAAGATCTCAATTTGCAATTTCAATTCTCAAATACTGTTTTTGAGGGTAAAAATATCAATTCATGATAGAACAGTTCTCCAAAAATAAATTCACTATTCATAGATAATTGAAATTTTTTATAAAAAAAAAAAACGATTATCACAAGCAACCATATTTTTCTGCATTTTAAGAAGGAAAAATTATTTTTCTGAATATATTCTATAATTAATAATTTGCATTCAGGGAATTTGTGATATCAAAGTTAATTTCTAACCAATTGACCTCTGCAAATGTGTGGTAATTCACTGGGGAGAAAAGACCAGTGCCTTTGTTCAAAAATGACCAAGAGAAATACCAATGTATCTGAGAGTAAAGAATGAGTCTATGGCAGCTTCCTGATTGAAAGCCAGAGTACTAAATCCCCTCCATCCTATCTTAACAACAATCATATTCATATTGGTCCATACAGGAGCTCTGGTGGCATAGTGCCTAAGGCATTTGACTGCTAACCAAAAGGCTGGAAGTTCAAACCCACCAGCCACTCCTCAGAAGGAAGGTTGGGCAATCTACTTCCGTAAAGATATTGCCTTGGAAACCCAAGGAGGGGTCACTATGACCCAGATCCGACTTCACGGCAGTGAGTGAGTTTATGAGTCCATATTTATTGAAACTCATGCTGTGCCAGACATGGTGCCAAGCACTTTTCCTGCATTATCTCATTTCATCCTCACAATAATTTTACAAATGAGGAACTGTTGCTCAAATCAGGTAAGTGCTTGCCCAAGATCCTGTATCTGTTAAGCTGTAGAGAGTCAGGATATGGACCCTGTTTCTTGATCCCAAACCTGTGCCCTTGGCCTTTACTTGTGTGTATGTGGGACCTTTGAAATTGCACCTGCCATTAATGGAAAAAAGTAAGTGGACAAAATATTTTCTCTTTCAAAAAAATGGGGAGGAAAAGGCAGTTGACTGAGTCAACTGATATCAACTAACTCATGACCACCACTTCTCATTTGTTTGAAAATTCTGTTAATTGCATTACGCCAAAGATGGAAATAAAAGTATCAAAAACACATAGAATTCATGCTTCTAACCTTTTCTCTGAGATTTTCTTTCTGAATACAAAGTTGTTTCTGTACTTCAAGGATAACCAAATAGCATTTTTTTTTTCAGTGTTTGATCATTATATTTGTTGGCAGACCAGCTGTAATGTTGAGTCACCTACAGTGAATTTAAATATTATTCTAATTGATTTTTCTCACTGCTTTCTGAGAAACAGAGCACTTCTTCCACTAGTCTCATAAATAATTCTTTTCCTCTATGTCAGCATTAATTGAACTTACCTCAAATTGTCAATCTCTTTCTGTTTTCCTTGCAGGTGATGTCATTGTCTATATTAATGAAGTTTGTGTCCTCGGACACACTCATGCAGATGTAGTCAAACTTTTCCAGTCTGTTCCTATTGGTCAAAGTGTCAACCTGGTGTTGTGTCGTGGCTACCCCTTGCCCTTTGATCCGGAAGATCCTGCTAACAGCATGGTGCCACCCCTTGCAATAATGGAGAGGCAACCTCCAATGATGGTCAATGGAAGACATAACTATGAAACATATTTAGAATACATTTCTCGGACCTCACAGTCTGTTCCAGATATAACAGATCGGCCACCTCATTCTTTGCACTCCATACCAGCTGATGGCCAACTAGATGGCACGTATCCACCACCTGTCCATGACGACAATGTGTCTATGGCTTCCTCTGGGGCCACTCAAACTGAACTTATGACCTTAACCATTGTGAAAGGTGCCCAGGGTTTTGGCTTCACTATTGCTGACAGTCCTACAGGACAGCGGGTGAAACAAATACTTGACATTCAGGGATGCCCTGGCCTGTGTGAAGGTGACCTCATTGTTGAGATCAACCAGCAGAATGTACAGAACCTGAGCCATACAGAAGTAGTGGATATACTTAAGGACTGTCCCATTGGAAGTGAGGCTTCTTTGATTATCCATCGAGGAGGTAAGACTCAAACACTGACTTGGCAATAAATATGTGAGTTAAATTGTAGAAATTTTTATAATACTATTATGAAAAAGGAGGTTTCTCTGGAGTTGAATGAAATTGTACTTTTAAAATAAAGGTAAAAGAGTAAGAGAGGAAAATATGAACCCAGGGAGTTGAGTTTTTTAATTTTCAGAATATCTAGTTTGCCTTTTTTAATATATAAAATGCAATAATAATAGTGCTTTCAGTCTTACAAATTTATGTTGAGGTTTATACAAACTTGCAGATTGAATCCCCAACTATGAATAGGTTATATTCCAAAAGTTTCTTAGGGAGAACTCATATTGGTTTCTTATTGATTTAGGAAACCTGCCATTTCCCATGGAAGCAATGCCCTGAATTGTAATTAGGCTGCCAGGTTACCAGTTAGAAGCCAGCTCAACCCAGATCATACCCAAGTGTAGTCCTGAGAATCCCCATAAGGACCTTAGGGTATGTCACAGTAGAAACATCTTTTAGGAATTCTGAATGAGGCTACTTAGGACATATCTTCCACAACTACAGGGACTGTTCCAGCCATAATGATGCCCACAACCTGGGATGAAAGTTGTGGAACATCAGCCTGGGCTGATGTTCTCAGCTGGGTATTCTGGATGAAGGATAAAATGGAAGCAGTTAGGGGAGTGGTGTAGGACCTCTGATCCTAGATGTTTCTTCCCTTCTACCATCTCATGGTAAAGAAGGGGAGTTGCTGAGCAGGGAGGCCCTTCCTCACTTCTCTGCTACTTTGCTGTTGATGATCAGTGAAGCTAGAGAGAGGAAGGTGGGACAGGGCTACAGATAGCAGAAAGGATGCTTGAAGACAATGTAAAGGAAAAGGCTCAGGCTAAGTCCTGGTTTTCCCACTTAACAATTTTGAGACTTGGGACATTTAAAGTCCATGTGCTTTACATTTCTCATTTATTGTTGTTATTAACTGCCATTGAGTTGGCCTTAGCTCGTGGTGACCTCGTGTACAATGAATGGAACACTGCCCAGGCCTGCGTCATCCCCATGATTGGTTGCAGATCAGATCATTGTGTTCCATAGGGTTTTCATTGGCTGATTTTCTGATACAGTGGGATAACAATACTATCTAACCTGACAGTAATGAGCTCTGCTGGTGCAGTAGTTAAGCACTCAGCTGATAACCGGAAGGCTGCTCCTTCAAACCCACCCAGCAGCTTCACAGGAGAAAGAGCTGGCATAAGGATTACAGCCTTGGAAACCCTCAGAGCCTGTTCTGCTATGTCCTATAGGGTCTCTATGAGTCAAAATTGGCTGAACAGCAATATTTTTTTTTTTAACCTGACAATAGTGTCCTTAGGATTGAAAAGCCCACAATAGGTGCTCAGTGAGTGTCTGTTGAGGCTACAGCACTGAGGCTACAGCAAGGATGAGTCAGGAGGAGCAGTGCTGTGAGGAATTCATGTGTGAAGAGCACACGTGTGACAAGCATATGTGATCTCCTATTCAGAGCACTAAAAACAGCATGAAACCCTGTCAGTTTGAAATGCAGGTAAAAGCAGTCAAAGCTGAAAAAAATACCCTTTAACCTTCTGGCTTATTTGGCCTTCTCTGCAGGTTTTTACATTTCAAGGAGATATTACCTTATTCTTTCCTTGAAAATTGTCCCCAAATATTAGGCATTAGTGAGCAACACGGTATGAACTTGTTTTATGTATATATGTTCTTATGTTAAAAAGGAAAATTAGTATGGTAGCAAAGCAATCTTAAATTTACCTTCTTAAGGCATTGCTACAAAATAACACTTGAATTTTAATACTAAATATGGAAAGTGCATTTTCATTTCTCCCATTGCTTGTTTAAAGGTAAAACAAATATTCATTAATTAAAGAGCCGTATCTTCATAATGTTCACTTGAAAATCAGATCTTTGGAAAAAGTTCTTGATATTAAAAAGTATAGCAGAGAATCACTGGGCAATATCCACTGTATGATTCATAGAAACAAATTTGGGCATATTTTATATATAATTTTTTTTTAAAGCCTGGTATAACAGGAGAACATACTGTGAAATCCTTGAATCTTTTGTTTATGTTACTGTGATACGTACCTTTTCTGAAAAAATGTCTTGTGTGCCTGCTGTCAGTTAGGTGCTAGGGATCTCAATCTCTGTCTTTCTCTCTCATTAATCAAAGTTGTGTTTGCATTGTGGTTAGAGTAAGGAACTTGTTTTGTGGCTGTTTTTTTGTTTGGTTTTGTCTGGTTTGATTTGGGTTTTTGGATGATATAGAACTGCAGAATGTAGTACTATGAGGTTTCTAGTCAAAAACTCCTATGATATACAGGATTCCCACAATTTACCCTCTTCTCTCTGAAGTTAATAAGAACCAAAACCAAAAACCAACCAAACTCACTGCCGTCGAGTCGGATCCTACTCATAGCGACCTCTCCTTGGGTTTCCAAGGCAGTATCACTATGGAAGTAGATTGACCAACCTTCCTTCCGAGGAGTGGCTGGTGGGTTTGAACCACCAGCCTTCTGGTTAGCAGTCAGATGCCTTAAGCATTACGCCACCAGAGCACCATGTTTTTATGATGAAATTGACTTTGATGATCTTAAAGTCTGCTGGTAAGTGCTGTGGTGGCATTCAGAGAAGCATAGATTTTCAAGAGCAGAGTCACACATCTAGGTCCTTACAGCAGGATTGTGGTTGGTTGTTTATTTATTTTTAAATATTTACTAGGCTTTCTTAGTTATAAATAATGTGCATGGGTTTTTTAAAGCAAATAATATTAAAAGGTATACAGTGAAAAGTAATTTTCCCTCTTGTCACAGACATTCAGTCCTATTCCCCAGAGGTAAACATGTTTTTCATATGACAACCTTCAAAACTTTTGTAGCCTTTATAATAGGGATAGAATAATAGCATACGTATTTCTTGCTGCAGAAAATATATTGGTTGCTATGGTGTATTCCATTTATTTAACACACACCATTGTGGTATAATTTCCATAACCTTTAAGTCACCAATTATAAGTTTACACTTCAATGATTTTTTTGTTAAGATGATATAATTGTGTAACCTCACCATAATCCATAAAATAAACACCATTACAAAGAGTTCCCTTGTGTCCATATGCATCAGTCCCCACTTCCATCCCCAGCCCCAGGCAACCACAAATCTGCTTTCTGAATAGTTTTGCCTTTCTAAAACTTTCATATAAATGAAAGTATGCAGTACGTAGCCTTCCTTCACTTACCACAAAAGCGTCTTTCACTTAGCTTACCACTTTTGAGATTTACCCATGTTGATGCCTATGTGAGTTGTTTGTTTCTTTTTATTGCTGCTTGGTACTAAGTAGCCCACTGTGTGGATACACACATTTAGTTTATCCATTATCTGTATCTATAGATGGACATTTGAATTGTTTCCAGTTTGGGGAATTTATAAATAATACATAAGTCTTTGTGTGTACATATGTTTTAATTCTTCTTGGATACATGCCTAGGAGTGGTTTTGCTCCATTGGATGAGAAGTGTATTTTTCATTTTTTAAGAAATTACCGGTGCTTTCTAAAATGGCTGTACCATTTTATATTCCCACCAATAATGTGTGAGTTTTCCAGTGTCTGCATATTGTTGTCAATCGCTGGTATGGTCACTCTTTTTATTCTAGTGAGTGTGTAGTGATACCTCTGTGTGGATTTAATTTACATTTCTCTAATGGCTGGGAACCCTGTCATCTTTGCCTAACCTAAGATCACAGAAGATTTTCCTGTTTTCTTCTGGAAGTTGTATTCTTGTATAGCTCATACATTTGGGTCTATAAACCAATTTAAAATCATTTTTGTGTATAATGTGAGGTAAGAGTCTGTATTCACTTTTTCTTTTTTTTTTTTTCCACATGGATATCCAATTGTTCTACTACCATTTGTTGAAAGCACTATCCTTTCCCATTGAATGCCTAGGTATGTTAGTCAAAAATGAATTGACTATAAATATGAGGTTTAATTTATAGCATAGTGCCTAAGGCACTTGACTGCTAACCAGAAGGCTGGCGGTTCAAACCCACCAGCCACTCCTTGGAAGGAAGGTTGGGCAATCCTACTTCCGTAGTGATACTGCCTCGGAAACCCAAGGAGGGGTCGCTATGAGTCGGGGCCGATTCGACGGCACATAACAACAACAACAACAAATGCTGTTGCACTGATTTGTCTCTCCTTACACGCATTTTCTAGATTACTATAGCTTTACATAAAGTCTTGAAGTCAGTTAGTGTGAATCCTCCAATCTTTTGCTTCTTTACCAAAATGAGTTTGGCTATTCCAGGTCCTTCACATTTCCACATAAATTTTAAGATTAGCTTTTAATTAAAAAAAAAAAAAAAAGCCTCCTGAAATTTTGAAGCTGCATCAAATCAATAGGCTACTTTGTGGATAATTGCCATCTTACCATTGAGTCTTTTGATTCATAAATGTGATCAGTCTCATTAATTTGAATCCTCTTTAATTTTTCTCAGCGTATAGATCCTATACTTCTTTTTAAACTTATTCTTGAATATTTTATTCTTTCTGATGTTGTTGCAAATGAAACTATTTTCTTAATGGCATTTCAGATTGTTGCTAATATATAAAAAATACATTTGATTTTTATTTTTTGGTCTTGTGTATTAGAAATTTTAAACTCACTTATTAGTTCTATTAGGTTTTTTGTAGATTTATAAAGTTTTCAACATAGATTATTATGCTGTCGGATAATAAAGACAGTTTTATTTATTTCTTTCCAATGTGTATGCTATGATTTATTTTCCTTGCCTTATTACAATGGCTAGAACCATAGAATGTAGAATTAAAGTAATGTGAGTGGATATTTTTCTTGCCTTGTTCCCAGCTTTAGGGGAGAAACATTAATCTTTCACCATTAAATACTATTTTATGTGTAGGGTTTTTTTTTTTTTTTTCTAGATGTCCTTTATCAAGTTGAGAAACTATGTTTAGTCTGTTGAGAATATTAATAAACAAAGGGTGTTGGATTTTGTCAAATTTTTTTTTCTTTTCTGCATCTATTGAAAGTATCATGTCTTTTAATAATGGCACAGTGGTTAAGCACTCAACTGCTAACCTAAAGGTTGCCAGTTCAAACCCACTAGCTGCTCTATAGGAGAAAGATGTGGCAGTCTGCTTCCATAAATATTACAGCCATGGAACATTGTGAGGCCATTCTACCCTGTCCTACAAGGTAGCTGTGAGTCAGAATCAACTTGATAGCAGCAGGTTTGGCTTGGTTGGTATGACATGATTTTTATAAGTTAAATATTGGATTCCCAGTGTAAACCCAATTTGGAAATGGTGTATAAATCTTTCTATATGTTGCTAGATTATGTTGGCTAAGATTTTGTTAAGAGTTTTTATGACTATTTGGGAGGGGGGTATTAGTCTGTAGTTCTTTTCCTGTCATGTCTTTGTCTGACATTGGAATTACAGTAATACTGGTTTCATAAAGTGACTGGGAAATGGTCCCTCCTCCTTTCTTCCTTTTTTTTTTTTTTCAAGGAGTTTGTGTAGGATTGACAATATTTCATCCTCAAAAGTTTGATAGAATTCTGTGGAACACGGAGGCTGGATGAACCCCCTAGACTATTGCTCTGAGATAATCCTTATACCTTAAGCCAAAAATATCCCCTGAAGTCTTCTTAAAACCAAGTATTAGTTTAGCTTAACTAGGAAAGGATGTCTGCCTTGAGCACTGTGCTCCTTTAAAATCTATCTCTATGGGATCAAATAGACAACAGCAAATCAAAAGATGAGACAGAAAATTTAGGGAACATCAGTTTATGTTAATAGGGGAGGAACAACTCAGAAAAGGAGGGTGAGAATGGTTGCACACCTTGAAGAATGCAATCACGGTCACCAGATTGTACCTGTAGAAACTGTTGAATTGGTATGTTCTTCTGTGTATATTCTCAACAACAATAAAAATCAATAAAAAGTTTGATAAAACTCATTAGTGAGGCCTTCTGGGCTGGACTTTTCTTTGTAGGGAGATTTTTAATTACTAATTAAATTTATTTACTTGATTAGGTCTATTCAGATTTTCTATTGCTTTTATAGTTAATTTTGATAATTTCATTCTAAGAATTTTTATAATTTATCTAAATTGTCAAATTGCTTAGCACAAAGTTTTTCATAAAATTTTGTAGAAATCTTTGTAAGAACCACCCTTTAGATTCATTGACTTTTCTCTATGTTTTTCTGTTTTCTATATTATTGTTTTCCACTCTGATCTTTATTACTTCCTTCCTTCTACTTATTTTGCATGTACTTGACTTTTCTCTAGGAGATCTGGTGGCATAATGCCTAAAGCATTTGACTGCTAACCAGAAGGTTGGCGGTTCAAACCCACCAGCCACTCTGCGGAAGGAAAATGGGGCAATTTGCTTCCATAAAGATTTACTGCTTTGGAAACAAACCCAAAGGGGTCTCTAGGAGTCGGAATCTACTCAAGGGCAGTGGATTTGGTGTTTGTTTGTTTGTTTGTTTGTTTTTCCCTCAGTGTCTTCCTGGGTTGAAAGCCTAGATTAATGATTTTAGATCTTTCTTTCTGATATAAGTACTTAAAGCTATAAATTTTACTCTAAGTACCTCTTTACCTGAAGTCCATAAATTTTGATGTGCCATGTTTCCTTTTTTCATTCAGTTCAAAGATATTTTCTAATTTCCCTTGTGACTTCTTTTAGGATCCAGAAATTATTGAGAAACATGCTGTTTATTTTCCAAACATTAGGGATGCATTTTTTTTTTTTTTTTTCTCATGTTGCTTGTTTTTACTTTAATTTTATTTTGGTTTGATGAAATCTTGTGTTTGATTTTAGTTACTTTATTTATTTTAGAGACCTATATTGTGCTATATAAAATATTGCATCACATTACTAATAAATCAATGTGATGTGATGCAATATATGTATAAAGACTTGTGTTATATGTACCTTGTTTTTTTAATATAATAATTTATCTTGGAAGGCTTTATATATTAGTTCAGAGGTATACCCCATCATTTTTAATAACTATTGAATCAGATCCAACAAATCGATATTTTGGTTATTTTCAGTGTTTTTCTATCATAAAAAAACATGCTTTGTATCATTGCACACCTATCTCTGCTCAAGACAGTAAATCTATAGCATACATTCATTCTTGCTTGATTTCAGCAGCTTTTTGTTTTGTTTTGTTTTGTTAGTGGTTATTATGTGGTAGGCAATTTTGGAACTGGGAATAAAGAAGTAAAGCCAACTATGTCCTTTTCTCATGGAGTTTACATTCTTTTGGAGAGAGGTAAATGAAAAGCAAATGACATCATTAGCATGTTCTTTGTTTATTTGTTGTAGTTATGTCTCTTACTCACCTGGATTTCGTTTGTTCTTTCATATTAATTTTATACCCAGTTACCCTACTGAAAAGCCTATTGTTTCTTTGTTTTTTTTTAATTCATTTCTTAGGATTTCTGAGTATACACCTACAAGTGACATTCGCTTTGCCTCCACTTTTCCAATTTACATACATTTAATTTGTCTAGTACATTTGACTGCTATTTCTAGAAAACTAATAGTGATGATTACAGAAATTCTTTTCTTATTCCCAACTTAAAGGGAAATAGTTGTTTTACATGATTAAACACAGTATTAGCTTTTAATTTGAGATGTTAAGGAAATATTCCTATCTTATTAAGAAAATTTAACAAAAGTGCATGATGAATTTTATCAAGGGCTTTTTGTCTTCTAGGAAGATGATCAGTTTTTTCTCCTTTGACATACCAATGTAATGAATTGCATTAAGGGATTTATTAATACTGAATATCCTTTCTTTCCTAGAATAAACTATATTTGTTCTTAACACAGTATGCTTCTAATGTGCTCCTATAGCCTATGTGTAAACATAAAGTTGTTTGCATCACATTTATAAGTGAAATTGGTCTGAAGATTTCCTTCTTGGTTGTTTTTTGTCAGATTTTACTGTAAAAATTATGCTGGTTTTAGAAGAACATTCATTCAGCTTTCCTTCTCTCCCAGATCTTAAACAAATCAATTAGCATTGAAATGACCTATTCTTTGAATATTTTACATAACACTCTTTTGAAATCATCTAGTTCTGGAGAGTTAAAGTTGTTTGTTTGTTTGTTTATTGGGAGAGGGATGCTCTTTTACAACTTTCTCAAATTCTTCCTTACTTAATGGTCTTCTTAGAGTTTCTGTCTTGCCTGAGCTCAGTTTTTGTAACTTTCCTATATAATTCTTTTTTTAATCCTGTTTTCATATTTATTTAAGTAGAATTGAGTTGTGTGTTCTCTAAATTTTTCTTCAAATTCTACCGTATGTAAGATTATCTTATTATGTTTATATTATTGTCATTTCTTATTGATGCTATTTTCTTGATCAGGTTGATTAATAGTTTTTCTACTTTAATGTTTCTATTCAAGAAACATAGTAGTTGTTTTATAAATAATTTTTGGCTGATGTTCAACCTATTATGGAACAGAGAATCATTATACTTTTTGCCCAGCAAGATTGTGATTTCATGTCTGGAATAAAGCAAACCCTGAGTGATTTATTATTCAGGCTTGGTCATATACTTTACTCTTATTTATATTAAAATTTATCACCCAAATCACAATAAAATTTTTAAAAAATGTAATAAAGTCTTTTACTTAAATTGTGAGCCTCTCATAAATTATAGTTGTCCACAATTTGAACAATTTCCTTCCTACTTCTAGAAAACATGACATCAAACATTTTTTCTAAAGCAAAATATTACCTTCTCAGATTACCTCCTAAAATAAATAATTACCTTGTATCAGTGATGCACATGGTCTTCTTTTACATGTAAGGAGAATTAAGAGTATTTGAGAGGCATCATAGACTATCATCAAGCTTTGTTTGAGGACAAGTTATAAATATTATGGACACAGAGAATAGTTTCTATATAGAGAAAACTGCAGCTTTAAATTTTCTAATAACCTATTATCAGACAAGAACACTGTATCATAATTTTTAAAGTGCATGGAGAAAAGATTAAAAGCAAATCTATTGGAAGTATTGATTTGTTAATAATGCTATGATATTTTTCTAGAAAGAGGACATTATTTGGAAATAATCTCAAATCACAGAAAAGTTGCAAATATATTAGAGCACCATATGCCCTTTACCCACATTCTTGTTAACATTTTGCCCCATTTGCTTAAATTAGTAAGTTTGTGTGTGTGTATGTGTGTGTTTCTGAACCATGTAAGAGTAAGTTGCATATATCACTCCATTTTACTTCAAATAATTCAGTGTTTATTTCATGTTACTACTTGTTGAGAAATATTTAATCAGTTAGTTTCTTAAAGCTATAAAAGATACTTTTGAATATTTACTTAGAGTTTAAAAACTGCTACTGACATCACAACAACAAAAGACCTCAGAAGTCATCAAAACAGATGTAATCTAAAAAAGAGTCAGTACTTACTGGCAATAAGCATCTGATACAGGAGCATTTCTGAGAGAGAAGAAAGTACTGGTTATTTAAAAAGAGTAGTATTGAGAGGGCGGAAAATACCTAAGTTGTCACTCCACATTCAATATTATAATATAACTTTCCACTTGATGTCATTAAAAAAGAACATATATGACACAGAACACCAGGTGAGGAATCCACACCATATGAATTGTGAATGACTCTGTATTAAGTATATCCTAAAATCTGAGTGCCTTAACACAATAGAAATCTATTTCTCACTGATTTTAATTTTTAGTGCAAGAGCTCTTGGATAGCAGATCTGAGGCCTCTCCTCCAAGCTGTGGCTCAGGGAACCAGGCTTTTCTCCCTGGTGGATCTCTTTGCCATAGACCCTTGGAGCCTTCCATTGGGTCCCCTCTGACCAGTTAGCAGCTAAAATGCAAAGAAAAAAGTAGAAGTTCATGTAAGAG
Organism: Orycteropus afer afer; assembly: GCF_000298275.1. Lineage (NCBI taxonomy): Eukaryota > Metazoa > Chordata > Mammalia > Tubulidentata > Orycteropodidae > Orycteropus > Orycteropus afer. Next base: position 19,662,569 of record NW_006921594.1, on the reverse strand, counting down.
ACCTCAGGGGCCAGCCCCAGAAGGGGCACAGATCTATTGGCCATATGTCAGTATAAATGGAAGAATAGACAGCAGAAATATTTTATAGACTGTCAATCTGTTTCACATGTAATAGAAACAGCTGTAACCTGTTGATTCAGTATTACCTTTTTATTTACTCCATTTGTTAATTTGAGGATACTCAAGTACAACAAAAATGATATGTTAACATTTACATTCCTCACGGTCATCAGTATATGGCAAATATAAACCATTGCCATAATTAGAAATGCTAATTCAGAGAAACTACTGGTTTTTCAAATACTAACTAATCTCCCTCAAGAGTAAGGGCACTATCTTGTTTACCTTTTTTCTTTCAGAGATTGGCATGTGTATTTGTCAAGTTATTTTATTCTGTTATGACATTAGAGAGAGAAGGAGAGTCACAAAACAAAATCACAACCATGTATGTCTGAGTCAAATAATGCAGCCAAGAGTACAGAAATGTTTAAAAAAAAAAAAAAAAACTATCATTCTATGATTTTCTCCTGTCTGGATTTTAAAACAACGATCATGCTATTCTGATGTCTTTGGTCACGTACCAAATCTTTGCTTAATTTCTCTTTCTTCTTCTGTTCATTCCACAAATATGCCAGGTGCATTTCAAAGTATTGGGGCATCCAATGATCAAAATAAGTCTTTGTTCTTATGGAGATTATTTTATATCAAAAGCATAATAACAGATTATTCTTGTATATTAATCCACCTATTGTGCTAATTATACAATTGTAAAATCTGTCATACAACGGTGGCTTCACTCAGAAAAAGCATAAAGCCTTACCAGCATTAGAAAGTGAAAAACCCAGTTAGCTGGAATCAGCATACCAGATATCTAGTATAGCTAGTATAATCTTGTTATTGTTGTTGTTATGTGCTGCTGAGTCAGACCCGACCCATAGCGACCCCTCCTTGGGTTTCGGAGGCAGTATCACTACGGAAGTAGATTGCCCAACCTTCTTTCTGAGGAGTTGCTGGTGAGTTTGAACCTCCAGCCTTCTGGTTAGCAATCAAGTGCCTTAGGCACTAAACTACCAGAGCTCCCAGTATAATCTAGTATAATCATATATCTAGTATACTAGATCCGTCTAGTATAAACTAACTTACATTACATGGTTACTTTGAGCAAATCACTTGTGGTCATCAGTTCCCCACTTACAAATTGAAGATAACCTGTAGTATTCATAGCATCTTGAAAACTCTATGTTCCTGCAAATGTTATTCAATCATGATCTTATTTAGTTACAAATGTACATTCATTAGTTTCAGGCCACGGGAGAAAGCAGTTGTAAAGAGTGGTATGTTTTCTATATATTATCTATTGACATATTTCCTGCTCCCTTATAATCTACAGTAGTAATTTTCTGGAGCTCAGAATCTGAAAGTATACTGACCTTATGCAAAACTTGGGAGTACCAGAATGAGGGATTTTGAGAAATGTCAGAGGGAAGAAGTGAAGAAGTAATGATGGTTACAGACAACAGTTTTAAAGTTACAAGATGATCATCACATTTGCTATTACATAAAATATATCCAATCAGTTCATTTTAAGGAGTGGGAATCTCAGTACTTTTCATTAAGACTTAAAAAACTACAAATTAACATCTTAAAAGGACCCGCTAAACCCAAAACCCACTGCCATAGGGCCAATTCTGAGTCATAGTGACCCCATTGGCTTTCCAAGGCTATAAATCTTTACAAAAATAGAGTGCCTCATCTTCCTGCCATGGAGCAGCCGGTGGGTTTGAACTGCCAACTTTCTGCATAGCAGCCAAATGCCTTTCCCACTCCATCAGAGTTCCTTCTTAAAATGACCAGTTTACAATAAATTTACCAAGGAAGCATCAAATTTCCCTGGTTTTATAAATCTTAAAACTTATTTCTCACTATTTGCTATTATGTCTCTGTTGTTGTTGTTAGGTGCCATGGAGTTGATTTCAACTCATAGTGCTCCCATGTAACAGAGTAAAACTGCCACATCGGGTTTTGTGGGATGTAATCTTTATAGAAGCAGGTCACCAGGTCTTTCTCCAGTAGATCCCCTGTTGTTGTTGTTGTTATTTGCTGTCGAGTCAGACCTGACTCACAGCGACCCCTCCTTGGGTTTCCGAGGCAGTATCACTACGGAAGTAGATTCCCCCTTCTTCCTTTCGAAGATTGGCTGGTGAGTTCAAATTGCCAACCTTTCAGTTAGCAGCCAAGTGCTTAACTAGTGTGTCATCAGGGCTCCTTAGTTTAATGCACTATATTTGGGAAATAAATTCCATTTCGGTCATGTCAAAAACGTGCTTTGCCTCTGAAGTGCTCCTTGCTTATGCATGAGAGCAGAAAGTTAAATGGACTTTGTGCAATTAAAGTTATGTGCAAAAGATTACAGACGGTAAACTCAGAAAATGTTGCCTGGAAGACTGTTCAATCACAAAGCCTATGTCTTAGCTCTCACTTGTTGAATAAATGAATGAAATCACCTACAGCATTATCTTGCGGTGAAACATTATGAAGTCAAGTTCATTTTTTCATTTTACAGAATATGAAACCATAGACTTTTAATGAATATAAATTCAAACACAAAGTAGAAGTGAAAATAATTGCAGTTATTATGCCATATTAATGGAAGTTATGCTAATTGCCCTAAAATTTAAAGAAAATGTATTATGTTTTGTCTTCTCCTCCTAATTAACGTTATTTCACAATGTGTGGTACGTTTGTGGAGGATTTTGTAGTGCATTAGATAAATCGCTTTTACATATCCAGGAGAGTGGGTTTTAATGAGAATTATAATACACTTCACTCCAGAAGTAGTTTTATGGTACAAAACATCTTTTAACAGTAGTTTGGGAAAAGTTTCACCAAAGTGACACTTTCAGTTAAAATTTAGAATAAAATTTAATGAAGGCAGCGTAAAAAAATGAAACCAAACTCATTGCCATCAAGTCAACTCCAACCCACAGCAGCCCCCACTGGGTTTCCAAGTCTGTAAATCTTTACAGAAGCAGACTGCCTCATCTTTTGTCTGTGGAGCAGATGGTGAGTTCGAACCACCGACCTTTTGGTTAGCAGAAGCATAGCTAAATCCATTTCAGTTCATGAATATTATATTTTAGCTATTTTTCTTCGTATTTTGAAAAACCAGCCAAATCATATATGCCAGCAGTCTAAAGTGAGTTTGAGACCGGCTAAATCCCACATAAAGTCCCTTGCCATTTGGCATATAAATCCTCACTTATATATTTTTAAAAATCACAAATAAAATTAAAATATTTGTGACCATTAAAATACATGCATGAGAACCACACTTAGGTAAAGCTAACCAAATATGCCATCAACCTAACTTCATACAGGTCAGTTCCTGTTCCCTCTCACCTAAGAAAATAGATTGTATCTAGGCCTATACTTTCTTCCTTCCCAGTGGCTTGATGGGAAACGTAGGTCCTCTATTCAAAGACATCGACTTCATCTTGCTCTGGAAGGACATCCCTCCTGTCCACTCCAGAAACTACCTCATTAATATCCTCTTTATCAGGGAGACTGTTGCAACTTCATTATTATTATTATTATTATTTTTTGCAGGGGAGGAGGTTACTGCATACACTTAGCATTTTTATAAATTTGCTCAAATTTATCCTATTTAAAAAAAAAAAACCAAACTCACTGCTATTGAGTCAATTTGACTCAGAGCGACCCCTCCTTGGGTTTCTGAGGGAGTATCTCTATGGAAGTAGATTACCTAATCTTCGTTCCAAGGAGTGGCTGGTGGGTTTGAACCACCACCCTTCTGGTTAGCAGTCAAATGCCTTAGGCACTACGCTACCTCTAGCCATTGCCCCTTCTTTTTTTTTTCATTCTCAGCCAACTTAAATGACAGGGCATCTATATTTGTGCTACATATATCTCACATTATTCCAAAAAAACATGTGAAGGAGTTATTCTTAGAGGAATAGGCTTCACTTAGCCTCTATACTTCTTCCCTGCCCTTGCTCCTGTTTACCTATGCTGTTTGGTTTCTGCCTCCATCACGCTGCTGAAAATGTTCTCTAATGTTAGTAATTTCTTCCTATTCGTCAAATGAACATTTCTCATTTCTTTCAGAATCCTTCCTCCCTTGGCTCCCAGGACATCTAGAGGTCTCCTCTAGAGACCTTCTCTTCTAGAAGTCTTCCCAGTTCTTCATTTCTTTTCAGACTCTTCAGTGAATCCTATCCCTCTGTCTATTCCTCAAAAGTTGGTATTTCACTCGCATTCATTGCTTGTAACACTTTTGAATTATTATTACTATATACTCTTACCATTGACTGGAAGAGATCCATATTTTTGCTCATTCCAAAGAAAGGTGATCCAACAGAATGTGGAAATTATCAAACAATGTCATTAATATCACATAGAAGTAAAATTTTGATGAAGATAATTAAAAAATTGTTGCAGCAGTATATTGACAAGGAATTACCAGAAATTCAAGCTGGATTCAGAAGTGGATGTGGAATGAGGGATATCATTGCTGATGTCAGATTGGTCTTGGCTGAAAGCAAAAAAATACCAGAAAGATGTCTACCTGTGTTTTATTGACTATGCAAAACCATTTGACTATGTGGATCATAAAAAATTATTGATAACATTGCAAAGAAAGGGAATTCCAGAACACTTAATTGTGTTCATGAGGAACCTGTACATAGACCAAAAGGCTTCCATTAGAACAGAACAGGGAGATACTGCATGGTTTGGGTTTGGGAAAGGCATGCATCAGGATTATATCCCTTTGCCATACTTATTCAGTCTGTAGGCTGATTTAATAATCTGAGAAGCTGGACTATATGGACAAGAATGTGGCATCAGACTGTAAGTCCCAAGGTCAGCAGAGCATAGTAGGCTGCTGAGCAACGACACTGCTACATGCAGGGTCCAAGCGTGCCAAAGGCTAAAGACCATTCTCAAAGCTTCTCCTTAAATACAGGAAGCAGACCATATCCCAAAGGCAGCTACTCAGCTGCTTGTGGTAGATCCCACCATGAGTTGATTGCCAGTCTCATCATGGGGAATAACTACCACCAGCTGCCCAGCCACTCAGCCAGGCCCAGCCAAGCTGACACACAAACATAACCATCACAGGCTGTTAATGCACAGGGAGATAGCTCAGGGGACAAGAGTGCATGGAGGGATGGACACAGGGAAGAGGTAACTCTTGGAAGGAAGTGGGAGGGGAACTGTTGCATTGTGGTAAATTGTAGTCAATGTCATGAGACAAAGTGTATGTGAACTGCAGTATGGAAAGTGAATTTGCTCTGTAAATTTTCACCCAAATCACAATACAGAAAATGAAAAAAAAAAAAAAAAGATGATTCTTTCCCTAAAAAAAAAGAATGTGGCATCAGGAGTGGAGGAGTGGCATCAGGAGTGGAGTTAACAACCTGCAATATGCAAACGACACAGCCTTACTTGCTGAAAGTGAAGATGACTTGAAGCACTTACTAATGGTGATCAAAGACTATGTATAGATTATACCTCAACACAAAGAAAACCAAAATTCTCATAACTGGACTAATAAGCAACATCATGATAAATGGAGAAGAGAGTGAAGTTGTCAAGGATTTCATTTTGCGTGGATCCACAATTAACACCCATGTAAAAAGCAGTCAAGGAATCAGACATCCTATTGCACTGGGCAAATCTGCTGCAAAAGACATCTTTAAAGTGTTAAGAAGAAAAGCTGTCTGTTTGAAGACTAAGATGTGCCTAACCCAAGCCCGCGTATTTTCAGTCACCTCCTATGCATGCGAAAGCTAGAAAATAAATAAGGAAGACCAAAAAAGAGTTGATACCTTTGAATTATGGCATTGGTGAAAAATACTGAAAATACCATGGACTGCCAGAAGAGTGAACAAATCTACCCTGGGTGAAGTACAGCCAGAATGCTCCTTGGAAGTGAGAATACCCAGACTTCATTTCACTTACTTTGGTTATGTTCTCAGAAGGGACCATTCCCTGCAGAAGGATATCACACTTGGTAAAGCAGAGGATTGGCAAAAAAGAGGTAGACCCTCTATGAGGTGGATTGACACACTGGCTGCAAATATGGGCTCAAGTATAGCAAGGATTGTGAGGATGGCTCAGGAGTGGGCAGTGTTTCGTTTTATTGTACATAGGGTCACTATGAGTTGGAGCAAACTCGATGGCACCCATCACTATCACCACCACCATCCATTTAACCTTAATTACTTTCATGGTTTTATTTCCCAATTTAATATCCTTCTGTGGTTCTCCATATCCCCTAGATGATAAAAACCAGCTGTTTATCTTATATTCGAATCCTTCAACCTCTTTAGTTTCATCTAACATTATTCATCCCGCCCCATTCATTCATTTATTCTGTAAGTATTCATTGAGCATCTAGTATGTGCAAGCAGCATTCTAAGTTCTATGGATACAACTGCCTTCGTGGAGCTTACATTCCTGCCATAACACAAAACTTGTTCCTACCTCTTTGTCATTGCAATTCTTTCTACCTGAAAAATTATTCCCTTACATGTTCTATTGGTAAATTCCTATTCGTCCATGAGAATTCTGTCAAGTATTATTTCTTCCAGGAGACTCTCTCAGCATCCCACATTTCCCCAGAAAGTCCTATAAATATACTTGTCGTTTTTTCATATTATGTCATAGCTTTGGGTTGCCATTGTTCATGTCCTTCTGAGTAGAATTTCAGAAAGATGTATTGTGCTTTACAGGCTAGGAAGTGCTTGGCCCTTTAATAAGTTGTAAATGTAGTACTACCCTAAATAATTCAATTTCATCCACACCCACCAAGTGATCAGTGGATCTCTGATTACTAAAAGTCTACACAACAATTACCCAAAAAAAGTCAAAAGGACAATTTATTGACCCATTCAGCCTTGCTCACATCCATTGCAAGAAATGAATAAATTTTGCAGTTTTATTATAATATAAAACTATGCTATTATACTGATTCTAATACAGTTGTAAAAATGGATTTAAAACCAGTGAAACAATCATGCAAGATTAAATTACTTCAACATCTTTACCTTTCCATGATCCTATTTGTTATTGGTCAGAAAAGATTTATTTCATGAGTTTCTGTGGCAATTTTGTTTGAAATTATATACTTTCCAATATTATATCTTAAAAATGCATGAATTTTTCCACATACCCTTCTCATGTGGATTTTTCCTTGTGGATTACTGTGATCATTCTAAAAATGGTTCCTGACTTAAGGCATTTCCATCCACCCCTAGCCCCAAGAGTATATTTGTAACTGTACAGGGTCAATTTTTGGATATATTATGGAAAGAAAGACCTCAGGGTCAGATTTTGAAATAAAATTTAAAAAGTAATAAGAATTTCATTGCAGGCTCAAAGGAGCTAGAAGGCTTATCAGTCAAAAGCTGGGCTTCCACCATGCCTAGATTCTCAACACATTAAAATAATAGATTTTCCTTAACCTAAGACCCTCTCCAAAATCACTTGGTGTTCCATAAATGGGACAGGATCAACTAAAGGAAGGAGACTTTGTGATACTTTCATGGGAGAAGAAGGAAGACAGACCTTGTGGTCATACAAAGAAGAAGGCTATTTGAAAGGGATGCCAGTAAGCAAAATGGAAGGAGTGGCCATATTTGTCCAGCAAATTTTAAAGATACATAAAAGGCTTACAGTGTTTGTCTGGGAGAGTAAAACACTCAGTATCTCTTAGTTATAATGTTAACAGTATGACACATGTATTTCTGTTTGTTGTCGAGACTGCTTTTCTTCATCATTTGTCATGACTGGGTTGGTACTGACATTTAGTACCCGAAGGCCAGGAGTGCTAAAAACCCTGCCTTTGGGGGACAGGCACACATATCCAAAAGTGATCCATCTAAAAATCCAAGCAGCATAGTATCTGCACTGAGGAATATTCCTTTCCCACAACCAAGATTCTCAATTACCTCTCTCTTCTCTGAGCTGCAGGCGCTCTGGTGGCAAAGTGGTTAAGGCATTTGGCTGCTAACCAAAAAAGTCAGTTGTTTGAACCTAACAGCCACCCCACAGGGGAATGATGAGGCGGTCTGCTTCTGTAAAGACTTACAGCCGTGGAAACCCTATGAGGCAGTTCTACCCTGTCCTGTAAGGTTGCTGTGAGTCAGAATTGACTCCGTGGCAGTGGGTTTGATGTTTTGGTCTCTGAGCCTCTTGCTCAGATCTTTTTTTTTTTTTTTTGCCACTGGTCAAGCTTGCTTAGTCTTCTCAGTTCACCTTATGACAGCCCCTTGCTCCCGAGGTGGTCCAGGCCTACCAGCTGCATTACCCAGGAGACCAGGTAGTTTAGGTCCCATCCCAAAACTACTGAATCAGAACCTGTGTTTTAACAAGACCCCCCCTTGATTTGTATGCAAATTAAAGTTTGAGGAGCTTTGCTCTAGCAAATTCTAAGATGCCGTTTGATCTGTTTCATGTTTGACCCAATGACAGAATCTAATTCAGTAGAAGATTTACACCAAATGAATAAAGACATCCCTTAAGGGTCCTAAGAAAGTCTGCTTCAACAAACATTTTTAAACTGCAGGAGTTTATGAAAATCAGTTGATGACTCTTTTGAGGTGTGTGTCTCAGCACAGTGAGAAACCGCATAGGGGAGGCAGAGAAGGAATGAAGGCAAGTAAACTTCTGAAAGAGCCAGTCAGCGGAAAGGAGAACCACCCTTCCAAGGTTTGCACCAAAATTTAAAGATGCCCAGAACCTGAGCTAGCTAAGCATCAGAATAATGGAACCGGGGTCCCCAATTGATCTGTTTTTCTCAGAAACTTGAAATACCCAAACAGCTGCCAAAAATCTCAATAAATAAGGAGGCTTTTCTAGGTATTTATGCTTGAGAATGTAGGATCTAAATTTGTTACCTCAGAAATTTGGAATGTTATTGTTTAAAAAACAATATCAGGGTGATAGATGGAAGTATCAGCTCTAGTTCACATGTATACTGCAAAAGTTACTGCAATTAGATATTCATGAGAAATTACCAGCAAAAAAAGTTTTTTTTACAAATGTGTATCCACCACCTGTAAACTATTTAAGCAACATTAATTCTAACAAAGAAATAAAGTCATATTTCTAAAAGTGATCACAAAGTGTGCTTATTATACATGCTCTTAAAAAATATAGCATTATACTATTAAAATAGCTCCACATGCCAGACATTGGTGCTGTTCTTAGTTGCTTTCTAGTTGGTTGACTCATGGTGACCTTATGGATAACCAAATGAAGCGTTGCCCAGTCCTGCTCTATCTTAGTGATCATTGATTGTATGTTTGAGCTCACTGTCACAGGTTTGTATCAATGCCTTCCAACCAAGGAGGCTCTTGTCTTTAAGCTCTAAATCACTCAGTATCTATTGTGATCCATAGGTTTTCAGTGGTTCATTTTGAGAAGTATATCACTAGGCCTTTCTTCCTAGTCTGTTCTAGTCTGGAAGCCCCACTGAAACCTGTCTATCATGGGTAGCCCTGCTAGTATTTGAAATACTGGTGGCATTGCTTCCAGTATCATAGCAACATGCAAGCCTCTACAGTAGGACGAACTGACAGATGAGTGGTGAAAACAACACATAATTAGACTTTAAAACTGTTATATAATCACTGTACACTAACTCTAAAATGTCTGAAAGTAATTTAATTTAAAATCGTGCTCTCGGGTGTTAGGGAGAACTTACCAGCTCTGCCTAATCAGGCAAGAGGAGCTGAGCACAATGTTTGGTCTAATTAGTTCAGGTGCTATTCCCTTGAGCAATATTTGAAGGGGTTTTTTTAGCTTGGGGAAGTTAATAAGGACAAAAGAAGAATGTACTGATTGAAATATATACAGTTTACTAACAATTGATTTAGGCAGCTAAACAGACATTTTCAAATAATAGTTTTTAAGTGAATTTCAGATCCCTCTTTGCTAGATATTGGTTACTCCTGATGTGGAGAATGACTGAGTGTCATTTGAATCTGTGTCTGGAGTGTCAGCTTTTCATCTGACATCCCTGTCCACTTCTGCCAGAATCCAGGTGTTTTCTCTAATGTGGTACAAGCTGGTTGATATCCCTCTTTGGTTGGAGGTTTTGTAAGACAGGTTTATTCCTAAGGAGACTGCGTGCAATTGTGCCTTCTTATTAAGAACCTGGCTCACGAGTTCCCAAACATTAACATAAAGGGTGAAAAAATCACATCCATCCTTGTCACGGTCATCAGAGCTGTTCACTGACAGGCTCAGTGTCCTAGCAGGAACTTCACAAGTGCCTTCTTATAACACAGAACATTGCCTTACCAGAGAGTAGACTTTTTGACATGAAGCTCAGCCAATTTTTCCAGAATCTGTACACAACCGAGTCTCTGATACTGTCCTTAACTAGACTGAATGAAAACCCACCACACCTTGGTTTCTTCCAGCATGCTGGTCACGGGAAGTAATACAGTATAGTTGTTGAAAGGATTCCTTAATATCCCCAAGCCTCAATTTCTTCACATGTAAAACATAGCCATCTATATGTTTGTTGTGAGGATTATGCAAGAAGACCCATGTGAAGAATTTGGCACTCAGTGCCTGACACAATGTTATGGTTGTTGTAGGGTCCCATTGAGTCCATTTCAACTCATAGCAGCCCCATGTAACAGAGTAGAAATGCTCAGTAGGGTTTTGTAGGCTGTGACCTTTATGGGAGCAGATCACCAGGTCTTTCTCCCAGGGAGCTGCTGACTGGGCTTGAACCATCAACCTTTTAATTAGCAGCCTAGCATTGAACCTTTGCACCACCAGGATTCCTTGGAAGTTCTCAATTAATCTTGGCTAGAGTCAAGCCTTTAGTTAATGAGGGACTTTCAGGCCACTCTTCTTTGTTCCCCTGCTCACTTTTTTTGTTTATAGTTTGGGAATGACTTGTAGTATGCAGTGTCGGTGGTCTGTAGATCAATAACTACTAGCCCTGTTTTACTCAGATGTGGTCATATTCCACCCTCATTTAATTTGCATTGGTCAGAAGGTCCCTCTAAGGGCACAGCATTCCAGAAGACGCTTTTTTTATATAATCCAATGTGTTAGGTAAATTGGGGGGGGGGGGCTTGAGAAATATGTTCCATCTGCCCTTCAGAACTGCTTGCTTGTAATGAATGGAATCATTTGTCCTGAATTTGGTATGGGTAACAAAGGCTTCAGCTACAGATGGTTTCATTTTAAGCATAAATATGAAGATTGTTTCTTATTTATATTATAGTCTCATACACATTATATTTATTATAATGTGTGAGCTTCTTTCCTTTCCCATGAATGTATTTCTATTTTTACTGAGTTTCAGTTAAATAAAGATTTGCCACATCTACTGATATTCTGAATAACATGTATTTTAAAAAGCAAACACTCAAAAAAATAAAAAGCAAACACTCAAGAATTCCGAATTTTTGTGGGGAAAAAAAAATATGACCCTGTAAAGATTCTAAAATGGAGACTTAAAGCATGAAGTCTCTGCTATTGATGTCTCTCCTTTTAGGTTGTTAAAACAACAAGCTAATGAGTCTGTTCCCTCATTGCCCCTTCCTAATGGAACCTTGCTCACTGGTTCTCAAATAGTAACTTGAAAGACTGAAACATCATAACCATTCCTGCTTGTTAGTGTCCTTAATGTCTTCCAAAATTCTACTTCTGTGGACTTGGAATTTACATTTCTTCTGAATTCTCAGCCCTGGGTGATTGATTTCTCACACAGAAGATCCAGAGACCACAAGATTAGTAACAATGATATAGGTCAGGAGTCAGCAAACTGTGACCTGCAGGTCAAATTCAGTCCACCATCTGTTTTTGTATGCCCTCAAACTGAGAATGGTTTTTACATTTTTAAATGTTAAAATAAAATTAAAAAAAGAATATTATTTTATGGCATGTAAAAATTATATAAATTTCGAATTTCAGTGTCCCTGAAATTTTCTTGTAACACAATCATACTCACTCGTTTACGTATTGCCTGTGGCTGCTTTCCTGCCACAATGCACAGCTAAGTAGTGCAACAGAGACTATGTAGCCTTCAAAGCCTAAAATATTGAGAAATATGTTACCTGTTTCTGTCCCTTTACAGAGCCAGTTTGCTAGCACCTGATCTGAGTATTCATAGTGACAGACGATATTTCTTCCTAAAGATTTTCAAAAACTCCTGAATAAGAAGTGGGTTGAGTGCTTCTTTGATGCACCTTCCCTAGGCAAAGTGGAGAGGGGGAGAGGGGTGTGCCAAACAGAAGGGGGAAGATTAGCCAGGTTTCCACTCAACAAAGGAACTCTGGTGGTGCAGTGGTTAAAGTATTTGGCTGCTAACCAGAAGGCTGGTGGTTTGAACCCATTGGCCTCACATTGGGAGAAAGATAAAACAGTCTACTTCTGTAAAGATTTACAGCTTTGGAAACCCTATGGGGCAGTTCTGCTCTGTCCTATAGCATCACTAGGAGTTGAAATCAACTCCATGGAAGGGGGTTTGGGTTTTTGGGGTCCACCTAGCATGAAAATGATATTTGCCTGTGAAAAGTTCCTCATTTCATTGAGGAGGTGAAGTTTATACACATGAAATAACCAAAAACTATTGAAAAGGGTGTATAAACAAGTATGAATCCTGTGATGCAAATTACAGTGATAGGAATTTAGCTAAAGAATTACCTCATGGGGAGATTAAAGATGGCAAGCATTTCAGGTTAAAAGAGTAGAGAAAAGGGAAAGCACTTCCTACATTCAGTGGCTTTGTAAATCATAGGACCTTAGAGGTGAGAAGGCTTAGGGCCATTTGAGGGATTCTTTGGAGTAGCCTATCTTAATTTCTTAATGCAGCTGTAACAGAAATACCCCAAATAGGTAACCTCAATAAACAGAAATTAATTTTCTCACAATTCTGGAGGCTAAAAGTCCACGTCAGCATCTCAACCATCTTGATTCCTTCCTTTCTGGTAGCCCTGAATGTTCCTTGGTTCCTTGGCTGGTAGATAATCTTCACACGGCATCTATCTTCCCCTTCTGTACCTGCCTCTGTATCTAATCACCTAGTTTTTAGAGCTCAGAAGGGATTAGGTTTAGGGCACACCCTTCACTGATATGGCCTTATTAATATAACAAACTAAACCCTATTTCCAAACAGTATTACATTCACAGGCATAGGGGTTCGTATTCCAACCCATACTTTGAGGGACAATTCAATCCATAACACAGCCCAACTCCAATGAATTTTCATATTGGGAAGTAATATGAGATAATGTTAGATAAACAAGATGGGGAAAGATCCTACAGGCACATGAATGCCCCATAGGAGTGTCAAGACTTGACACTCTGATGGGAAATGATGAACAAATGAAGGGGCATCATAAGAGAATTATATGATGAACATGTGTTAAGAAAATGACTCTGGCAACAATGTGGAATTGGATTCCAGAAAAGGAAAAAAGTAGCTAAGAAGTCTATTTTTATTTTTAAATGAATATTCAAAGAATTATACTTTTACAGCCCTTTTTACACCAACTGTACAAGAAAAGAACAGGAACACCAAAATTGTGCAGAGAGGTGGAAGCCTTAAATAGACTTATTCCCTAAACCTTTCTAAAGATCTTTTAAATCTCTCTTTTTAATGATGCTGTCCCACAAAATGTCTATAATAAAGCCAAAGTCTGGCTTCAAAACTCATACATTTAATCATGCCTTTCGAGGCCCTGCAATTACTGGTCTTTGCATCTTCTTATTTACAGAAGACTCAGTTCCGTGGTCACACAGCCTTGTTGTGTAAATATACAGTGAAATTCTTGCTTTGATAAAAGTATGATTCTAACTTTTAACTTACCAAACAGGCTGTCCTTGAGAAGCCATTTGTATGTTTATAATCATATATGCATACACATGCACACAGAGAAATACACACACACACATGCACAAATGCATGCATACCTTTTCTTATTGTTTTACCTGGCAGGAATAGGTAGTTATTTCTAAAGCTTATAATGGCAACTATATAAAGGCAGCATGTGATATTACACAATAGTTTAAGAGAAGTATAATTTCAGGGGTGGAAGGCATTCATGTAGACAGATGCAATTACTCAAATTGGACTTTGGCCAGAATATCTACTGATAGTCTGACTGAAAAAGAAGTTATTCTCCATCAGTGGTATTGGATCACTAATGAGCATGGATATAGAGTCTCATGTGTGAGCTGGTCTAAGGCTCAGCATCAAGGTTAAGTAAGGATATTGACACCTAATATTTTGTCTATAACTTATCTAATTTGCCTATCATACCAAAATCTCATTGGGGAGAAATTCTTACTGCTACCTCCTTTTTAAAATACATTTGTACATGTTCTCTAGTTGTTCTCTGACATACAGTTAAACTGTCAGCATGCTTGGGGTTCAGGCTTCTGCACTATAATTCCAGTGGGCACCATTCATATAGACTGTATATCCTAGATGGGTGGGTGCCTTCGCAGTGTGGCTCATAGACCGGGGGAGTGCAGGAACTGTTGCTATTAGTACTCAACAAAAAACATAAGTGCTTAAAACTTTTCTAGCAATCTGATAGAGTACTGTTTTTGTCTTTTCAGCCAAATAATAAAAAATAGGGCTTGTACTCCTTATTTTTCTACTAATTTGGTTTTCTTTACAAACGTGTATGCTGCTCTTGGTGAATTAAAATATCTTTTGTCAAAAAAGCTTTTTCACCAGACATAGACTGAGGGGCACTGCACTGTCTTAGACTATCTATTACGTGAATGGTGCCCACTCGAGAGATTGTGAGACAGTCATAGCACCAGAGAGTGTTTTATTCTGTTGTACATAGGGTCGCTATGAGTTGGAACTGACTCAATGGCACCTAATAACAATTACCAAGAGTTGTTCAACATGGCTGCCAGTCTGAGGGTATAAAAACCGCAGAAGCCAAGATCTGTCATTGGACATTTAAAGGACTAAAAGAAAAATTTTAATTTACCTAGAAATATTTTAGTCACACAGAGGGAAGTGGACTATGGTGAAATAAAGCTCTTTCCTAGGATGCCTCTTAAATTCAGATGTTCAGGGGAAAATTGGCCTCTCTCTGGCCAGACCTCACCAAAAGGACTTGATTTTGAAGCTGGCTTACTCCAACCAATATTCAGGCTATTTTGCTTTTGTAATTTTGCCCTAAAAAAGCTCTACATTTAAAGTACTGAGGTTCAGAGAAATGAACACTTGAAGCCAGATACATAATAAGTTCTCAGAAATAATTTTCAATGAGTGTGATTGTTATGACAGTTATGACTAAGACAATTAAGTATGGAAAAGGCCTTCACCAGAGTGTAATTTAGGTTGAGTCTATTAATGGTAAACCAACCCAGACATGATGCTTCTGGTGATGGGATGCTCATGTGGATGAATGAAGACTTAGAATCTTAGAAGAGAAGAGTAAGAATTCAAGGTGACAGGCTGCTGTGCCTGAGTAGTCTCTGGGTGAGCAGTTAGGACTGCCATCTGACTGTAGTAGTGAAATAGCCCCAAAAAGAGACTCCAGTGGAGGGATGCTCAGAAGTACAGACCAGCAGGTAATTTGCTTCCAGAATATCTGCTAGACCTGGGCCAACCTGAGCCATTTCTGAGTAATGTGACTGTGACCAGTGAGAAGGAAAGGTGGAATGGCCAGACCTAGAGGGCTAGGATAGTCTGTTATCCCTGCAAAGATAACAGAGTAGGATAACAGACTAGTGCCCAGAAGAACATGCAAAGTATGATGGCAATGTGGTGACTTTAGACTAAGTAAGAAGTGGAAAGGTGGTAGATTTCCAGAAATGCTCACTCACTATGAGGCTTTTGATTTGGGGGCATTGAAAGTCTGGAAATAAGATGAGGTTGGAGAAGTGTTTCTATTAATTACTGGTATACTTCCTCCCATGAAAATATGTTTGGTGAAACACATAAAGCCAAAAGAGCATTTATGATTCTCTCTATAAAATATAAATGGCTATGAGCAATAATGAGTGGAGATCTTTCTTTCTAACCCACACAATGTAATAACTCACCTCTGAAGTCATCCAGGGGTAAAAACTTTCCTTTTAACTACTCTAAGGAAAAAGTAATAATGTCTTTTGCCCCTGCATAAACTCTGCACCCCAATCCTCAGATGAAGCACATCAATCAAAACTACAAAAATACAAACTGAACAAACTATTCCATTCCACAATGAAATCTAGGTACTCTGTAGTAATTAAGAAAGAGAGAGTGTTACCATAATGCTTGCTTTTGACTTAGGCAGTCTAGGGCTTTACATGATTTAATTCAAGGGATGATAAATGTATGGTAGAGAAATTGCTTCTGCAAGTCAATAGTACCCAAGTCTTTGAAAGCTTGAAAGATGTGCGAGCAATTTTGTTTTAAAATAGTGTCCTAAGTGCCTGGAAAAAGCAGTAGCTTTGATAACAATAGACTTAATAATAATGATGAATTTAATAGTGATATTTTATACTCATCCACTTCCTCTCCAGCTATGGATTTAAAAATGCACAAGGTCTGTTCCAAGTTATTTGCTTTTAGACCATAAATTTCCCAGTTTATATTATGATACCAAGAAAAAAAGTGGAACTATAAAATACAGACAATAAACCATAAAAAAGAGGGACTTGTGGCTTTAACTCCAAATAGTTTTGGTGAAATAAAATATCTCATTTGTAATGGTAATCTTTGAATATTTAGTACATTTATTAATCTTGTAATATTTCTTAAAAATGAGTTAATATTTCATCAAATAATTTTATGTTCTGTAAATCCTTTGTTAATATTTCTTTAAAGTCTCAGAACTTTTAAAGTACTTATTCTGTCCACTAAATTGGATTGAAGTCACCATAATTTCTGACTTCTCTCTTTATAAGTACTGTTAGAATATGACACCTATTTCCAAACTCTCAAAAATGACTCTAAAAAACACGTCTTTGGGCTGCTGCTGACGTTAGTTACCTGCACCTAAGAATTACTGATTTTTTTTCTTGAGAATCCTCTCTCTTATCTTCCCTCATGGATGAACTTCAGGATGTTCAACTCACACAGATAAAACCACTTCTTAATGATAATAATGGTACATGAAGCTTCTAGAACTTTGACTGTTAGGAACATGACAACAAAGAAACAGCTCAGAGTGTGGTCCATGTCACTATAAGAGACATAATCAAAAGAAACAGACAGGTTATTTTGACATATTGTGACATTGGCCTCAACCACAAATCCTGTTTCAATGAGTTCTTTAACTTTGAGTATATGCAATAGACCAACCAGTACTTTGCTATTTGTCATGTGGATGGCCCAGGCTAGCGGAATGTACACCCCCTTTCCCAACAGGGTACCAGTCCCCCACAATGGATAAGCTGGCCAAAATGCTACCTTCTGTTCTTACCCACTTAAGTCTGAAAAGCAACGTTAGGATTGGACTTGGAGTTGGAGCTGGAGCTCACATCCTCAGCAGATTTACACTGTCATCCAGAGTTCCCCTACATTTGAGGCTTTGAATGAATGCAATTCTCACCTGGACCCTATAAATACAACTTTGCTAAAGATGGCAGACTGTGAAGGAATGCTCCAAGTGGTTCAGCCTGGGAAGTTCACCAAGGCCTTCAAGTACTTTTTGCAGGAAATGGACTACTTATCATCTGCCGGCATGACTTGACTTGCCCAATCACACGAACTCACTCAACCTTGAGTAGTCTGAGTTTTGGAGAAAATCCCTACAGCTGTTCTTTTATCAGCAGTCAGATGGAACTCAAGGAGTGCCTGAGTCCTCTGAGGACTCAGAAAACAGGAGACCATAGAGGTGTCCTGCTAAGCAGATATCCCTCCCTTAGACCATGCAAGTCCATCTGATCACTCCATAATATAACATTCCATGTGGCAAATTAGCATCTACTATCTTTAACTCATGCATGGCCACTATCTCTCTCTCTCTGGTGGCCTAAATTTATCATTCTCTCTGCCTACCCTCCTCCTTTTTGTATGTATCAAGACCCACTTCCATGTCATCACTATAGCATCCCAAGATCTTTAGTAGATAAAATCCCCACATCTTCTCTTCCCAGCTTTTTCTTGTGCTCTCCCAACAATGTATCTGATTAGATTGTTTGATCCCAACTCTATGTGTGTCCAAGCACAGGTGTCTTTGTGTGTACATAGTTCTGTGATCGTAGATGTGCTTTCTTGTAGAGCTTCTGTTTAAAAAGGAGGGGGACTTTTTTTTTTTTTTTTTTTTTGCATTTTCAATGGTGCTTTGAAGAGAAATGTGCAGAAAAGATTTCAATGTTGGATAGGTCACCACATTCTCTTTTGGTTCCAAGTTGGTCAATAAGATTTGCAAGATGACTTCAAGAGAGAGAAACTCTGAGGAGTGTGGAAGGACATAATTAATGTTGGACCTTTGATTGTGTGTGTCCAATAGAAGGGTGCCGATTACATAGGAAGGTGGGCAGGGTGACCAGTCACCTCCTTCTGTCCAAATGAATTCACAAATACTAATTGGTGGCATAGTGGATAAGGCATTTGGCTGCTTGGTGATTCAAACCCACCAGCCACTCCATGGAAGAAAGATGGGGCAATTTACTTCCGTAAACATTTACAGCCTCAGAAACCCAATGGAGGTCACTATGAGTCAGATTCGACTCAGTGACAGTGAGAGATTTATTCTATATATAAAAGGAGGGATATAGTCTGCTAGAAGCCAATGAACAATAAGATTCTGGTACAACATGGAGTTTTTCCCAAGGAGTGAGTGTGGCTTAATTACTGGACTCTCTTAGCAAAAGAAATCAAAACCCATGCTGTCAAGTCAACTCTGATTCATAGCAACCTTATAGCACAGAGTAGAACTGCCCCCACTGGGTTTCCAAGGCTGTAAATCTTTACAGAAGCAGAATGCCTCATCTTTCTCTCCTGAAGTGGCTGGTAGGTTTGAATTGCCAACATTATGGTTAGCAGCTAAACACTTACCAGTGCACCACTGGGGCTCTTTTTCTTAACACAGTAAAGTGGAAAATAAAATGCCAGGCCTCTGCTCTTCAGGGGCAAAACAGCTGTCACTGCATGTCAGATGTCACTGACCACACAATACATCCACAAAAAGTGGCTCCCAAGTCTATGATGGAGAATTGTTTCTCCTGCCTCAGTCCCCCAAGAAAGGTAGAGGTATGGGCTAAATATTATGTAAGAAGTAGAAAATTTTATGGAGGAAAGGAACAGACATTAATACAATATCATGTTTAATAAATATAGCCTAGATTTCAGCAGACATAATAGAAACTAAATTAAATTTATATTGAACTCATTTCTGAGAAAGATTCTTAGTCTCTTGAACTCCCTTTTGTAGTAGGAGAGAAAGGAACAATCTGTGAGGGTAGCCCTGTCCATATAAAGCTGTTTTCAACCTCCTGTCTACTGCTATGTGAGAAGGTCAGAGATTATCTCTGGGAGAAAGAACTGTGGAGAGACCACCTGCCACCCAACAAGGGCCCAGCTCCTTAGAGCATCAGATGTAAGCTCAGGGTTACACAGGTCTGAATCTTGGAAAGGGGCTTTGCAGCCACACTGTCTGCTTTCTGCTGAGATAGAGAATATCTATCTCTATCTCACTCTGCCAAAGTCCAACCTTCTAACAGATTATTAAATAAAGCTGATATGTCTCATTGTTAAGCTGAAAAAAATTAGTGTGTGTATGTGTGTGTGTGAATGGTTCTTCAGACTCCTAGGTCAAGTATGTAAGAGTACATTTTCAGTACAGAAGGCTCTTGATAGTAAAGAGTATTTTAAGAAAAGTGAAAGAACAAATGGGCTAAGGAACCGAGTGAGAAAACATGTTTTTCTAATCTTCCTGAAAGAAGAATGATGTAATGGACAAAAAAGAAAAAAAAAAAAAAACGGGCCTAGAATTCACAAGTCTGAAAGATGAAAGCTCCCAGGTGTGACAACTGCACATGCAGAAACTTGTGGGTAGCAGTCGAAGTAGAGAGTGGCCCATCTGCTTCATCTCCTTGACTTTGACCAAGCAATGGTCGTTGATTTCTATATGATCCACAGAAGTAATGACAGCTATGTTGTTCATGGTATCTACCCATGACCATGTTTCATGGACTGAATTTTTTCCTCTGATTATTTATTCCCCCTAGGGTAAGTTTTATGGGTTTGATTTGGTTTGGTTTTCACTTTTTATCATAAGAACTTTTCAGTTAATGTTAATTATTTGGAATTCCTATGGATTGAGGAATACCCATGGTTTGAGCATCAAGTTTTACTTGATATAAAGAGATTCTCTTTTCTTCATTTTAATTTGTTAGCACATTTAATTGCTCTACAACAAACAGGGCCTATTTCTTAGGAAGCATCAATTGACAAAGCTCGGTCTCCACTCAAACTACCATTAATTTTCTTTTAATAATCAAATCCACCACTTGTCTGTCTGTTTATCATACTGTGGTGGCTTGTATGTTGCTGTGATGCTGGAAAATATACCACCATATTTCAAATACCAACAGTATCACCTAAGGTGGACAGGTTTCAGTGGAGCTTCCAGACTAAGGCAGATTAGGAAGAGGGATGGGGCCAATCCACTTCTGAAAATATTGACCACTGAAAACCTTAGGAATAGCAGTGAAGCATAGTTTGATATATTACTGAAAACTTTATGAATAGCAGTGATACATTGTCTGATATTGTGATATAATCAAATCAAGATGTAGCATTCAGTGTCCAGAACGTATCATGTTGGATGCAATATAATAAACACAGCAGTTAGAGTGTTGGATTGAAGGTAAAATAAACCTAAATTTGAGATCCTAACTCTGCTCCTCAGTAACTATGTAATTAGATTAACTTTTCATCTCTCTAACTTCATCTGTAGAATGGGATGATTATGAGAACCTACCCCACAGAGTTGTGGTGAAGATTAAACAACATAATGTGAATTACTAGCATCTATAACACAGAGTAATAACTCAGGAGATGTTTTTGTTGTTATTATGCGCCATCAAGTTGTCACCAACTCATAGCGACCTTATATACAACAGAATAAAACACTGACCAGTTCTGTGCCAGCCTCATGATCTCTAATATACCTGAGCCCATCGCTGCAGCCACTGTGTCAATCCATCTTGTTGAGGGCCTTCCCCTTTTCCGTTGACCCTCCACTTTACCAAGCATGACATCCTTCTCCAGAGAATGGTCCTTTCTGACAACATGACTAAAGTAGGTTAGACAAAGTCTGGCCATTCTTGCTTCCAAGAAGCATTGCAGCTGCACTTCTTCCAAGACAGATTGTTAGTTCTTTTAGTGGTCCATGGTGCTTTCAGCATTCTTCGCCGATATCACAACTCAAAAGCATCAAATCTTCTTTGGTCTTCCTTTTTCATTGCCCAGCTCTCATATCCATATGAAGCAAATGAAAATACCATGGCTTGGGTTAGGTGCAGCTTAGTCTTCAAGGAGATATCTTTGCTCTTCAGCACTTGAAAGAGGTCTTTTGCAACAGATTTGCCTGATGTAATACATCTTTTGATGTCTTGACTGCTGCTTTCATTGCCGTTGATTGTAGAACCAAGTAATATGAAGTCTTTGACAATTTCAATCTTTTCTCCATTCATTGTGATGGTGCTTATTGGTCCAGCTGTGAGGATTTTCATTTTCTTTGTATTGAAGTGTAATCCAGAGTGAAGACAGTAGTCTTTAATCTTCATCAGTAAATGCTCCGTGTTATCCTCCCTTTCAGCAAGCAACGTTGTGTTGTCTGCATATCACAGGTTATTGATGAGCCTTCCTCCAATCCTGAAGCCATGTTCTTCTTCATATAATCCAGCTTCTCAGATTATTTGTTCAACATACAGATTGAATAAGTATAATGAAAACATACAACCCTGATACACTCCTTTCCTGATTTTAAACCATGCACTATGCCCTTTGTTCTGTTCAAACAACAGCCTCCTAGTCTATGTACTCCTCATGAGTAAAATTAAGTGTTCTGGAATTCCCATTCTTCTCAATGTTATCCATAATTTATTATGACCTACACAATAGAATGCTTTTGCATTGTTAATAAAACACAAGTAAACATCTTTCTGGTATTTTTTGCTTTCAGCCAAGATTCATCTGACATCAGTTATGCTATCCCTCGCTCCACATCCCCTTCTGAATCCAGCTTGCATTTCTGGAAGTTCTCTGTCAATATTCTGCTGCAACCATTTTTTTAATTATCTTCAGTAAGATTTTATGTATGTGTGATATCAATAATATTGTTAGATAATTTCCACATTCTGTGGGATCACCTTTCTTTAGAATGGGTACAAATATGGATCTCTTCCAGTTAGTTGGCCAGGTAGCTGTCTTCCAAATCTCTTGGCATAGCCTAGTGAGTGCCTCCAGAGTGGCATCCATTTATTGAAACATCTCAGTGGGTATTCTGTCAATTCACGGAGCCTTGTTTTTTGCCAATTCCTTCAGTGCAGCTTTGACTTCTTCCTTTAATGCCATTGATTCTTGATTATATGCCATATCCTAAAATAGATGATCATTTACCCATTCTTTTTGCTTTAGTGACTCTTTAGATATTTACTGCTTCATTCAACATATTGCACATGAAATCTTTCAATATTGCAATTTGAGGCTTAACTTTTTTCCTCAGTTCTTTCAGCTTGAGAAATGTCTCCTAACAGGAGATGTCAGTTATTGTTTATGGTTTTCTACATTTTTGCCTTTTGAGTTATTTCTCTCCATAGAGCTAGTGAAGCTGGCAAATGTAAAGTAAAGCATGCTGGGAAGCTTGCTGATAAATTGGGTAAATGAGCTGAAACAGCTGCAAAGAAGAGAAAAAGAAATATCAATGATTGCCAACCTGTAACACACATGGTTTATGTCACTTAAGTCATCCCAGATTGGGATACATTTCAGGCCAATATACTTGCAGAATAGGACACAGTATGTGCATATCTAACATGAGAAAACCCAACATGGAAATTCCTAACATGGGAATACTCAACATGAACTTCCTTCCTCTCCTGACTATCCAAGTCTTTCCTAACAGCTATGTTTTGCATATTTGAATTCTTAAAATTAAATTTATACCCATTATTGTGTATAATCATATCTATTTTGTGTCTCTTCTGAAAGATATCAGTAACATAAACAACCAGAATTTTTCCCAAGTCTTTATCATTATTAAAATTTCCATTGCTTTAATGTTCTCTTTTACTTCTTCAGTACCATGTTATAATTTCACCTCTTGGTCATGATTTTGGCCACTCTCAGCTTCCCACAGCATCATGCTAAATAACTATCGCTTCACTTGAAATCATGAATTTAGTCTAATTCCATCCACATGTCTGCAATCTCACGACCAAAGTTAATTGGAGATGATAAACCCTTTGATGGGTTTTGAAGGGCAAGGAAGTGGTGTCTGAGGCTTAATGGTGCTTCATGAATAAATTGAAAGATTGGATAATGAGACTAGTAGAGCTAAGTGGTGTGGGGAGTAGCTGGCATGATGAGAAAATCCTGCAAGAGGCCAGAAGAATGGATTAACAAAGAAGAAGCAAAAGGTTCTGTTGAACCTGTCTTAAGAAATTACATCTAATGCCATCGATGGGACAGAGTAGAATTTTCAGGAGAGTCAATACAGTATAAGGCAAGCACTGAGGAATGCTTGTGAGGCAATTCAGGAGATGTGCAAAACAGAGAGGCAACAAAGGATCTTTCATGGCAACATATCACAGTGATCTAAGGAAAAAACTATGTGTATCAGTACAGGTGTGGTGGCACTAGAGGAGCAGAGGAAGGCGGAAATACAAGATATGGATACAAACTTGGCAACAGTACTTATCTGCTAAGATCATGGAGTAAAACGTCTATGACCCAAACCAGTGCCTGTCACACAATCAGAGCTCAATAAAAGTACTTTCCTAACATGGCAGGCAGGACAATAAGGGCATCAAATGAGAATCTAGTCCGAATTCTGCCATTAATTAGTTTTGTGATCTCATAGTACATCATTAAATTGCTCAGGTTACACCTCTGTAAAATGAAAAAGTTGGAACAAATATTAGTTTCAATCCATTCTAGTTGTAAAATTCTGAGACTCTCTTATAGTCTGCTGTTTTATGTATAGTCGTTACTTAAAACTAACTTATGTTTTATGCCAAAATATAAGCTTATTTCCTCTTGCTCTGAGGATGGCATTAGCCATACTAAAAATAAAAATATATTTTTAAAAAAGATAAACAAAATATCAAGCTACTAAATCTTTTTTCAGGATAAATATTCCTTTTATTTATTTCTTCAACCATGTTTCTCATGTACCTGTCATGCTAGTGGTCACTGGGGATGCAAAGACAGGTAGAACAAATAGGCCCCCGCCCTCAAGAGAGCTGTAATCAAGCTGACACAGGCACGTAATCCACCAAGGGCCAGATGCATTCGAGATGCTGTGATAGGGGTGCTGCTAGGTACCATTGTGGTGCACACTAGTCAACTCTACCTGGAAGAGAAGTGGAACAAGTTCTCAGAGAAGATGGTACTTGAGTAAGACTTAAAAAGGAGTAAACGTGCTGGTAGGCAGGCAGGATGGGGAGGAATTCCAAGCAGAAATGAGCACAGTGAGGCAAAAATCCCTGGTGTTCTGAGAACTGTGAGTAGAGAGGGACAGATGGAGAGAGGGATGTGAGGTGAGATTATATAAGAAATGAGGCTGGGAATAGATACAGGCAGGGTCAGATCATCAGCTTGTATGTTAAGGAGTTTAGACTCAATTCTGCAGCAAATGGAACACTAGTGCAGAAGAAAAGAGAAGTGATGGGTTGAAATGTATGGCTTAAAAAGGGTTCTTTGGTGGTGATAGAAAGAATGGACTGGAGGAGACAAGAATAGAGGACAGAAGTGAATAGTTAAAAGTCATTTCCTAGGAGCATATGCCAGAATTTATGAGGTCCTGGGGTTCTGAATAAAATAGTGGAAGTGGGGATGAAGAGGTCAGTACAAGAGATGCCAAGGAGCTTGAATCTACAGGCCTGATGGAATGTGGGTAGGAGTGGAGAGGACAAGTTTGAGATGAACCCTAGGTTTCTGGCTTGGAGGACTGGGTGATACTTGTGCCATTTATGGATTTAGGAAGTGTTGAAAGTAGAGCAAGCTTTAGGAGGGAAAGACTGGGTGCATTATAGGACATGATGAGTTTGTGAGCCCTTGTAGAGCTGTGAGTGCAGATACAACTGTACACTTGGACTTGACCTCAAGGGAAAGTTGGGAACTGGGGAAGCAGATTTAGAAGTCTTCAGTGGTAGGAGAAGCCCAAGGGATAAAATGAGTTCACCCTGGAGGAGTGTATCAATGGAAGGAGAAAAAGGGATGAGGAAGGATAGAGTGAGGAAATAGGAGTAGCAGATTCAGCAAAATAAACTATTATTTGTCTTAGTAAGTAAACTGTACAGATAGACAACACTGGGCCTGCAGTAGTCATTCAATAAATATGTGTTTAATGATGACTAAGTAAATGACCAAGAAAGTGAATAAATGATTGAGAAGTGAGGGATACATGAGGCTGAGGAGTGTAGTAGTAGAGGTCAGGATTACAAAGACAATACCACAAACTCTCATGTAGGTGGAAGCTAATGCCACGAGAGTGAAGGACACCCCAAGGGAACAAATGTAAAGTGAGTAATGTAAGGACTTAGGAGTGAACCTGATTTCATTAAAAAGGTAGATGCAGCTTGCTCCCTGTACTCCTCTGTAAAACATCAGTCATCATTAGTCAGAGTGGCCCAGTCAGCAGGAGCAGCAGTTAGAGACACAGTTTGACTTTCATCCATAACAGAAGGAAGATAATGTTCCAGTTCTCCTTCATGTGGGAGGTGGATGAGGACAGAGGAGGCATGAAATGTCGGCTGTGATGAAGTACCAGATTCAGCATGAGCTGGATGCCAGCTGTGGAGAGGCACCTGTAGGGCTATCATCTGCTGGCTCTTAACGTAAAGCATGGTTCTTGATGTGTTAATTCTACTAGAAGAAAATCTAGACACAACCTCTCAGGTCCCCACTGAAGCTGCGTGGCAGCATGCCTCATACCACTGATGCAACCTCAGACCAATAGAGTCTCCAATAGGTGTCCAGGGAACAACAACAACAAGAAGAGAAAAACATTGCCATTGAGTCAATTCCAACTCAGGACAACCCCATGTGTTTCAGAATAGAACTGTGCTCCAGAGGGCCTTCCATGGCTGTGATCTCCAGAAATGGATCTCCAGGCCTTTCTCACCGGGTTCCTCTAGATGGACATGAGTCACCAACCTTTATGTTGACAGCCACGTGCTTGACAGCTGCACCATCCCAGACTCCTCCAGATAACACAAACGTGCTTTATTTGTCATGGACAGATGACAGACTATAGCACATGCTTTTTGAAACCCTATTTATCTTTAAATAGAGTAGTACTTGGAAACTTGAAAGCCTCAACTTTTTCCAGGTTTATTTTTTAGGTGACTTGAAGATAATGGAAATTATTCAAAATTAAGCTGACAGTTTAATTGAATCAATTCAATTGAAAAGCATATATTGTGTCATCACTAGAAGTTAATTTTTTAAATTAAAGGTAGCTCTGCCAGTGCAAAATGTGTTTCCTGACTTCACTCTTTTTCTTAAGAGGTCAATGAATGGGAGGAGAGTTGAAGGACTTCTTTTTTCTCCCCTAAACTGTTTTCTCTGAAAGACTTATATCATATCTGATACTTGAATGCACATCTAGCACCTAAGTCTTCAGTTCTGTGATGATTCAGTGAGATGCCCTCTGTCTCTACATCTGTGAGGTACTAGAGAGCTTGAAATCCCCCTCCAACTCCAACATACTATAAACTTATTACACATGTATCAGCACCCAACCATGGCATAATGGTGACAGACCAGGAGATGTCTCCTCATTCTGTCATCTATGGAATAAAACCAAAAAAAACCAAACTCACTGGCATTGAGCAGATCCTGACTCATAGTGACCCCTCCCTGGGTTTCTGAGGCAGTATTTCTACAGAAGTAGATTGCCCAGTCTTCCTTCCAAGGACTGGCTGGTAGGTTTGAACCATCAGCCTTCTGAGTAGCAGTCAAATGCCTTAGACACTACACCACCAGAGCTCCTATCTATGGAAAAGGATGATAAAATGACATTTTGGAAAACTTCAGAGTTGTAGAGGGCTTTGTTCTCTGCCTGGTCCATCTGGCTCCTTCACTCCCATGTGTCTGTGTCTATTTTGTCTTTCCAACCCCTTTTCTGCCCACATGGGACAAGATAGGGTCTTTAGCTAAGTGTTAACTTTCTTTTTAAAGTAAAATAACAGCTTGAAATAGCATTCCTTATAGTGACATCTCTAAAAAGCTCACTGCAAAGTCTCCAACTCCTGGTACAGTACCTAACATATAGTGGGTACTCAATAAATAAATATATGCTGAACAAATGAAATAAATGTCAAAATACATATTTATCTATGCCCCAAATTTTAATTTATTTCTTTCTGAGACTGTATCATGTTAGGTAGCAGTTTACCATTTAAAAGGCCATTTATTCCTTATGAAATCCTCATGAAGGAGGCAGGAAAGACATCATTACACATAGACACGATTATATAATAGGCCACAATGCGCTCAGGAACTTGTCAACCAACACTCCAGCCTCTGTGTCAAGGGCTACCAAGTAGTCACTGCTGCTAGCCTATTCTGCTCCACTGAATGTAAAACCAACAAACAACACCCAAAGAGGTATTGCAAATTTATATACTTATTTGGAAGATTTTAGGACAAGATGATAGCAATTCACTAGTTGGCTAACTGAATAATAACCTATCTTCTACCATGATAGACTGCTGTGGTAATAAACTCTAGACTTGGAGTTAGAGAAGATGTGGGCCGAGTCCTGGTTCTGCCACCTCCCTCTTGCATACCCATGGCAAGACACCACAAGAACCACAGTCTCTTCTGTAAAGTTGTGTGTAATCACCAAAAAGACAAATAACCCAATTCACAAATGGGCAAAAGACTTGAACAGACATTTCACCAAAGAAGATATATAGGCAGCCAACAAACACATGAGAAATTGCTTGCAATCATTAATCATTAGAGAGATGCAAATGAAAACAACAATGAGATATCATCTTAACCCAGCAATAATAGCAAAGTTCAACAGGTCAGAAAATAACAAATGCTGGCAAGGTTGCAGAGGATTGGAGCTCCTGTGCACTGCTGGTGGGATTGTAAAATGATACAACCATTGTGGCAAACCATATGGCATTTCCTTAAAAAACTGAAAATAGAAGTACCATTTGACCCAGCAATTCCATTACTAGAAATATATCCTAAATAGGTGAGAGATAGTGTAGGAACAGACATATGTACACCTGTGTTCATTGCAGCACAATTCACTATAGCAAAGAGATAGAAACAACCTAAATGCCCATCAGTGGATGAGTGGATGACCAAATTATGGTACATGCACACAATTAAATACTATGCTAAATTAAAGAACAATGAGGGATATGCAAATCATCTCACAATGTGGATGAACCTGGAGGACATTGTGCTGAGTGAAATAAGTCAATCGCAGAAAGACAAGTACTGTATGAACCCATTACTATAAAAGGACAGAGAAGGGTTTGCTTGGGAAAGGGAACTCACTTAGTAGGTTACCGGGATGGGAAGGGATTAATTTCGGGCTAGTTGGGGACAACAGGCTGACGTGGGTAGGGGAAGCGTTTTACGGGAAGGATCTATGACTACCATGATAACATTAGGAAATGGGAGGACACCGAATTGTGCACATAACATATAGACGACAAATGCTAATACCAACCAATGTGTCCACAATACTACATTGCCATTAACACCAAACACCAGGCTACAGATAAACATATAAACACCTGAGATGATCAGACAGGGGTCAGTGAGTAGAAAAGTATACTCTAGACCAAGGACAGATTCAGCTGAGGCTAATCTTGCACAGACACCAGTGATACAAAATACCTGCAATCCTTACAGAAACAATAGAAGACAGACACAGAGTAATCCCTCACAGACAACCAGACACTACGGGAGAGAGATCCAATAGATCTACCATCTCAGGACTGTAGTACTGGAGAACACCAGACTCAGTTGGCACAACAAAATACATAAAAGCCTTGCTCCACATCCTACATTGCTGAGTAGCAACTGGGGTCTTAAAAGCTTTCAAGCGGCCATCTAAGATGCAGCTAATGGTCTCCTAGCATCGGAAGCAAGGAAGAATGCAAAAAAAAAGGGGGGGGGCATTTGGAAGCAATCAGAACATGATGGCCCTTGAGACCAGAAGAACTAGATAGTGCCCAGCTACCTGTGCCAACCACTCAGGAGAGGATCAAATCTGGAGATCCTGGATAGAGTGGGAGGGAAAATGTGGAACAAAATCCAAAAACTCAATAATGACCAGAATTACTGGTCAGATGAAATCTGGTGAGACCCCCAGTACTGTGGCCGTGGAATGCATTCTGCACCTGGAATAAAATGTACTCCCAGGGGCTAGCTCTCAGCCCAATAGTTAACCAGATGTACACACAGACCACTCAACCCAGGCTGACGCTCCCACATACTCTATGGTAATACTTCCCTTGGAGCAATAGACCAGAGGACCAACATTCAAATTGAGGAAATGTAGGACAGAGTGCATAAATATGAGGGACACAGGGGGAGGGGTCCAGGGTGAAGAGGAGACTGGGTTAGGGTTGGACATGGTAAATGGGGAATGAAGCTAAATGTGCACGTTATGTTGAATATAAAACGAGCTCTTAAAATAAAAAAAAAAAAGTTAAAAAAAAAAAAAGATGTGTGTAATCATCCTTACCTACTTCTTTTACAAGGATTCCATAAGGAATGTATGACAATATCTCCGCAACCACCTTTTCAATGGTAAACTGCTAACTACATGTGATATATTCTCAGAGAGATATAAATATTAATTATTGGGTATTGGTTAACATGCATTTTGATATTACTTTCATTCATTCAACAAATATTTGTTGAGTACCTACTATGCCTTAGACTGTGCTAGAAGCTGGAGAATCAGTAATGAACTAAAGTAAAAATCTCTGCCATCAGAGAAGTTTTAGACTCATAGGAGAGAGAGAAAAAAATATATCACAGGAAATTGTACCTTTACCAATTAAACTTGATCATGGAAATGAAAAGAAAGATGAGTTTTGTGGAGGGGTCCATGGAGCTTTGAGAGCCTCTGACCATGGGATTTGATTTAGGAAACTCTAGGATGCCTTCTCAGAAGACACGACCCTTGAGATGAGATCTAAGTGATAAACAGGAGTTGTGGGTAACAAGGACAGGGAAGCAGGTTCGAAGGCTTCATGGCGAGTGGGAACTTAGAAGGTCTGAGGGACTGAAAGAAGGCCCCTGACGCTGATGTAGAGAAAGGAAGCAGGTGGTAGACTAGAGCAAGGTGAGGCTGGCAAGATGGATAGGGAACACAGTAACTTCTATAAAGGATTTCCACTTTATCCTTACAAGTATCAGGAAACTGATTACAGGTTGTAGGGTGTTAAGTAGAGAAACTACATGGTCAGAATTGTGCTTTGAAAAGATTACTCTGTGTGTGTGTGGACAACTTGAAAGAAAGTATGGGCAGGTAGCAGGTACATTGGCTGCAATGGACCAGGTAGGGCCTGAGTGTAGTTTGGACTCAGATGTAGCACTGGAGATGAGAATGAAAAAATATGTAGGAAGTAATATCCACAGGACTTAATGACATCACTTTGAATTAAGATAGTATAAGTTATTATTGAAATATATTTAATCTTGTATTTATTCTTAGTTTCAGATGGCAGTTCAAATCATGCCCAAGGGTAAATGGTGATATTTCCTCATTAAAACATGATAAAAATATATTATACTTATCTCCACATTTGTGTCATGATTGGGGTTCTATTCTACCTTGTCTGCCTTTTGATCCCTTAATCTTTCAGTTACTACCTTGTTCCTATTTAATTTATAAATATATGTATACGTTTTTTGGGGAAAATTGGTGTGTTTGGAAAATATAGCAGAATGACAAAGCTGATGCCTATTGTAACTGCTGTGCCTCTGAAGTCTATCCCACCCATGTTCATAACATTAATAATTGGAAAATTCTCTCATTAACAAAAGACATTCCTCTTAGTGTACATTTTGAAAGGTCAAATCTGTGAAAGAATTTATTATGTTTCATTCAGCTTGTACAATATTAGTAAAAAGAAACTCTCCACTTTAGAGCAAGGTTGTCAAATACATGGCCTGAATGTCACCCCTTTTTCTTCACATTTCCATGGCTTGGATCTCTAATTGGTGAAGATGTGATTCCCTACTGAACCTGTTGAGAATCCTCAACACAGTACTTCCAGAAGCCATTTGACTGGAGTTGGCATGAGAATTGAAACTAGGTTGTAATCCCCATTTTAATGCTATGTAAAAATCTCTTGTTCTCAAAAATAGTCAGTCTAAGTGCATATTTGTTTTGTGAGAGGAATCCTACTTCAGTTATGATTTGCCTTTTTCATCAACAGCATCTGCTACAGATGCTATTGATGTCCCACTCTATTCTCTAGGATCACCTAAGTTCTCAGGTAGCTGTGAAAGACTTTCTATCCAGCTGACCATAGTCCTTGCCTCAAGCACTCAAGTCTCTTATTCTCTGCCTGCAAACTTTCTCTGGCACTTAGTCTTCAGTAGACACAAGTCAGAAATGCTGGAGAGTAAACGCTCCAAGAGAGCTATCCTCAACCCAGGAAAAGCAATCCTTTCTCCTCATGGAGGAGGAGAGAGTCAGAGAGGAAATACATTGCCCTGGATCCCCATTCTCCATCAGGGAGATTCTGATGCATGTTCCTCACAGTTTCTCAGAAGATCCACAAGAGACTGAACCTCAGTTACTCACAGTGCTAACCTTCTCACCAGTATGTTTCCCTTCTCTGACTCACTTTCTTCATTCTTCATTCCTACTTCCTGGGGTCACCAAGACCTCATCTCAGGGTCTGTTTGTGGGAGAACCTAAACTAAAATGGCATCCATGATCATTGTTTGTCTTCATGTTCTGTAAAAGATTGGCTCACAAACTACATTCAATAAGGTTCCTCCTAATGGTCCATAAACAGAAGTATGGCCTAAATCTCTCCATTCCACAGCAGATCCAGTAGAACCATCTTTCCTCCCTCTCTGCGCAGACCTACAAAGGAACTTGGTGGATAAAAAGAAAAACTAAAAAACAAAGAGAAACATGAATCAATTATGCTAAGAATTCCCAACACAAAACACAAATTTGTTTTTATCTCCTTGTTTTATGATTTTGATTATTGAAAAACACATCCAAGAGGAATCCTCTGATGATTTTTATACATTATCTCTGCCAGCAGTACCTGAGTGATGATAGAACAGGGAAGCCATAGTCTTAATTGAACATCGATTTTAAGCCTTAGCTGGTTGAGTTAGTCAAAAGAGAAAATAAACCATAAATGTCAGTTCTGCCTGTATTCCAGAACTTAACTTTTAAAAAATATAAGATGTACATAAAGGTATATAAACATATAGACAAATAAAGAAATTAAAAAAAAAAAAAAAATTCACTGCCAGTGAATAGATTTTGACTCATAGTGCCCCTTCCTTGGGTTTCTGAGGTGATATCTCTATGGAAGTAGATTGCCTGGTCTTCCTTCCAAGGAGTGGCTCATGGGTTTGAACCACCAGCCTTCTGGTTAGCAGTCAGATGCCCTAGACACTACACTGCCAGACCCCTCAAGGATAGAAATAACAATATAAAATTGCTCTTTGCAGTATTACATGATACTACTAAGAGGTTTCATTTTAAATGGCATCAGATCAAAGAGTCTCTTACATGCTTTCTCTCAACATCCCTGTTGAGATGTTGTACCAAGAAGACATAGAAGAGTTCCGGCAAGATGGCGGACTAGGCAGAAGGA
>NW_006921594.1:19619219-19621844 GCF_000298275.1 Orycteropus afer afer | reverse complement strand
TGTTGCATTGTAAATTTTGGTCAATGACATGAGATAAAGTATATGTGAACTGCTGTATGAAAAGTGAATTTACTCTGTAAATCTTCACCCAAATCAAAATAAAATTTAAAAAAAACAGAAAAAGAAAAAAAAAAAAGAAGACATAGAAAAGATAATGCTAGAGATATACACAGATTATGTTAATGACAGACTGCTTAAGTATTTTTCTATTAGGCAGTAAGAGTTATGTTTAAATCTCTTCCTTACTGAAGAATAAGTCAAATCCTTTTCACAACCACTTTCTTTCAACTAGTCCTGAAATCTCTTTCAACCAATCTCAAATCCCCAGGCACAACATGCTACAAAGTAGAAAGAAGTAATAGTGACAAATTGCCTCCTGGCATGTGTGGCCCAATTACATTGAGCATTGTAGATGAAAGTAGAGCTACAAGAAGCCTTAGGGCGATATATGGAGACTGTTTCAACAATATTTTATAAGTTTCTCCTCAAAACAAGCAAATAAAACTAGGTATTTATGTCAAGAGAAGATCTCCCCACAGACCAGCAAAGCCACATGACACCATTACCAATGGAAGTATGTCTAAAGCTGTGCGTATCCATTCACTCTGTTGTGTGAAACCTGAAATGGGTAGTACTCCATCACTCAAGTGAGCAGCAGTGGGGATCATAGCACACACACACTGAATTTGCATCAATCATCCCTTCTTAATAGATGAAAAAAAATCTTAAAATCCTGCATAAAGCATATTACAAAGTAGTTAAGATGTAAGAAAGGAATGATTAGCCTTGTAGATTAAGATGAAGAGAAAGCTACTGAAAAAGATCTAGCACAGAAAACAGAAGAAATTTTAGAGACTCTCCAAAATAGATAGGGGGCAGAGCAGGCCGACGGGCAAAGATCATGCAGAATTATGCTTGATGAGGCAAAAAGGCTGAAAGGGCAATCCAGGGGCTTGGAGTGCCTTGGAAAATTAAAATCTTCATTAGAGTAAGTAAAAAATTACAACTGAGACTGCAAGGAATTAATGATGTAGAGGTCAAATTTGAAGAGTTCTCCAATTACGGAGCAGCAGATCTCAAGCTTTATCCTCACTATATCAATCGCAGGCACAACACTCTCCTACCAATAATATTGCTCCTGACATTGCTGTTAGGTGCCATCAAGTAAGTTTTGACTCAGAGTGACCCTGTGTATAAAGAACGAAACACTGCTCAGTCCCGCACCATCCTCACAATCCTTGCTATGCTTGACCCGTTGTTGCAGTCACTGTGTGTCAATCCATCTCGTCAAAGGTCTTCCCTTTTCTACTGAGCCTCTACTTAAGCAAATATGATATCTTTCTTTGTGTCTTCCTATACTGATTCTTTCCGATAATATGATCAAAAGACGAGAGTCCAAGTTTGGCCATTCTCGCTTCTAAGGAGCATTCCAGCTGTACTTCTTCTGGGACAAGTTTGTTAATTCTTCTGACAGTCCATGGTATTTTCAGTATTTTTCACCAACACTACAATTGAAATTCTTCTGTGGTCTTCCTTATTTCACTGTCCAGCTTTCAAATGCTGATAAGACTATTTAAAATACCAAGGCCTTGGTGAGGCACACCTTAGTCTTCAAAAGTCTTTGTTATTTACCGCTTTAAAGAAATTTTTTGCAGCACATTTGCCTAATGCAATACAGTTGTTTGATTTCTTGACTGTTGCTTCTATGGGCATTGAGTGTGGATCCAAGTAAAATGAAATCCTTGACAACGTCAATCTTTCCTTCATTTATCTTGATGTTGTTTATTGGTCCAGTTATGAGGATTTTGATTTCTTTATATTCAGATTTAATCCATACTGAAGGCTATAGTCTTTGATCTTCATCACTAAGTGCTTCAAATGTTGTTCACTTTCAGGAAGCAATGTTGTGTCATCTGCATATCACAGGTTGTTAATGAGTCTCCCTCCAATCCTGATAGAGCATTTTTCTTCACATAGTCCAGGTTCTCGGATTATTTGGTCAACATACAGATTGATAGAAAGTCACAAATAGAAAGCTAAAGAGGCGCTTGTCAGAGTTACCAGAGGGGGCAACAGTTGCCATGGAATCATTTCTGGTTCATGGCAACCCCATGTGCCACTGGGTAGACTTGACCCTCAACCTTTTGGTTAGTAACAGAGTGTTTTAACCATGCTCATACCACCCAGGAACTCTACCAGAGGGGAAAGAAAATGAAGTATGAATCAAGAGCCTTGACTATAACCCTTGGAGGGGAAGGAGAAGCATGGCCCTCTTTTGATAAATATTGATGATAGACTAAAATAACCAACAAATTAAAGAAAGAAACTGATAGAAAAAACAGTTAAGATGAAATCTACAAATAATAGAATAGCCTTTGAGCAGTGCTTGCTCAACTGTGCATATCAATTACCCTGGGTTCTTGTTAAAATGCAGAATCTAATTCAGTAGGTCTTGGGTGAAGCTGATGCTGTAAGACCACATCTCAAGTAGAAAGACCTTAGCAAATGCACTCACTATATTTCAAGAAGAATTAATCAAACTAATTCACACCTGGGAATATTTACTTTCCAGGACTAATTCATCAAACTAATTCACACCTGGGAATTAAAAAAAAAAAAAAAAAA
>NW_006921594.1:19603924-19619119 GCF_000298275.1 Orycteropus afer afer | reverse complement strand
AAAAAAAAAAAAAAGACCAGGTTTGCTGGTCTGATAGAGACTGATGGAACCACTGAGGTTATGGCCCCTACCTGTCTTTTAGGTCTGAAAGGAACCTACTCCTGTGACTTCCAGTCAAACAAAAACAGGTATATGAGCTGAACATTTACGTGAGGTAGATACACTCCTCAGAGAGAACAATCATGGGAAAATAGAAGGATTATATATGCATAGGGACACAGCTCACGGGTCAGGAGTGAATGGAGGGAAGGACACAGGGAGGAAGTGGGAGGGGAGCTGTTACATTGTGGTAAATTGCAGTCAATGTCATAGACAAAGTGTATGTGATCTGGTATATGGAAAGAGAATTTGCTGTGTAAACTTTCTCCCAAACCACAATTAAAAAAAAAAAAAAAAAATGAGTGGATCCAGGCTTGTTCTCTGCCTCGCTGAATGTCAGAGAACAATACACCAATCTCATGGAGCTTGAGAGAAAGAAATTGCAATCTAAGAAATCAATGAAACTAGGATTTGCATGCAAGTGCTTAGAAAATACATTAGTTTTCTGTTACTGCCACAACAAATTACCACAAATTCTGTGGCTTAAAATAGTGCATGTTTATTATTTTATAGTGCTGTAGAGTTCTGATGGCATAGTGCCTAAGACATTTGACTCCTAACCAGAAGGCTGGCGGTTCAAACTCACCAGCTACTCCTCGGAGGAAGGTTGGGAAATCTATTTCTGTAGTGATACCAACTCAGAAACCCAAGGAAGTGTTACTATGAGTCGGATCTGACTCAAGGGTAGTGCCTTTGGTTTGGTTTGGTTTAGATCAGAGAAGGAGCTCTGGTAGCACAGTGCCTAAGGAGCTCTGACTGCTAACCAGAGATTGGTGGTTCAAACCCACCAGCCACTCTGCAGAAGCAAAACTACTTCCATAAAGATTTATCACCTTGGAAACCCAAGGGAGTCGCTATGAGTCAGAATCAACCCAATGGCAGTGAGTTTGTTTTTTGGTTTTGTAGGTCAGAAGTCCAACACAGTCTACTCTGACACACATAGGGTCACCATGAGTCAAAATAAGCTTGAAGTCAATTATTTTGTTTTGTTTTTGGCTTTGGTTTTTTGTAGAGGCTGCCCTCACTTGATTTGTGGTCCCCTTCCTCCACTTTCAAGGCAGGCAACCACAAATTGAATTTCTTTCACACTGCCATGAAAGGTCCTCCACTTTTATGGACTTTATATAGGGCCCACTTGGATAATCCAGGATAACTTCCCCATTTCAAAGTCTGTAACTTTAATCACACCTGCTACATACTTTTTGCCATGTAAAGTAACGGTAATGTTAGAAATTCCAAGGACTGAGTCATGGGTACATTTTTGGGGGTAGGGGGAGCATCATTCTGTCTACCACACAATCCATGAAGTCTTTCTACAATGATTATTTGAGGATATACACCAAGAGAGGAAGCAAAATCTAAATTTGGGGAAGTAGTGATATAAAAGGAATTGGGGTGAGCATTAAAATCAGTTAGGTCATTCAGTCTAAGTAATCATTCTATACATTTTTACAGGAAAATATAAAGTTGGAAACAATTCATAAAGAATGACAATATACTCACTGTAAACTGGGGTTTATATACCAGAAAAAGAAGTGAGGCAAGGCCAGCTAATACCTTACTCATCTAGCCAGTAGAGGATTAGAAGAAACATAATGGAAAACTCTAAAGAAATGAAAAACACCATTAGAAAATATAAGTAAACCAAAAGGCACTGAGGAAGAGGAAGACATAGAGAGGTACACAGGAGGTACAGACAACAAAGATGAACCCTTTTGCATGTACAGTACTGCATTGTAAGTGATGGCAAGCATTGATCTATGAGTGGACAGAAAGAAAAATAATAATAATAAAAAAAGATAAGATAAGATAAGCAAACCAAAAGTCAATATAATAAAAGTAGAAAACAACATAAAAGAAGCTTCAATGAACAGAAAGTTTAAAACTAAGAGTCAGGAAATAATATGCATTTGTCATGACAATAA
The DNA here is from genome assembly GCF_000298275.1 of Orycteropus afer afer. NCBI lineage: Eukaryota > Metazoa > Chordata > Mammalia > Tubulidentata > Orycteropodidae > Orycteropus > Orycteropus afer. The sequence goes on along the minus strand of NW_006921594.1, from coordinate 19,617,095 downwards.
AATAAATTGTTAAATATCTTGCTTAAAACAATGGTAGAATTTTTGCCTCCCATGCAGCAGACCCAGGTTCAATTTCTGACCAACGGACCTCATGCACGGCCACCACTCCTGTCAGTGGAAGCGGACATGTTGCTATGATGCTGAACAGGTTTCATCAGACCCTCCAGACCATGATAGACTAGGAAGAAAGGCCTGGTGATCTACTTCCAAAAATAAGCCCATGAACACCTTGGCGATCACAATGATCCACTCTGCCACCATTCATGAGAATGGAACAGGAACAGGCAGCATTTCATTCTGTTATGCATGGGGTTGCCATGAGTAGGGGCCTGATTCAACAGCAGATAACAACAACAACAATTTTGCAGAAAAAGAATTCAAGAAGTATTAAATGGAATAGTGCACCATTTATGTTGACAAAATGTAAAGCGCATTGCCTTATTTAGTTCTCACTGAAATATATGTTATTAGCATCTTTATTTTGTTACTTATAGGGAATCTTAGGCTTAAAGAGGTTCAACGACTTACTCAAGGTCACCCAGCTGAGCCACAAAGCAAATATAGGGTCTCAGTTGGAGCCCAAAAGTTAATTGTATACGCCTCAGTGCGTATACATGAGGCCACAGGGTTAGTGGGAGGTGGAGCTGGGACTGGAGCCCAGTTAATTTTACCCCATATTCTGTGTGCATAACCCATCTACTATCCTGCTTCAGAAATTGTTTTCCTGTTTACATCTTTGCCTCATGCCTTAAACCAAACACTTGACATAAGTTATTTTTGTTCTCTCCTGCAGTTTCCCTTTATAACCAGAACTCCTATACCCCCCTATTGATTTTGCTTCTTTCAGCCACTGTGAGTAAATTCCTCCTATCCAGCTTCATCCCGATGGTAGGGTAGAAGCTGGTAGTTTAGCCCCTTGACAGGTCTGCTGCAGCCCTTGATAAGGACTGTGGTTCCTCCATCCCATCTTGTTAATTCCACCCTTTGTGTTCTGGATGGATACCATCCTCTTGGTCTCCTCAGGAAATGGTTCCACCAATTATCCTCTTTCCTCCTGAATCTTCAGATTCTCTCTTTGTTGGTGTTCCTCTTTATCTGAATGTAAGCACACTGATCCCACTGGAAGGAAATCTTCCCTTCACCATATCCCCCCATAGCCATTATGATCCTCTTCAACTTCATAACCATTTCTTAGCTCCACCTCCTTACTTTTCATTCGTTCAGACTCACTGAAATTGGATTTCTGCCTCTGTCTTGACAATTGAACTTCTTCCACTGAGACCACCAGTGATCTTCTTGGTTGACAAGCCATTTAAACTCTTATTTTACGAGTATTTCTGTTTTTCAAGCCTTCTCTTTGTTTGGCTCTCTGTCCTTTCCCCGACTCCTCTTTCATTCCGTCTACAAATCCCGAGAATTACTCTTTTCACGCTGTACAATTTCCTTTCATGGTTTTAAATTCAACCTGACACATTATATCTTCAATCTGGACACCTCTACTTAGCACCAAGCAACAAAACCAACCTCTACAGGACATCTACTACTGAATATGTCAAAGGCACCTCAAACTCACTTTGCCCATAACCTAACTCACTAGAATGCACTCAAGGACACCTTTTTCCTGCATTTCTTATATCAGCTAATGATACCATTACCGATCCAGGTTTCTAAGCTAGAGGTTATCATGGATTTCTTCTTTTCTCTTATTATCCACTCCTAGTGAATCACCAGCCACTCTTCGGAAGGAAGGTTGGGCAATCTACTTCCATAGTGATACCATCTTGGAAACCCAAGGAGGGGTTGTTATGAGTCAGGTCTGACTTCACAGCACATAACAACAACAACAGTGAATCACCATGACCCATCAGTCCTTCTAAGTATTTTCTAGTTCTCTTTTTCTATCTCCTTCCACCTCCATTACTTCTATGAATTCATTCAAATATTTTTATTGCAGTATCTCTTATGTGCCAGGCATTGCACTAAGTATAAGAAATACATTGTGAATATAATAGATATTGTCCCTTCCATAAATTTATGGAATTTATGATCAAATAGAGGACAGACATTAAACTAATATTTTCACAAATACAATTGCATAAATATAGTTACAAATAATAATGAATATCATACAAAGGAAAAATACAAGTTGCAATAAGAAATTATAACAGGGAACCTTGATTTAAAAGGAAAGATCAGGGTTGAGGTGATGAAAAATTTTGGAAATGGATAGTGGTAATGATTGTACAACATAGTGAATATAATTAACACTACTGAACTGTACATTTAAAAATAGTTAAATGGCAAGATTTTTGTTACATATATTTACCACAATAAAATTATTTTAAAAATATGAAAGGTCAGGGACAACTTTCCTGACAAAGTTATAGTTAAACACACACACAAGAAAGGGTTCAGAGAAAGCTGTGTGAAGAGCAAGAAAGTGTAGGCAAATAAAGGAGCTTGTGCAAAGGCCCTGTAGTTAGAAAAGCCTGGCTTATTCAAGGAACTCTAGTGAGAGAAGGAGAGGAACCCATGAGGAGGCTGGGGAGTAAGTGTGGGACAGTTTCTGTAGGGCTGTGGGCAGTTATCCTGTTACACTGTTCTGTAGGCAGTTATCCTAACTGCAGTGGGGATCCACTGAAACATTTTAAGCAGATTCAATGACACTTTCTGTTGCTGCATTTCAGCAAGAGATGATCATGGATACGGATTACAACGGTGGCCATGAAGTTGAAGAGATGTGGGTTAGAAATAGATCTTGGTGGTAGAATAGACCAAATTTGGTGATAAGGAAGTGAGGGAATGGGAGATATTAGGATGATTTCCAGGTTTCTGTCTTAAAAATTTTGAGGGGCAAATGACATTCACTAAATTATGGAACATAGAAGAGAAAGTTTGGACGAAAAGACCTAAAGTTCTACTTTAGCTATATTAAGTTTTTGACGCCTGTGAGACACCTAAAACTCAGTATTTACTTAATGTTGATTTAAAGCACCAAACTAGAAGCTTAATCTGTCTTAAATTATTAAAGGTGTTTCCAGAAGAGTTTCTCAAAAGCAATAGCAGCAAAATGATGCTATACACTCGTTATTTAAAAAAGAAAAAAAAAATCAGAATTGGAATTTTCTATTTTCAATTATTGATATCCTACACTGTCCCTGCCAAGTGTTTACAACGTGCCATAAACCCAACAGCAGTCGTCACTCGTCATTACCCTTAGCCTGTTCAGAACATAAATAAAAAGCCCTTTGTAGATGTTAGTATTTTCTGCAAGCCTCACCTCACTCTTAGCCTCCCTGACACAATTTTTCCTCTTTCAGTCCATTCCTTTATTCTTGTTTGTGATTATTTACCTTGCCTGGTATATTTTGAACACAACCTTTATGCAGCTGACTTTATCTAAAGACCGCATGTGCAGACTTATCCTTTTTAGATACTTGGGATTACTTGAAATGGTTGGATTACTCCCTCCATGAGGAACACAGCCAGGGGAAAATGGTCATTTGAACAATAGCTTTATAGTGTTTAATAAGAAAAAATCCTTTTATTTAAAAGGTGATTTTTAAGTAAATGCAGAGAGGATGCTTTTTAAACCACTGCAGAGAAATTCTCAGCTCACCACATAAAAACAGATTTCCAGGTCAAAGATGGCAGCCAATTTGAAATGTTCTTTGCAAAATGAATGCTTGGCTTAGCTGAAACATGCCGGTATGGTGTTGAAGGGTACCACCATCAACATATCCTTCATGCTTGCTTGAAGGAAAAGTCGTTTCCTAGCCTAGGTCAGTTTCATTAAGAAAAATTGCTCTTTCACTGACTTTCGCTAGCTTAAACAAATTATGTAGAGGAACTGGAGGGTTTAACCCACTTAATGAATTTTAATAAGAAACATACGAATCAGTCACAATCCAGGAAGAAGTGAGTAACATTGGGCTAGTTTTAACTGAAGTTATCTCATTGCCCTGCCTGCTCCCACTTACTGAATGCTGGATTTGTAAAGGAAAATTTAGATCTATTTTCCAGGCTGTAGAAAATGGGGGAGTTAATTTTATTAGTGGTACTTTTCTACCACAAATTGGCCCTATCTGAAGATTCTGAAAAACCTTAGTAGAACTTTTTCCCCACAGTTTGGGAAACATTTTTAAAAGTTCCTTTCTTGGGAGAGTTTCCCAGTTCCTGAAATATTTTCAGAAATATGGTGGGAATGTGAGCCACCTTTATTGCCTATAATCCTTTACAAGAAAGGATAACCTAGAAGGTGAAGGATCTGTGGTGGATGTCCAAGCCAGTTTCCTACCCACTAGCAGGATGTCACCAACCATGGCACTCTGGTAGCGTAGTGCCTAAGGCACTTGACTGCTAACCAGAAGGCTGGCGGTTCAAACCCACCAGCCACTCCTCGGAAGGAAGGTTGAGCAATCTACTTCCATAGTGATACTGCCTCAGAAACCCAAGGAGGGGTTTCTATGAGTGGGTGTGACTCAATGGCAAACAACAACAACTTCACAAACTCATGGTGACCTAGTGTATGTAAGGGTACAACTGTGCTCATAGGGTTTTCAATGGCTGATTTTTTGAAAGTAAGTTGTCAAGCCTTTCTTCGAAGGTACCTCTGGGTGGACTGACCCACCAATCTTCCACTTAGCAGCCAAGCGTGTTAACTGTTTGCCCTACCAAGGGATTCCCAACAGGATGTCACAGGGACCATGACATACAGTGTTATCTTTCTCACTTTCTCTCAAACACTGATGAAATATGCATGTACTTTTGTTCTCCCCTTTCTCTTTTTTCTCTCTTCCTTCTTTTTTCAAGCAAAAAAAACCACACAGATTTTCATAGCGCGAGGCATAGAAATCAACAGTGAAACAAGCCTTATTTCCACTTGGTTCCTACTCCCTTTCTGTTGCTTAAAATAAGAAAAGAGAAATAGAAAGTGTTTCCCAGCATCTCTATCAATTTTAGTAACTGCACAATATCCTATAAAATACATGAAACTGTAATGGTGACCTTCAAAACCCAAGTCACATATTCTAGCAGGTATTTCAGTCAAAGGAAAAACCATTCCATATCCTGCAAATGGGAATTCAATGTATCAACTGGATTTAGAAGTATATTGAAAGACTTAGTTTTGACTGGAGAAATTCCTGGAAATCTTGGACCATTACCTTGGTGTTTCCAAATTGAAGATACTATGATAGGGCTGTCTATAATGTTGCTCTTTATATTTTGGGATTAAAATGTAACCCCAATTGGAATCCTTTATTCAAATTAGGGTTACATTTTAAAAGTCCAGCATCTTCTTGCCCTGTGAAAACAATAATAAAAAAATAATTTACTGACTACTCACAAATGCATGCCAGAGGACAACTGTAAAGATACTAATATTCTTTCAGTCATCATTTTGGGTATCATGTGTCAAGAGAAGTAGTTTCTCAAAAGAGTCATTTTGTGAACCTTACTGCCAGGGATAAGGCAATGTGCAAACCAATCATCAAGCAATTTGCAAGTGGTCTTTTGTGATGCTGACATTGGCCACTTAGAGTTTTGCATCTCCTGAGATGAGGGCTAAGTCCAGTCTACTGATGACCAGGCAACCAACACAGTGCAATGATATATTTATATAAAAAACCGAATGTTCTTGGGTTTCTTTAAAATAAGATCCCTGACAATAAAATATTGAAGGGGGAGGAAAAATAAACAATATTTTCCATATTTGTACTGAATCAAGTGGATATTACCTTCAGTAATTGTTAACATTGTTATTACGTTTATTTTTTAAATGATTTCCAAGTACATATATAATGTTTTCTTTATGTAGGGTTACCAGGCTTAGCAAATTAAAAAAATATATATATTGCTCAGTTAAATTTGAATTTCAGATAAACAATAAATATTTTTTTAGTGAAAGTATAGCCCATACAACATACGTTTCATGCAATGTAATAGGATGAATAACTAAATGAATAGCAATGTAATAACTAAAAAATAAAAATATTTACGTGAAATTCAAATTTAATTGTGCATACTATATATATCTGGCAACCCTATATTTATGTTGTTGTTGTTGTTATGTGCTGTCGAGCTGGACCCGACTCATAGTGACCCCTCCTTGGGTTTCCGAGGCAGTATCACTGTGGAAGTAGATTGCCCAACCTTCCTTCCGAGGAGTGGCTGGTGGGTTTGAACCTTCTGGTTAGCAGTCAAGTGCCTTAGACACTACTATACCTATAGTTTATTAAAAATTGTATTTAGTTGACATGTACAATTTAAATTTCATTATAAAGTCAGTATTGTCTTCTTTTCTCTAGCATTCTCCAGTACCGACATTTTTGTCTAAGCTATTTGTACTGTTTATCTTTTTCTCTGCCCATTCCCGTGTTTTCAGTGCAGAAGAACAATGTATTTTAGTCTTATCTTTGATTCCAAAGCAGACAGATATTAGAGATTTAATTCAGTTTTGTATTTTATATAAATACACTTAAATTTCCTTATTAGAAGTACCTAAAATTTCCCATGTGTTCTCTTATTGTACTTTTTTTCTTTTGTGTTTTTACTCATGTTTCATTCACCTTGTAAACTGTTCTCTTAGATCTTTTGCTTTTTGTCTCAAAGTTCAAGATTAAATAAATATGTTTTCATGTGCACATACACCCCCAACACACACCAGGTTGCTGAGCATAAGATTCAATATGATCGCAATGGAAAATATGGATTAAGTCTTTGTAAAGAAATGTTAATCCTTCAGGAGAGTTATAATATACAGGCCAGAAATAAACAAAAACAAGAGGGAAAATGTTTTACTATTACTTTAAAGAGAAAGCTTTTTTTTTTCTTTTCTTTTCTTTCCCTAGAGAGCTCTGGTAGCATAGTGGCTAAGGCACTTGGCTGCTAACCAGAAGGCTGGCGGTTCAAACCCACCAGCCACTCCTCGGAAGGAAGATGGGGCAATCTACTTCCGTAGTGATACTGCCTCGGAAACCCAAGGAGGGGTCGCTATGACTTGGGTCCGACTCAGTGGCACACAACAACAACAACGACAACAGGCAACAACTGCCTGGGCTCTGAAAGGCTTAACAAGTTGTTATATCCCTGTCCCTGTTTCTCTGTGAAAATAGGTGGTGAGGACTCCAAAAATTAATAGTCTCGGTAAACCAAGCCTAGCAAAATGCTTAGGACAGAGAAAAACAAGTACACCAGGCAAGATATAATGGTCACTAGAGGACTAGGGAAAAGGTGTCCCAGTGGTCCAGTTAGTTATGTAATGGGAATAAAGTTTACCAAGAAGTTTTTAAATAATTGTGTCAAGTAGGTATTATCCCACACACCACCACAATGCATGTATGTGAAAAACTTCCTATATCTCAGAAGTCTTGTCTTGCTTCTGGGATTTATTTACTACTGGAAGACTTCTAGAAATAAGTTCAATATAATAATCAGCATGTTTCTTAAAGGATTTTGAATTTTTTTGTTTTTGTTTTTGGTGGTGTTGGTTATTTATAATTTTATTTGGAACAGATTTTTCAGAGAAAACATCTCCACCACAAAAAAAAACACAGTAGTATATTTTTAATATATAATAATTGGACTGAAATTCTTATAGTATTTCTGTAGCACTTGTAATGAAGTTGAGTGGAAAATTAGAGATTAATTATGTAGGAAACCTTCTGGCTTAAATTAGGCCAAATTGAGATATCCAAAATAGGTATTTTTATTCATCTTATTATCAGTGGTTATAGCACATTAGTAAATTGCCCAAGAAATACATAAGTTATTCATTTTTTAAGGGACTCTATTCTGATACTATTTCTTACCACCCAAAGTTACTTCTCTGCAACAAGCTTCTTTTTGACAACGACTCAGAACAGGCAACTAATGTAATAGAATGCCATAAGCAGAGAACCAAAGACTTGGGTCATGCCAGTGGTTTGAAACCAGATGGAATGCAACAATCTAGAGGAATCAGAAGCCAGAGTGTCTGTGATGAAAGGTGGTCAAATTAAACAACCGTCTCTCCTCGTCTGTTCTTGACCAATCTCCATCTTAAGCCATTTTAGTTCTGACACTATAATTGCTGAGCAGTCAGATGATTATGGACTATTCACGGAGGAATAATCATCTCTTAAAATAAGGTCCCATATGGAGATGAGAGGTCCATGATAGAAGAACCATTTTCAAAGCATCTGTATCAAAGTCTAAGCGACTCCACCCCCCCCGCAAAAAAAAAAAAAAAAAAAGAACCAGATGAGTTGTGGGGTGATATCAAGAACATCATCCATGGAGAAAGCAAGAAAAACCAAAAAAACCAAACTCACTGCCATCGAGTTGATTCGACTCAAAGCAACCCCTCCTTGGGTTTTCCAGGTAGTATCTCTGTGGAAGTAGATTGCCCAGTCTTCCTTCTGAGGAGTGGCCATTGGTTTTGAACCTGCTCATTAGCAATCAAATGCCTAAGGCACTACACCACCAGAGCTCCCAAGGGACTCCCAGCACCTATCAAATGTTAAAAAGCAAATGCTCAAAATCTTTCCTGACACTGCAGGAAGAAGGTGACAACACAAAGAACGTAAAGGAAATAATTAAATAATTAGATATGGTGAGGATATGTAAATGACATATTTTCTCAAAAGAACAGCTACTGACAATTTTGTAAAATAGTTAACAAATTGTATCTTTCAATGAAAATAATAGTTAATTGAACTAAAACTAAAAACTCATTGCCATTGAGTCGGATCCAACTCATAGCGACCCCTCCTTGGGCTTCCAAGGCGTTATCGCTGTAGAAGTAGACTGCCCAACCTCCTTTCTGAGGAGTGGCTGGTGGGTTTGAACTGCCAGCCATCTAGTTAGCAATCAAATGCCTTAGGCACTACACTACCACAGCTTCTAATGGTTAATTGGCAGTAGGTTTTTTGTTTGTTATTTTTACTTATTAACTCAAGCTTAATTAGCCAATAGAGTTTTTAAAAATCACTCTTCAACAAGACAGAAAATAACAAATGCTGGTGTGTTTGTGGAGAGATTGGGACTCTCATACACGGCTGGTGCATCTGTAAAATGATAAAACTACTGTGGGAATTGGTACGGTGATTCCTTACAAAGTTGGAAATAGAAATACCATTTGATCAGTAATCCCATTACTAGGTATATATCCTAAAGAAGTGAGAGCCAGGACATGAATAGATATATGTACACCCAGGTTCATCACAGCACTATTTACAATAGCAAAGAGATGGAAACAACCTAAGTGTCCATCAGTGGAGGAATGGATAGCCAAACTATGGTACAAACGCACAATGGAATACTATGCAACACTAAAGAATAATATGGAATCTGTGAAACACTACATAATGTCAATGAACTTGGAGGACATTATGCTGAGTGAAATAAGTCAATCACAGACAGACAAATGTTAGTCCACTATTGTAAAAAGTCAAGGAAAAGTTTACCTATGGACGGAAATTTTCCTTGTTGGTTAGCAGGGATAGGAAGGGAGGGGAGGGAGAATTGCTAGATAGGTGAGAGACAAGTATTGATGTGGGTGAAGTGACAGGAAATATACCAAAAGCCAGTGACCAACCCAGTAACACTAAGGAAAAGGAAGGCACAGAGAAGTGCCCAAGAGGTATAGACAACAAAGACAAACACTTTTACGTACACAATACTGTATTATCAGTAATAACAAACAGTAATCTACAGGTTGATACATCAGTAAGCTATATGATCAGGTATGTGAGGGCATAAGGGAATATACTCATGACCATATGTAAGTTTGACAGATGGTATTTCTACATACATATCTGTATGTGCTACAAGAATGTCCATATATATAATAGAGCTAATGGAGCAAAGTGATGATAACTTCTTTGCCACAGCCAAACACCCCGAGGGAATGACTCACTGGGCCCATGGGCTCAGGACCATGGTCACGGGGGACATCAAGCTCATTTGACATAACATACTACACAAAAACATTGTTCTATGTCCTACTTTGGTGAGTAGTGACTAGGGTCTTAAAAGCATGCAAGCAGCCATCTAAGATGCAAAAATTAGTCTCTCCTCATTGGGAGCAAAGAAGAATGGAGAAAACCAAAGATGCATGGGAACAATTAGTCCAAGGACTAGTGGTCCATGAGAACCTCAGCCTATATGACCCTGAGACCAGGAGAACTAAATAGTAACCAGCTACCACTACCAACCACTCGGAAAGGCATCAAAATAAGACATCACGGATAGAGTGGGAGAACAGTGTGGAACAAAACTTACAATCATAAAAAAGAAAAAGAGACCAGAATTACTGTCTGATAGAGCCTGGTGAAATCCAGGACTATGGCCCTAGTTACCCTTTGGGCCTGGAATTGAACTCACTCCTGTGGCTTCCAGACAAATAATAGACAGCCATATAAGATGAACATTTACACTAGTTGGTGCACTCCTTAGAGTGATCAACCACGGGAGATCAGAAGGGTGGTACTTGCGCTTGCTTGCGCTGGGAGACAGCTCAGAGGCCAGGAATGCATAAGAAAGAGCACAAAGAAAAGGTAACCACAAGGAGGAAGTGGGAAGAGAGCTGTTGCATTGTGGGGGTTGCAGTGAATGTCATGAAACAAAATGTGTTTGAACTGGTGTATGGAAAATGATTTTGCTCTGTAAATTTCACCCCAATCACAATTTGTAAAAAAATAAATAATTCAAAAAAAAATAACTCTTTAACTTGTGATAAAATTGTTGTTACTAGATTTTATAGAGTAAGTCAAGAATTTTTACTCTCAACTCTTCCCAAAAAAGATGTGATTAAATTATTATAATTAAATTATAATTAAACTACACATGGAACAGAATTATTTTACAGTTAGAAAGGGAGATAAGAACATACAGAGTATGTAAGATAGAAAGAAAGCAAATTCTACCAAGCTCCTTAGGTAAGATGGTTATTACATTTAAGTATTAAATTTGACTCTAGGCTCCAAAAAAAGCTGAGAACTATGATGAATTGTATTGTTTTACTTTTTCCATAAAATGATTTATCTGTTCTTCACAACAATGCACTGAAGTGCAATTAGCATTTTGGCCATGCCTGAGTTGGATTGCAGAAGTGTCTACATAATTGTGTGTCCTTATTTCTGTAGGTATTTCCTATAAATGGATTATGGTTCTTAATTGTTTCTATTGTGGACAAGTCCCAGTTTTAAAGGTGATAAAAATAGTATGTGGCAGTTTTCAATATTTTATTTTCATTGGACATTTTATCAGCACTGAACATTACCTAGCATCAACATGAGCCAAAATTGTTGAAAAGGGAAGATATATGAAAAGGAAATGATTTTTTTTGTATACTAGATTATGTTGTAGTTTGCTAGGGCCAGTGTATGCCAGTGCTCCCCCTGTCACCTGCCCCTCATTATTTTTAAGCTTCTTTTTACTGCTATTAAAAATAATCAAAACTTAGCAAAATTTGAACATCAGGTTTATTCTGTATGCATATATGTGTATAGGGAGGCGACTCTGAGTCCAGAAAAAGCAAATGGCTCAAAGAAACCATGTATGGTGGGGCTTATAAAGAGAAGAGAAAGGAGAAATATAGAACATCAACCATTAATCTTAACATGATGACTAATCTTAACATGCATGATTGATGGACGTCTACTTTACTGAGCTCAACTGCTATCAGGTTATGTCTGGCATGGCTGCTCATAATTTGGCCCTCCACTCACCTACAGCCTTGAGGTCCTTTGAGATTTAAATTAGGGTGTAAGGTTTTGATGGCTATCCCTTTCTGACAAGATAAGACAAATTTACGTTGCCATAGAGCAGTTTCTGGGTGGCTTTTTATGGTTCATGTTTGGTTTCACGGATAAGAAAAACTTGAAAATCAAAGGAAGATGCCTGTTAACTAATTTTCTTCTTCTATACTGCCTTTTTAAAACTAATTCCATATAATAAAAAAGAAGAAGAAGAGCGTAATCTTTCTTTTAATTTTCTCAATGGACATTTGGATCTGTCAGCCTAATTGTCATGCCATTTGTGATTCATTCCATTAACAAACATTTTTACCTTCTTCTTGCGAAACATTGTGCTAACACTGGGGTAGAAGGCTAATAAAGTAAATATCTGCTGTGGAGAAGATCTCAGTGGGGACAGTCACACAAATACAATAGACTATGGTGCATAATGTAGAAACATACATCATTTTTAAATTTAGGAATAATTAATACTTGTTGATTGATTTTTAACTACATGAGGCAGACTAGAGTTGCTACTTACACTAAACAAATACATTTACTTTAAAAATCTGAATTTCTGTGTACTCTCTCCAAAGATAAGACTGTGTGACAGAAATCCATAAGGAATAGTCTGTCTTAATCCTTTGAAATTGACTGTTTGCCATACAATCACTCACTGTGCCTCAGAATCCTCCACTGCCAGATAAGGAAATTGTTCTTAGAATCATTAATATAAGTCCAATGAAATTATTTGAGCTCCCTGAAGAAAACTATACAATTAGTGTGTGTTGTTGTTTGATGTTAAATAATTCAAAGTGAATTAAAATTATCTTAACATTATGCCACCCTTAAGTGGTACTGTGGTATATTTTCAGAGTTCAAATATTGTTTTCTTTGTTACAGGTTTCTTTTCTCCATGGAAAACTCCAAAGCCTGTAAGTTGGAATTACTATGCTTCTTTCTTTATTCCTAGTTATCAATGCAGTCCCATTTAATAAGGGTTTCATTGCATGGCTTCAAAGTCCCTTCAGCTCTGAGATTCTGTGATGACAATAGAGCGAGTTGTCTCTGCCTCTTCTTAACTCCAAGTTTCCACAAATATGGGAATAACTCATCTTACTTTCCTATAAAGTCTATTCTGCCTGTTTGTTTATATATATGAATACTTACAAAATAGATGCTAACACTATATGCCATGGTTTAATGAAAATACTTAAGAAACATTTTGTTTTTCCTCTATCATAAATACTATAGTTTTTATAATGGGATTTTTAGAAAAAATGCAAATTAGTATAGGCCCATAGATCTTGACCTAAAATTTAAATGTGGCCCCCCCCAGAAACTTCATTTTGTTTATATTTATATTTTAATGTATATGTATTTTATATTTTAATGTATATATGTACACTTATATTTTTATGTATATATGTGTGTATATACATATATGTATA
>NW_006921594.1:19592309-19603824 GCF_000298275.1 Orycteropus afer afer | reverse complement strand
ATATATATTCCCCTAAATCTTACAGTCACTCAAAGTGATGCTTCTGGACCTTCTTTAGATACCAGTGATCTCTGCCATCACCTAACCTCTTTAGGCCTAGTTCTCATGAATCATCAAGAATTTTGATACACTTGAAGGAAGGTGATGGATATTAGGAAAATATTTGTGAGGCTAAAGTAGACATGTTGACTTAACAGTTGTAGATGATCTTTACTTGCCATTACATTGAAACTAGTAATTGTCAAGAGCTGGGACAGATATGCTAGGATTCTATTTTATAATACTTTACCCTAACTGAAATGTCTAGAATCCACAAACAGAAGTATGGCAGAGGAATTAAAATCAAACACAAATCTCTGGAAACCACAGCTTCTGCTTTCTTCTTTCTTTTGTTTACTCTTGCTACAAGGAGTTGAGACTTAAATGGGCCCTCATTTGGTCAATGAGTAGAGAATTCTTGGGTTCGTGTTATGCTTCTTCCATTCCTTTTACTGAGGGTATATTTGATTACTTGATGTAATTTTGCATACTTTTCAGACTCAATAACTAGCTTTAAATAACTAACATGTCTTAAAAGTGGCTTGAAAACATGTGAAAGTGAAATATTATTGATCCCCGTAATATGTGTGGGATCTGGGTTTCTCGCAAACAGAGCTAAGGAACCTGGGAGCTGGAGATGAGGGACAGACATTATAAGGGCCATAGAACATAGAACCACTCACATTCTTATTTAGGATTTTACGTCCACAGAGAACATCATATGGGATAACTGGCCCTACTGGCCTTAGAAACCCACTTAGTGATGGATGTGGTTTTGAAAAGAGGTATTTAAAAATGTTTGAAATGAAATTTGTGTTTTCTTAACCAAAATCTAAATAGTTCCTTTCTTTTCCCCACCAAACTTAAATCTGTGCTCTATGGTTTCACACATCTTTATCCAATTTAACAAGAAACCTTGCAACCTCATCATGGTACTACAATTATGCAATCTAATGATTTCCTTATGTGTACCACATTTACACAAATTATACCATTTGGCATAATTACAACATTTACTGTCATTATAGTAATTACATCCATAGTCAAGTATTCAAAAAAAAGTTTTTATAAAACTCAACTTGTAGTTAATCCTGAACCCACGGTCCCCACAGAAGGGACCCACAGGGTCCCCTGGCTAGCTTTAGCCAGGACCGAGGCTGCATGAAGATAGAAGACTGTTGATTTAATATCCTTCATGTATCTACCTAGGAATTCTCTAGACTGAAGAGTAAAATCAGATGCAGTGTGGTATAATGGTTTAAGGTGGAAGGTATACTGCCTGGGTTCAGATTTCTTCTCCTTGCTAGTAGCTATGTGAGTTGAACTAGCTGAGCTCTCGATGTCTCAAATTCCACATGTGTAAACTGGAGGTAATAATAATAATAATAATACCTTTCCCATATGAAGATTCTATGAACTAATCTTTGTGAGGTACTTAAAACAGTGCCTCTAGAAGTTAAGGGCTCAAAAATAGTAGGTATTATCAGATAAGAAACAGACCATCTGTGCATAAACCCTTAATAAACATATCATTCTATGGAATAAACATAGTTTACTGATTAACTTAAGCATAAATACATAAATATATACCCACAGTATATAGATTTACATATAACTCTCTCCTCTGAAGAGGACTGATGCTATCCTTACACAGGCTAAGGAAATGTTATCCTGGGTAAGATCTTATAGCCTTCTCCTGGGCCTGTATCATTCCCTGACCCTCTTCTGTACTACAGTGCACATCTTAAGGTCACTTTCTGTTTAACACATAATATACTGGTTGTAATGAGTTCTAATACTTTACCTCTGGAATGGATCAAAATTCATTCTTCAAGTATAGAATCAAGCCAAATGCTTTCATCTCCCTGCACTGCCCAGAAATAGTAAGATGATGAGTTTAGATGACTTCAGCTTCTATAAGAACAAAAGAGTTTCTAAACAGAGTATTGCTTTGAGAGGGTTAAAAAAATACCACTTTGTTCAGAAGTCTCCTACTCCCTGTGCTCACTCTGGGGTAAAAAAGTAACCACAATCATGACTGAGTTTTTTTTTGTTTTGTTTTACTGTCTGATGCCTCATTGTGGTCTACGTGTCCACTCCATCCAGTGAAATTTCAGTCACTATCTGCTATCATACACCCAGGCTTTCACTTGTTCCCCAGCAGAGATAAAAAAAAGTCTGCTCCCAGATCTAGAACTCAACTTTATTTCCATTTTTCCTTATTCTAGTGAAATGCTTATAAATATTGACCTAGATATGGGCACAAATGGGACTAGATAGGCAAGGGAGGGACAATTAGAAGGCTCATTGAGAAGTAAAAGCCTGGGAATTAATACAAACTCTAGACAGCTAATGGGTCAAGGCCAAGAAGCCAGTAAGTGCAGCAACTGAGAACCATGGACCTGGGCAAAGAGACATGTTCAGAATCTGGGAAATTTATGAAGGTAGAGCAGAACAAGTAAGCATGGTATGTCCCAGTTGGAAATCAGAAGTCCAGAGACCTACTTGTGTAAGAAAGTAAGAGAGAGTCAGCAGAGCCACCCTTCAGAAGTTGTAGTCAGATCAGCATACAAGCCCCAGTGAGCAAGGTATGATCCCTGACCCCAGGGCAGATGGTTTACTCTCTGGTCTTCTGAGTCAGAGCAGGCTAACAGCTCCATTTGGGGGGAGATGGGACATGAGTCTACTTTTTCAGTAACTTTCACAGGGCAGTGATTTTCTGCTCTACAGTCTTTTAAGAAACCCTGACATAGTGGCTCAAGGGTTGATGAATGTCACAGCAAGAAGTTGTGAATGCTTTGCTAAGCATGAACTGGACTCTTGACTAATTTCCCAATCTCCGTGCTATAGAAATTGTAGAATTTGTCAATCTGCCACAGAATCTTTCCCAAACAGTGCCCATAGCATTATTTGTTCTGTAGTTTCAGGACTGTTTTTAGAAATACTAATATTTCACCTGAAGCCTGCTTGCTCCAATGACTGTACATGAACAATACACATACTAAGCAAGACATATGTGGGCAGCAGATAACCCTCAGTGGAAGGTCAGAGAAAGAAATAGACGTTTGCTGAAGCCCTATGATGACAAGTGGGATACTGTCGCTACTCCAACCTTATTTCTAATTTATTTATTTTTAGAATTTAGTATTTTATGTTTAGAAAGAGAAGGGAGGAATTTTCAGCAAAAATGCATCCACATGATGTCTAAGGTTGATTAGAGGGACAAATAATGAAGGATATGTTCTTTAACCACAATATAGGTCTTCCGTGCCACAACAAAGTCACCTAGAATGAGTGACCAAAGGAACCCAGAATGGTTCTCTATGTGAATTTTGCCATCAACTGAGTTATGCCACCAAGCCAAAAATTAGCTAAAACTCTAACTGAATTTCCCAACTATTTTCCCCAGTATGTTATTATTCAAACAAGCTTTAGAATTACCGTTTAGGTTGGTTCTGACTCACGGTCTGCCACTGACAGTTGTTGGACCTCAGATAAGCCATTTATCCTCTTTGTGTTTCAAGAGCCTATGTTTAATATGAGGGAATTGAACCAGACTAGGGTTTTTCTTCCTCATTAGCTGTAGAAGCTTTGTTCAGATAAAAGCATGGACAGTACCCCATCATGGGGTAAACAAATTAAAATGAAGCCAATTTTATTGAAAGAAGGATCAAGTGACTCATTCCTTGCCCAGTTTGCTGGCTCACCCTGAACCCCTACATAGTCTCAGTGCTAGGGGTCATGAGGATCGCTAGTGTCACACAAGCACAGTTTGAAACACGCAGGAGTACATGGTACCTCATATCCTTTCCAGTTTTAAAATATCTTTGATTGACAGGTCAGAACTAGAGTTGGAACCCTCAACAAAATATTGTTGTTTGTTGTTGTTATGTGCCGTCGAGTTGGACCCGACTCATAGCGACCCCTCGTTGGGTTTCCGAGGCAGTATCACTATGGAAGTAGATCGCCCCATCTTCCTTCCGAGGAGTTGCTGGTGGGTTTGAACCACCAGCCCTCTAGTTAGCAGTCCAGTGCCTTAGGCACTATGCTACCAGAGCACCCCAACAAAATAGAGTCAGCATGAAAACAAAAGCATGCCAAGGTCAAAATATTATGTATCATAACTGGTTTTAAAAAGGAAAAAGTGACCGGGTTTTAAAAATATAACCATATTTTATTCATGATATTAAATACTAAAATATTAAATTTTCTGAGCACTTACTATGTGTTAATGGTACAGCAATGTGAAAGGTGAAGCCCCTGTCCACAATATGATCTATATGAAGAGACAAAGGTAGGCCCATCACACACGATTACAATTGCATGTGATGAATGCTATGATGGGGTACGCAGGGAGGGTTGTGGGAGCACTAGGGAAAGGCACATAACCTAACCATGGTCAGCACCGGCCTTCTACAAGAAATGTCTAATCTGAAACTAGTAGCCTGGTAAAAATGAGGCGGGGACAGAGAAGAGTGGAAAACAGTAAACTTCGCAGGCAGAAGGAGAAATAAATAAGGTGAGCACAGGTTTAGAAGCAAGAGAGAACCTAGTGGCAGGGAATGAGTGGGGAGACCCCCGAAGATACAAGAAAAGTGAAGAGGGCTGAGTCAGGAGAAGCCCGCCATGCCCCATGGCAGAGTTTGGTATTTTTCTGAGGACTAGAGGGTAAACGAATCTAGTTTTATGCATACCAGGTTTATTTAAAGCACAGATATGAAATATGAATGTGAATGACGAATAGTTGATCATTGAATGAAGGTGTAATTGGTGGTGCCAATCAATAGGTGACCTCAATGAATCTCGGTTCCTCCTTGATAAAAAGGTAATGTTAGTACCTGCTTTTGGTACCTCATGGTGCTATATCTTTAATAAATTATCATAATGACAATAGCAAAACAAACTCAACTCACTGCCATTGAGTGGGATCCGACTCATAGCGACCCCTCCTTGGGTTTCTGAGGCGGTATCACTCCAGAAGTGGCAAAATTGCCAGATAGCAGTAAATGGGTCTTAACAGAGGACTTTGAACAATTCATAAATTCCAGATAGTTGTATAATTATTTATAAACTTTAAGAAAGTGATTCAATATCCAAGAGTAGGAAGTTGTTGGAATATGCACAGGTCAAATGAATACTTGCAGGGTACTCTATCTTTTTCTGTTTTGCTGGGAAAAAAAAGTGTAATATATTGGGACCTTCTTGAGGATGAAACAAATAATATCATACATTACACATAAATTATCATGTAATACATGTTAGCTTTATTTTATAGAGGGGAAAAAACAGACTTGGAGAGAATGTGTGATTTGCTGAAGATTACCAGCAAATGGGTAACACGTTATATAAATTTCCATTCAAACTTCAGGCACTGCTTGATTTGTAACAGTCTGTGGTGCTTTGTCATATACAGCTAGCATCTTTCATGTCAAGGCACTTATACTAAAGCTTTAAATGTTTCATGGAAGAAAAATCCACAGTGCAACAAAGTCTAACTTTAAAGGTGAGTGTTGTGGTATCTGACGAGGAAGATAGCGGGAAAGAACACACTGGCAGTCATGCTCTCTGCTCTCTTGCCCTTTTCAGATCATGGACCGATGGGAGAATCAAGGCAGTCCTCAGACGAGTTTATCTGCTCCGGCCATACCGCAGAACCTGCCCTTCCCACCCGCCCTTCACAGGAGCTCGTTTCCTGACTCAACAGAGGCCTTTGACCCAAGGAAGCCTGACCCATATGAGCTCTACGAGAAATCTAGAGCCATTTATGAAAGTAGGCGTAAGTGAAAGCCACATAAAACAAGGGGACATTAATACTAACTGAAGCCCTGTCAGGATGTATATTGAGGCCGAAACGATCTGGCATGATTTTATATTCTGAGGTTGAAAAGCATCTCAAAAGTAAAGCCAGCTGGTGTAAACTTCTCTAAAAGAGTCTAAATGACTCTAAAACTAAATATATATCTTTTAGTTTTAAATTATATTTCCTACTTTTTTTCCCTAAGCCTCTGAAGAGAATCAGAATTTTTGTTGTTGCAGTTGCCAGTTTTGCATATAAGTCACCAAATAAGAAGTAGTTTTGGGGTATTTTATTTGTTTAATCTAATCTTGAGTCTAAAGCTTCAATTTTTCTTAGAATGAAGACATTGAAGAGTTAGAGCCTTGAGCAAAATATCAGCCAAGTCCTTCCAGCTCACAATCATGAAATTAACTAGTTCCCAAACCATTACAGAGCCAGCCTCCTGTTATTTCTGCCTGAATTTTCCCCTTCTCATTTAACTCAGTGGGGTCCATTTAGAAGTTCAGTCTTAAAACAGCGTGTATGCCCTTGTCACCCTTTTTGAAAGGCTTCTAAAATTCTTTCATTGCATTTTTTAAATTTAGGAAAACAAAGTTGTTTTTAATATTGCACATACTCTTGTTTTGCATCTTTTCACCACCTTCCAGATTCCCTCCTCCCACACAGTAGAGGACAGGAGTTTGAATGGCACGAGTGTGTAACCTGTGGAGGGCAATGTGCAGTACAATAAGAACCTGCATAAAGGACCGAGCAATGTAGTCTAGTGAGAAGGGCTCGGTCCCCGGCATTCCCATTTATGGTCTGCTGATTTCCTTTGCTTTGGCATTCTGCTGGTGTCTTGTTTCCAACTTTATCATCTGAAGTACGAATAGCAAGTTTTAAATTGTGTGTGATCTCAGAGGATCTCAAATCTGCTTACTCTTTTGACAAGCTCAGGAGCTGAGAATTATGCACCCAGCTGGTAAAGGGAAAAGCAGACATAATACCTTTTACCCATCCTGTACAATTCTTTGCAAAAGTAATTTTGGTTGATAAAATAGTTAGGACAGCAGACCATTGAGCAGTCATTTTCCTCAAATGGATCCCCCCCTATTTCTTCAAATAATGGGCTACATCTGGGTCACTGTATTTTATTCTTCCCCCTCTAGATTAATGACTGACATATCTTTAAAGGGTTGCATAGTAAGAGTGCCTTTGTTAGACAGAGTAAAAACAAAGTAAGCATTTTTAGTTATATAATACAGAGTATGAAAAAAAATTGAAGTGATTTTAGTACAGTTCTTAATTCTTCTATTATGTCAAAAATCAGGTATTTACAGAATATCCACTTCACTCTCAGCACTGTGGGGAGTTAGCAAAGATGAGTGATGTTCCCTGCTCTCACAAGTTTAACTTAGGAAACAGATAGAGATCAAGATACAGTAGAGGTACATTCATGGAAGGTACAAGTGCATTAAAGGATTAAAATAGCATCCTTGCATCCTTGGCTTATTTTAATTTTTTGATAACATTTAGGGAGTATCAAGCAAGCTTCCTTCCACCCTTTGTCCCTTCTCTAGGCATTTGCTTCTATGCTTTTGCAGTGTCCTGACCTAGTCAAGGCTTGATTATTCAGGATAAATTCAATGTTGGTGTTATTCCCAGTCTTCTCTTTGTGGTTGTCTGATATATAACAACAACAAAACAACGTTGTGCATTCTGTTTCTGAATGGGAACTGTGCATGGCCCTCATTTCAACTCTCAAAGATTTCTGATTTCTTTTTCCAGCCCTTTCAATGCTGTTTGTGTTCATTGCCTTCCCCCTCCTCACCTTGTGACAAACCAAGCACATAAATCCTTGTGACCTCCCACAACTTTCTTTTGCAATCCTCCTCTGGGTGTTCTTTATTGCTGTTGCCTCTACAGCCACACAGACAACAAACATCCGAACTCTCCACCCCGCCCCTCTGCAACCCAGTAAGCACCCTTGCTTCTGCGCTCTCACCATGCTCCCTTCTTGTTTCATCAGCTCTCTCTAATGTTTCAAGGTCACAGCCATGCTTCAGGGTCACAGCTCTTAGAAAGCCAAAAAAGGGTAAGCTCATTTCCTTTCTCCATTCTTCTTTTTCATATCATGTTATTTCTTAACATTCAGTGGAGTGTGAATGAACACAGAAATCATGTCAAGGTCAGAAAAGCTCTTTCCCCGAAGAGTAACGAAAACATAAAGCATTGTATCTCTTCGGTCACTGTGCTTGTGGACATGTGAGTGTCTTGAAAGAACAAGGCACTTTGCCCTCTGCATGTCCTGTTTCCAAGTATGAAAAGTTTGCACTTGTCACTATATTTGGAGGTCTTTTAAAATTACTTCGTTATACTTTAAAAATATTAGGAAAAAGAAGTTTTTAATATTTCACATGCATATATTGTGCATCTTTTCACCATTTTACAGGTCATCTCATGTTAGAGGACAGGAATTCTTTCATTTAAATTTTTAGAACAATACTACATTTAAAAAAATAGAAGAAAAGTACAGCCTAATTTTCATCATATTCAAAGAAACGTTTTCAAAATTTTATCCAACAATCATAAAATATATGCAACCAACAAAAGACCCATAGTCAAATGTTTGATTGCAAGCCATTCTGATTCTTCTTTGATTCACATGTATAACATTTCAATCTGGCTTTATCTGGTCTGTGTCCCCTAACTTTTCCCTGGGAAAACAATCAGTGGGACTAGGGAAAGTGGAGAAGGGAATGCTAACAAAGCTATCCAAACCAAGTCCTTTGACATTTTCCCTGGCCTGCGGCCATCCCATGGTATCCTCCCTTATCACTGAATCTAAAACTGGAGAGATTTTGGCAGTTACATTCACAACTGGCTGACAATAACCAAATGAAAGACCGCACCTCCACCCACGAGCCTCTTCTATACAGAGCTACAGAATGTTTTGTATATCAAGGCTGTCAAAAAATATTTGGATTCAAGTCACCAGTCCCCTGCAAATGATGGAAATTTATCAAATGATGTAAATGCTGCTGTGCCTCATTTGACTCATAATTAGATTATGCTGACATTTTAATGTGCAAGCAGAGGACATCTTAATAAAGATGTATTCCTGAAAAAAAAAAAAAAAAGTAATGATTTTAAACAAATGAAGACAGCCATAAGATTCTATGGCCATGTGCAATAGGACATGACAAGTACATGGTTATGAGAGGAAATCCAGAATCATGTCCCATCATCCTGAGGTCTTCTGATAAGGTGGGAATGAAGAAATATGGAGAAAGGAAGATTCTTCCACCCAGCAGGCTGGGTGACTCCTCTGATTCCTTGCAACAGGCAGAGTGCCCAGAAATGGCACCTCCAGGCACCACATCAATCAGCAAGAACTGATGAAACCCTCAGTATGTGGCTAGAGCCCTGCTAGGCACTCCATAAGAGAAAACTCATGAGAAACAACCTGTGTGCATAAGATGCTTACAGGGAAAATAGAGACACAATCAAACAAAAACATAGGAAAACAATTCATGAACAACATTGCATTGTATACACAGCAAATAATATCAGTATTTTAACACGTGAAATTGGGCAATAAATACAGTTGGACAATACTGTGTTTCTCAGAGTTCCTAAATGATACAAACAGTAAATGCACTCAACTGCTAACAGAAAGGTTGGTGGTTCAAATCCAACCAGAGTCACCTCAGAAGAAAGGCTTGACAATCTATTTGAAAATCAGCTGTTGAAAATCCTATAGACCACAGTTATACTGTGACACACATGGAGTCACCATGACTTTGAACCAACTCAGCGACAACTGGTAATTGTTTCTTTAACCTCCATGTGCAAAATTATTGCTGAAGAGAGTGTTATGGGTTTGATATCTTTTAATTTTCAAAATTTCTTTTACAAATCCTTGCTAGAGAACTTTGTAAAAATATTTTTTTCCTCACTAATTTAATATGTTCACACAATTTATATAAGCTTAAGCTTACATAAAAGCAAAACTGTATTCCCCCCCAAAAAAAGAAAATCACAAAAAATGTTTTGACCATGTTGGGGCTCTAGGTTTCGATGTTAATTATTTAAGCTTGACGTCTATGTCATCATTGGCAGTCCCCAGAAAAGAATGAAAATACCTCCACCTCTACCCAGGACTTTTAGATAAATGCCACCTTTCTCTTTGGGTTGATAATATACTTCTTGCTGCTCCTATTACTTGCAGTTTTAAAAATCTGCAAGCAAAGGAAAATACCTACCTGTGTGTAGTGGGACAAGCCATGCTATTTTTCATCTCTCTCTTTTTTTATTCTTTCTCCATTAATCTCATGAATTTTGTCTACAACCATGAGAGAAAGGACTTGAATTTTCTTATTTTATATAACCTGTCTCAAGCTGGGCTATGTGCACCATTTCTGGCTTAAAATGTTTAAAAGACTGCTAAGGCCCTCACTACTTCTCTCCTTCCCATCTCCTCCTGCCATTCTTGCCCTATGTTGTGATTGTGTCCTCACCTCAACTATGAATTTCGAATGTGATAGGAAACTGCTTTTAATGGCCTAGTTACACTGAGATTATCTAGACTGATTACACATCCCAGTTTGCCTATGATATCCGTGGTCTGTGTTGTCCTGGCATCATTATTAATAGCTCCCCTTTCACTCTTAAGAGCATCCTTACATGGATCTTATGTGTTTTCTCCTTTATTACACAATATGTAAAGGACTAGATATGTTTAATGTCTAAGAAAAGCTATTTGTATCTAAGTGTACAGGCCATGAATACAATTTTAATACCTGTTCAGAAAAAGAATTTTTTTAAATAATTTATTTGACTGATGATAATTCTGTGATAGAGTAATTTATACCCATACATATTTTACTCCTAATTTGAGGTAAATAGTTATGTGGTGGCTTATCTTGGTAGCCAAATTCCCAGGAAACTCCCCCATATCCAAAAAATTATATATATGTACAAATCTAGAGAATAGCAAACTAAGCAGAAAAGTAGGTAATAAAGCTTCAGGCATTTAAGCACTGTGACATGGAGTTCTTATTTTTTTTATCACCAAGAGTAATAAGTCAGATTCAGCACTTCAATAATCACAGGATTGAAAGGAAGTTAATCTGGTCTATCTTGCTGATTGTCGTTGTTGTTGTTGTTGTTGTTGTTGTTATTAGGGACTGATGAGTCAGTTCTGACTCATAGCACCCCTATGTGCAATAGAACAAAGCCTGAACCATCCTCACAATCGTTGCCGTCTGAGCCCATGTTTAAGGCACTTTGTCAGCCCTCTCATTGAGGGTCTACCTCTTTTTCACTGACCCTCTGCTTTACCAAGCATGATGTCCTGCTCCTGGGACTGGTCCCTCCTGATAACATGTCCAAAGTGTATGAGATGAAGTCTGGTTTTTAAGGAGCATTCTGACTATACTTCTTCCAAGAGAGATTGATTTGTTCTTCTGACGGTCCATGGTATGTTCAACATTCTTTGGCAACCCCTTAGTTTAAAAGGCATCAATTTTTCTTTGGTCTTCCTTAGTCCTCGTCCAGCTCTCACATGTTCAGCTTCCAGCATCACAGCCACATGCAAGCCAACACAGTACAACAAACACAGCACAGTACACCAGACACAACACAGTACAACAAACACAACACAGTACAGCAAACACAGCACAGTACACCAGACACAAC
>NW_006921594.1:19547945-19592209 GCF_000298275.1 Orycteropus afer afer | reverse complement strand
AACACAGCACAGTACACCAGACACAACACAGTACAACAAACACAACACAGTACAGCAAACACAGCACAGTACACCAGACACAACACAGTACAACAGACACAACACAGTACAACAGACACAACACAGTACAACAGACACAACACAGTACAACAAACACAGCACAGTACAACAAACACAACACAGTACAGCAAACACAGCACAGTACACCAGACACAACACAGTACAACAAACACAACACAGTACACCAGACAAAACACAGTACAACAAACACAACACAGTACAACAAACACAGCACAGTACACCAGACACAACACAGTACACCAGACACAGCACAGTACAACAGACACAACACAGTACACCAGACACAACACAGTACAACAGACACAGCACAGTACACCAGACACAACACAACACAACAGACACAACACAGTACACCAGACGGGTGGTGGTAGGAAAGATTGTGCTTACATACCTGCAGATAGAGGCTATTATGGATTCTCTTTTCATTGCCAGTCAAGGCAAGAAAAAATGCTTCCCAAAGAACATGAGTGTTACTCACTTTGAAATTTTGCAAAATAAGGTTTGAGGATTCCAATGAAAACTTGTTGAGGACCCAGTGCTGTTGCTTCACATTTTTTTAAGCCAGACTTATTCTAAAGATTTGTCTTATTGTTCCCAGCTCACAGGGGTTATTTCTTGGGCCTCTCCCCCCACTGACAACCTTGGCAGCTGGATCAGATGATGAGAACAGGAATAGACATAGAAGAAAAATCTTTATTCCCTGAAACTCTTCCCTCACAGTTCTGTCCCTGGGTATGAACGCAAGTTGAATTATGACTGAAGTTGTCCTAAGTTTTCCCTCTTCACATTGAACCTTGGTTATTATAAATAAGCAATTTATGAGGTACAACATGTCCATACTCCTTTGCAGCAAGACATCACTCAAATGTAGGATCATAAAAGTGTCAGGGATCCATATGGTGTAAAGTGCCTTATGGTATAACCTCTTTAGAACAGAAATGCCTTTGAAATTTCTTCAAAAAGAGCTCACATGATCAATTTTTCTTTCTAGAAATTAGGAAAGCATTAACCCACAATAAGCAGTGAGTATTGCAGCAAATTTAGTAATCAAAGGTAACCACCGGCCAGTTAAAAAGCATGATAGAGGAGCAAACAGTTTTTTAGTATGACACTTGAGATGAAATGGTTATTTGCAGTAGATTAAAGAGGACAGTTTTGTTTATCACATCTATGGCTTTTATGCTGCTCTTTGGTTCTTCATTGTTCATTTCTGAATGATTTCCATGTTCAATATTGTAATGCAGATAAAAGTCATGGGTAATCACAAATGGGTGGGTGTATGTATTTCTAAGCTACTGGTTTATCTGCTGCTTTTTCCTTGTTCATTATTGAACGAGACTTGTAGTTTGCACTGTTTCCCATCCTGACTAGCAGCGGAGCTGTTTGGAGAGATGGGGTAGTAAAAAAGTATTATTCACTGCAGCATTCCACTTGAGACTCTCAATGGGTATAGGCAATGGAAAACACAAAGTAGCAGCCATGCATAGTGCCTCAGAACCAGAGGTCTGACGGCTGTGCAAGTCCAGCTTGAGCTTTGCTATCTCCCGTGTAAATTAAACAGTCCAGCTGTAACTATCAATAGCTTTAAGAAAGGTTTTTTTTTTTTTAATATATTCATGGATGCTATAGCTGTGTTAGCTATTAAATGATCATGAAAGGCTACCATTCCTTCCTAGGAAACATCTTCACATCTGGACATTGTGTTACACCTGACCTGTTTTAACTGCTAATGATTAATGAATTTAAAAAGTATCACCCACAAATGATACCTGGATTACTATATTATTTTAGTGAAGTATTACACTGATATTATATATAAATGTTAAGACAATTATACCAATGTCTTTAGCATTAAAATCATAAACCAGTAGAAAAAAAGTTTAATAACATATTGCTTTAAATGTCCCCAACTGTACTAAGAAGGTTAATTTTTTCTACCTTTTTGTCATGGAAAACTAGTATTGCTACCTTTAATATGATTTATGAAATAATTTGATCTATGAAAAAAATTGATGCATTGAACACCAATGACTGAAAACCAGAAGAACTGTGGGATGACATCAAGAACATCATCCATAAAGAATGCAAAATGTCATTAAAAAGACAAGAAAGGAAGAAAAGACCAAAATGGATGTCAGAAGAGACTAAAACTTGCCCTTGAGTAGATAGTAGCTAAACCAAATGGAAGAAAAGACAAGATAAAAGCTGAACAGAAGATTTCAAAGAACAGCTTGAGAAGACAAAGCCAATTACTATAATGAAATGTGCAAAGAACAGGAGTTAGAGAACCAAAAGGGAAGAAAATGCTCAGCATTTCTCAAGCTGAAAGAACTGAGGGAAAAATTTAGCCTCGAGTTGCAATATTGAAAGAGTGTACAGGCAAAATATTGAATGATGCAGGATACATCAAGAGAAGATGGAAGGAATACATAGAGTCATTGTACCAAAAAGAACTGGTTGATGTTCATCCATTTCAGGAGGTGGCATATGATCAAGAACCAATGGTACTGAAGGAAGAAGTCAACGCTGCACTGAAAGAATTGGCAAAGAACAAGGATCCGGAAATTGACAGAATACCCATTGAGATGTTTCAACAAATGGATGCCCTGCTGGAGGCACTCACTAGGCTATGCCAGGAGATTTGGAAGACAGCTACCTGGCCAACAAAGAGATCCATATTTGTACCCATTCCAAAGAAAGGTGATCCCACAGAATGTGGAAATTATCAAACAATATCATTGATATCACGTGCAAGTAAAATCTTACTGAAGATAATTCAAAAATGGTTGCAGCAGTATATTGACAGAGAGCTTCCAGAAATGCAAGCTGGATTCAGAAGAGGACATAGAACGAGGATATCATTGCTTTTGTCAGATGGTTCTTAGCTGAAAGGAAAGAATACCAGAAAGATGTTTACTTATGTTTTATTGACTATGCAATAGCATCCGATTGTATGGATCATAACAAATTATGGATAACATTGAGAAGAACGGGAATTCCAGAACTTCATGAGGAACCTGTACATAGATTAGGGAGCTGTCATTCAAACAGAACAATGGGGTACTGAGTGGTTTAAAATCAAGAAGGGAGTGCGTTAGGGTTGTATCCTTTCACCATACTTGTTCAATTTGTATGCTCAGCAAGTAATCCAAGAAGTTGGATTTTATGAAGAAGAGCATGGCATCAGGATTGGAGGAAGACTCATTAACAACCTGCAATATGCAGATGACACAACTTTGCTTGCTGAAAGTGAGGATGACTTGAGGTACTTACTGATGAAGATTAAAGACTAGAGTCTGCAGTATGGATTACACCTCAATATAGAGAAAGCAACAGTACTGCAACTGGTCCAATAAACAGCTTCATGATGGATAGAGAAAAAATTGAAGTTGTCAAGGACTTCGTATTACTTGCTTCTACAATTAACACCAATGGAAGCAGCAGTCAAGACATCATACAACGTATTGCATTGGGCAAATCTGCTGCAAAAGACTTCTTTCAAGTGATGAAGAACAAAGATTTCTCCTTGAAGACTAAGGTGGGCCTAACCCAAGCCATGGTATTTTCAATTACATCATATGCATGTGAGAGCTGGACAATGGATAAGGAAGACCAAAGAAGAGTTGATGCTTTTGAGTTGTGGTGTTGGAGAAGAATGCTAAGAGTACTATGGTCTTCTAAAAGGACTAATAAATCTGTCCTGGAGGAAGTGCAGCCAGAATGCTCCTTGGAAGCGAGACTTCATTTCACCTACTTTGGTCATGTTGTCAGAAGGAACCATTCCCTGGAAAAGGATATCATGCTTGGTAAAGTGGAGGGTCAACGAAGAAGGGGAAGGCTCTCAGTGAGATCGATAGACACAGTGGCTGCAATGATAAGCTCAGATATAGCAAGGATCATGAAGCTGGCACAGGACCAGGCAGTGTTTTGTTTTGCTGTGCACAGGGTCACTATAGGTTGGAGCCAACTTGAAAGCACCTAACAACAACAACATGAAAAAATTTGCCTGTCAGCTGAGTTTCTAAGGTATCACATTATGCATCACTTTGCAATTACAATATATTGATAAAAGTGATCAGGAAATCCAGTTAAGCTGTGTTTACTATTTTTAATAGTACATAGCTTTTAATTAATTATAGAATTTCTAATTTCAAAAATTAGAAATTCTTCTGGTAATTTTATAGATAACATTTATGCTTCTAAAAGGTTTCTTTTAAAAGAAAAAGTTACCATGATATAAACCAAGTAATAAAGATAATGAAATAGAAGCTGTTCTATAACATACATTGTTTTCCATGATTTTAGAAATGAGATCCAATCCTATAGCTTAGAAATATGTTTCACTTGGTAGTTTACAATTTAATGCTTCTGGAATTAGACAGGAGTTGGGAGGAGGGGAATGTGAGAAGTAGACTCTAAAGTCATTCCTTGATTGAAAATTATTTAGTATGTCAAAGCTTTCTGTTGGTAGCGTAAGCTGACAATGTAACGCAAAGTACTTTCATGAATAAATATGAGACGATCAGGACTGCAGTAAACTGAGTTTAATTGCTGAATTGCAAGTAGGTCCGAGTGAGATTATGATAATATAAAATGTCAGTTTTGCAACTAATGGAAGTGTTTAGAAGATAGCAGTCTTCTATCCCTAATACAGGTCTACCTTTTTTGATGAAGGAATATTTCTCAACTTGTAATTTTCATCATTCACACTAAAAATTGAATTTTTTAAAAAAACAAATCCACTGGAAAACTAATTTGCCTTTATTACTAAAACACAAATACCTTGACAGGGATGATCATTTGGCCAGGCTGGGAGGGTGTGGCTGAGCAGGGCACTGTGGAGAGGACCGTCAAACACACAGAGGCTGGCAGTGCTATTCATCATCATCACCCCAGAGGCTTCTGTGTTATTGACATTGTTGGATAGTATTATTCTTAGTTGCTGTCAAGTTGGGGTTCCTTCTCCATAACAGAACAAAGTCCTATTACCCAGGCCTGTTCCATCTTCATGATTGTTGGTGTGTTTGAGTCCACTGACTAGTAGAGAACTCCTTATTGGAAAAAAAGACAAAGCTCAATAAGAAAACAATGAGAGAGTGAGGGACTCAACTGGCACAACACAGTATGCAAAAATGTTGTTCTACATCCTACTCTGGTGAGTAGCTACTGGGGTCTTAAAAGCTTATGAATGGCCATCTAAGTGGCAACTGTTGGTCTCTCCTCACCAAGAGCAAAGAAGAGTGAAGAAAATCAAAAAGGAATGGAAATAGTTCAAAGGACTAATGGACCATGAGAACCCTAAACTATATGACTCTGAGACCAGAAGAACTAGATGCTGCCTGGTTTCCAATGCCAACCACTTGGAAAGGGATCAAAATTGGAGATCCTTTATGGAGTAGGAAGATGAATGTGGAACAAAACTCAAAATCATAAAAAAAGACCAGGCTTACTGGTCTGATAGAGTTTGGTGAAACCCCCGAGACTCTGGCCCCGAGTCACCCTTTTGCAGATTCCTTTGGGCCTGGAATTGAACTCACTCCCACTGCTTAACTCTCAGCCCAACAACTGGCAGACCTACAAGCTGAACACCTACACCAGGGAGATGCACTCAGAACAATCAACCATGAGAGATTAAAAAAAAAAAATTCAGAGTTTGGTTTTATTTTAAAAATTTATTAACAAAAAGACTCATTTCCATAGAACTTCATGTAGTACAAATATAGTATAAAACTGTCATGTTAACACACCCAAAAGGGGGGAGCTCTATTTTAGTTTATTCTTTCTCTCTGCATTTTAAACCTGAGTTTAAGTTGACTTCTCTATAAATACTCTTGATAAGAATGCAAAATTAATAGTGTAAAATTTCTTCCAAACTAAAAAATAGATTATATATTAAAGTGTTAAACGTTTTTGAGGGTTTGGGGGAAGTTCTTGCAGTAAATATAAATTGTGAATTTTTGTTTTATTCAAGTTGAATAACTTTTAAAAAAAAAACATTTTTTTGTGATTTGGGTGATAGTTTACAGAGCAAATTGTCTTCCATTCAAAAATTCATACACATTTTGTTTGGTGACACTGATTGCAATGAATGCCCGCAATGTAACAGCACTGTTCCCACTTCCTCCTTCTGTTTGCTATTTCCATTCTTCCTCCTTTCCTATTCCTTCCTGTCTTCTTGGCTTTATCCCTGGGTAAATGCTCCCCTTTGTGTGTACTTCTCAAGTGTTATAGCACTTTATATACCTGTGTATTGTTTGGCTGAAAGTTGAGCCATCATTGAGTCTAGTTCCAGGCTTGAAGGATGACTAAGGCCCATAGTCTTAGGGGTTCCCTCAGTCTCTATCATACCAGTAAGCGTCGTCTTTTTTTTTTTATGATTTTGTTTTGTTCCACATTTTTCTCCCACTCTATCCATTACCTCTTACTCTGATCCCTTTCAGAGTGGTCAGCAGGAGTAGCCAGGCACCATCTAGTTTGCTACTCTCAGTGTTGTGAAGGCTGAGGTTTGCATGGTCCATTTGCCCTTTGGACTAATTTTTCTCAGATGTCTTTGATATTCTTCACTCTTCTTTGCATCAGACAAGGAGAAACCAGTGCACTTTTAATGGCCACTTGCAAGCTCTAGTTACTACTCACCAAAATAGGATGTAGAACATTATCTTTGTGGATTATGTTATACCAATTGGCTTTGGTGTCCCCCGAGACTGTGATCCTGAGCCCCCAGGCCTGGAAACTCATTCCCTCAAGATATTTTGTCCTGGCTAAGAAATTTTCATAACTGTACCCCAGTACGTTCAGTATATTCATGGACATATTTGTAGCACATATAAATACATATGTGGAAACATCCTCTGTCAAATCAATCTATATTCATCACCTCCCCACTCCTGTTCAGCTTGCACATGTATCTTTGTATCCATTCATAGGTTATTATTACTACTGCTACTACAGAATTGTATATGCGATAATATTTGCCTTTTTGGCCTTTAACTCTGTGTATTCCCAGTGTCCTCCTTTGCCTACATCATTGTGTGCTGACCTCCCACTTACTGTATATTATCTCTCCCTTCTCTTGGTCTCACTGAGTGAGTGCCTTCAGCACAGCATCTGTTTGATGAAACATCTCATTGGGTATTCCGTCAACTCCTGGAGCCTTGCTCTTCACCAGTTCCTTCAGTGCAGCTTCGACTTCTTCCTGCAATACCATTGTTTCTTGATCATATGCCACATCCTGAAATGGATGAACATTGACCAATTAATTCTTTTTGGTACAGGGACTCTGTGTATTCCTTCCATCTTCTCTTGATGCTTCCTGCATCGTTCAATATTTTGCCCATAGAATCTTTAAATATTACAACTTGAGGCTTAAAATTTTTCCTCAGTTCTTTCAGCTTGAGAAATGCTGAGCATGTTCTTCCCTTTTGGTTCTCTAACTCCTGTTCTTTGCACATTTCATTATAGTAATTGGCTTTGTCTGCTCGAGCTGCTCTTTGAAATCTTCTGTTCAGCTCTTTTATCTTGTCATTTCTCCCATTTGCTTTAGCTACTCTCTGCTCAAGGGCAAGTTTCAGAGTCTCTTCTACATCCATTTTAGTCTATTCTTCCTTTCTTGTCTTTTTAATGACCTCTTGCTTTCTTCATGGATGATGTTCTTGATGTCATCCCACAATTTATCTGGTTTTCAGTCATTGGTGTTCAATGCATCCAATGTATTACTTAAATGGTCTCTAAATTCAGGAGGGATATATTCAAGGCCATATTTCTACTATCATGGACATTTTTTAATTGTCTTCAACTTCAACTTGAACGTGCATATGAGCAGTTGATGGTCTGTTCCACAATAATCAGCTCCTGGCCTTATTTTGGCTGAAGGTATTGAACTTTTCCATTGCCTCTTGCCATAGATGTAGTCAATCTGATACCATCTGGTGAAGTCCATGTGTATAATCATCACTCATGTTGTTGAAAAAAGATATTTGCAATGAATAAGTCATTGGTCTTGCAAAATTCTATCATGCGATCTCCAGCATTATTTCTATCTCCAAGGCCATATTTTTCAACTGCCAGTGACCCTTCCTTGTTTTCAACTTTTGCATTCCAGTCATCAGTGATAATCAGCACATCTTGATTGCATGTTCCATCAATTTCAGACTGCAGAAGTTGGTAGAAATCTTCAATATCCTCATCTTTGGCTTTGGTGGTTGGTGCGTAAATTTGGATAATAGTAGTATTAATCTTCCTTGTAGGCATATGGATATTATCCTATCCCTAACAGCTTTGTACTTCAGGACAGATCTTGAAACAGTCATTGTGACGATGAATGCCACACCATTCCTCTTCAATTTGTCATTCCCGGCATAGTAGATCATATGGTTGTCTGATTCAAAATGGCCAAAACCAGTCCATTTCAGCTCACTAATACCTAGGATTTCGATCTTTATGCATTCCATTTCATTTTGAAAACTTTCAGTTTTCCTAGATTCATACTTTGTACATTCCATGTTCCAATTATGAATGGATGTTTGCATTTGTTTCTACTCATTTTGAGTCATGCCACATCAGCCAATGGAGGTCCCGAATGCTTTACTCTATGCATATAATTGAAGTCTCCTCTACTCTGAGCAGTCAGCTCCTCCCCAGTCAAATTGTGAGTGCCTTCTGACCTGATGGGCTCATCTTCTGGCACTATGCTGGACAATGTTTCAGGGCTATTCATAAAGTTTTCCAGTAATATATCAGACAGTTTCACTACTATTCATAAGGTTTTTGCTGCCCACTTCTTTGAGAAGTGGAAGGCCTCTTCCTTCTTCCGAGTCTGTCTAAGCCTGGAAGCTCCACTGAAACCTCTCCACCATGGGTAACTCTATTGGCATTTTACAACATGGTGGCATAGCCTCCAGCCTCATAGCAACACGAAAGCCACCACAGGACGACAAGCTGACAGACAAGTTTGTCTCCCTTAGTTGTTTTTAACCCCTCTGCACCTGCCTACTTCAGGCCCCAGTCCTAATATAGAGCCACACCCAAGCAAAAAGCAGCCTCTAAGCCCCGGGCCTTCCTTCCTCAGCCCCTTGCCTTAATATAGAGCAACAACCAAGTGAAAAGAAGCCTCCAAGCCCCTGGTCTGCCAGCCTCAGTCTCTGCCTTAATATAAAGCCACATCTGAGCAAACAGCAGCTTCCAAGCCCTGTGCCTGTGAACCTCAGGCCACGGCCTTAATATTGAGCCACAACCAAGTGAAAAGAAGCCTCCAAGCCCCCAGTTTGCCTACCTTAGGCCTTTACCTTAATATAAAGCCACACCCCAGCGAAAAGCAGCCTTCAAGCTCTGGGCCTGCCTACCTTAGGCCCCGGCCTTAATATAGAGCCACCACCAAGCAAAAAGCAGCCTCCAAGCCCCTTGCCCATCTGACTTAGGTCCCAACCTTAATAAAGAGCCACAACCAATGAACATAGGTGTGTGTGTATATTTCTGGAGGATATATAGTATCAGAATTGTTTGATCATATGGTGTTTTTATTTCTAACTTTTTAAGGAGCACCATACTGTTTTGCACAGTGGTTGCACAATTTTATAGTCCCATGAGCAGTATATAAGAGTTCCAATGTCTCTCTCCACACCTTCATCAGCATTTGTTATTTTCCATATTTTTGAACTTTGTTATTAATGCTGGGGTGAGAAGATATCACATTGTTGTTTTGATTTGCATCTCCCTAATGGCTAATGATCATCTGCATTTCTTCATGTGTTTGTTGGCCCCCTTAATATCTTCCTTGGTGAAGTGTCTGTTCATGTCCTCTGCCCCCAAAAATGAAGTACTTAGAAATAAATTTAACCAGAGATACAAAAGACCTATACAAAGAAAAGTACAAAACACCGCTACAAGAAATCAAGAAACCTACATAAATGGAAGAATACACCATGCTGGAGGGGAGGGAACACTGCAAAAAAAAAAAAAAAAGCACTGACCCATGTCACTTTAGTTTTGTGTATTTCATTGTACATAAATTATATTTCAATAAAATATATTTTAAAAAAAAGAAGAAGAAAAGAATATACTATGCTCATGGATAGGAAGACTCTTTGTAGACAGCATATTGATGGGTTATGTTTTCTATTCATTGTGCTACTCTCTGTCTCTTGACTTGTGCATTTAATCCATTTACATTCAGTGTAATTATCAATAGGAATGAATTTGCTGCTGTTATTTTGCAGTATATGTACGGTGGAGTTCACCCCCCCCCCCCGAAAGGGCTAATTTTTTTGTTCCATATATTTTTTGTGCCAAGTTCATTTTGTTTATAGGTTTTCTTATCATTTCCTTCATCACTGTTATTTAGTGTTTACTGAGTCTTTATTATTTTTCTTCTTTTTTTATTTTAGGGAGAAATTTTATTCGTTTTGTTTGAGGTTACCCTGTAATTTATTATTCTCTTCTAAAGTTTAAAACAGTCTGTTCTATCTTGATATCACTTTGACTTCCAGTCCACTTGGAAATTCGGGAACTACACCATTTATTCCCTTTGTTTGTTTTGCAGTTGTCATTGTTTACAAATTGATGGTTCTGGTTTCATATTTTCAGTCATGTCGTTTTATTTTATTTCTAATACTTCTTTATGTGGGTTAATATCTGGGTGATGTTGCCCTGTGTCTTAATATCAGTTGTTATTTGTCATTGTTGGTTCTCTGTCCATAGAACTCCTTTTAGCATTTCTTGAAAAGTTGGTCTGATTTTTACAAATTCCTTTAATTTCTGTTTATCTGGAAATGTCTTAATTTTGTCATAATATTTGAGGGACAACTTTGCTGGATATATAATTCTATGTTGGCAATTTTTTTATTTTCAGAATTTTATATATGTGATCCTATTGCCCTCTTACCTGCATGGTTTCTGCTAATAAATCAGAATTTAGTCTTAATTTTCATTTTTCCAAATTTTCTTTCTTTGTCTTTGGTTTTGGAAAGTTTGATTATGATATATCTTGGTAATTTTCCTTTGGGGTCTATCTTATTTGGGGTTCATTGAGCTTGAATGCATGTGTTCTCCTCTTTTATGATATTAGGGAAGTTTTCTTCCAATAAATCTTTGACAATTTTCTCAATGTTTCTGGTTTTTGTTCTCTTCTTGTTCTCCAATGTTGATGAAATGTAAGTTATCCTTCCTGATGGTGTCACATAATTCTTATGCTTTCTTCACTTTTTTTGTTCTTTTCTCTGATTTTTCCTCTAACATTAGTATTAAAACATTTGTCTTCAATTTCACTAGTTCTGTCTTCCATTGAGTCAATTATACTTCTTTGCCCTTCCAGTGCATTACCTATTTCTGAAATTGTAGTATTAATCTTCTGGATTTCTATTTGTATGCTTTCTAATTTTCCATTTATTTTGTCAATTTGTTCTTTTATTGCTTTCCTGAATTGTTGTAGAGTTTTGTCTGTGTTTTCCTTGATTTTGTCTATGATTTCTTAGCTTTCTTGATCTCTCTCTTAATCTGCTGAAGGGTCCTAAATATAATTCTTTTTAATTCCTTATCAAGTAGTTCTAACACCATTTCTTCCTGTGGAAAATTTGCTGGCCCTATATTTTGTTCACTTGTTCAAGCCGTCTTGCTCTGCTTTTTTTGTGTGATTTGAAGTTGTCTGTTGTCTCTGAGACATTATAGTGTTATTGTATTTATTTGTTGATTGTATATTGGTTTGCTTCACCCTCTCTTTTTGTTTTGTTTTATTTCAATTTATCCAGGAAATGGGTCAGATGTGCTATTCTCATCACTAATTTGACAGCACTGGGGCACTCACCGCTTGGCTTTGGGTGGATTTGGTAGTGGGTGGGTGTATGTATATAAGTCTCTGATTGCTAGTAATGTAGAGCTTTTGAGGGCAGGCTGGGCAGGGGTTGGCCACTGTCATTGATCCAGTGGTGCTGGGGTGAGTGGTGGCATTAATCCAGTGAGTGGAGCAGCAGGTGTGGGTGGGTATGGTTGGGTAGAGTTGTTGGCGCCCAACTAATGGGAAATAAAAGGAAACAAAGGGAGGAAAAAGAAGAAAAATAAAGAAATGAAAATGGGAGGAGGAGAAGAAATAGATAAGAAGAAAGGAAAAAAGAAAAATGCAACACAGCACCTGTGCAAGCTCTAGCCACCAACCACACAGGTGTGGCAGGTATGACTGAGTAGGGTAGCTAGCTACCAGCTGATGGGGAAAAAAAGAAGAAAAAATGGAAGAGAGAGAAAGGAAAATTTTAAAAAGGAAAGAGGAAGAGGGAAGAAACAAGAAGAAAGTACATTTAAAAAGAAAGAGAAGAAAAGCAGCACAGCACCAGCACAAGCTCCAGCCACAGATGTGTGAGGCAGCCAGCTGGCTGTGGTGGCCATTTGCCAGAGTGCACCTTAGACCACCAGGGGAGTGGAGCAATATGTGTTGGGCTGCGAAAGAAGGAATAAGTAGGTGAACCGGCAAAACACCAGTGGAGGAGGATTGATTGGCTGCTAGGAGGGCAGGGTGAGAGGGGCCATGCCTCTGGTCACTGAGAGGTTGTTTGGGATAAAGGGAGTGATCACACCTCTCTAGTCATCAGACACTGGGTGGGTGCCATTGCAGTCCTGGGCAAGTGGTGCCAGTTATGTGGTTACTGCCCCTATCTGAACACTGCTTACAATAATTCAAAATATCCACACTGTGCCAGGCCAGTTGCCAATTCACTGCTCTGTATGTCTCCTTGTTTGCTGTTTTCATTCAGTTTGTACTTCTAGATGGTATTTGATCTATTTCTTTATCCTTTCCTTTGAAGGTTCCAGGATTGCCATTTCTATCTGTTTCACTTGGTTTCTCGTTTCTTTGTTATAGAGAGTTTGAGTAATCTATCTGCCTGGTCTGCCTTCTTCGATCCTCCTCCTCAAGAAGTTTAATAACTTTTAGTTAATTTCCATCTGGAATTTCTTACATGACTCAAAAGCAAAACAATGTGATAAACTTAATTTTTAGTTCATCTTAAAGGCATACATATTCTGCCACACTATCAGATAGGATTATTTTAAGGTCGCATAAATCTTTTATCTTCTGAAGTATTTCTTGATCAGAGGTTTATATAATTGTGCTGTCTCCTCTTCTCATATTAAAACCAATTATGTGGTTTAAGAACTTCTATAT
This sequence comes from Orycteropus afer afer, assembly GCF_000298275.1. NCBI lineage: Eukaryota > Metazoa > Chordata > Mammalia > Tubulidentata > Orycteropodidae > Orycteropus > Orycteropus afer. The sequence continues at coordinate 19,578,981 of NW_006921594.1, read as the reverse complement.
TGACAGGACTATAATGGAATATGGAGAATATCTGAAGATGTTATGGAAAAAATATAGTATAGTCAGAAAAGGGCCTAGTATTTATCCATGTTGTTGTTATGTGCCATCGAGTCAGACCTGACTCATAGTCACACTAAAATAAAATGTAAAAAAAGGGAAGAGAACTTTATTGGAAAGGGTACTTTAATTCTAACCAGTTGAAAGTAAAATGAACATTTAGATATAATATTTATAAGATTTATTTTTCTAAAAAGTGTCTTGAATAATCTCTGAACCTTATTCTTGCCATCTGCAAAATGAAGGGCTTTGGAAGGGTCCTTCCAACTCCGACACTCTATTAGTTACTCTCTGACATTAGGAGTAGATTGGAAGGCAGAATAAAATCAAGGTGCAACTTAATTATGCCATTCTCTACATAGTCACAGTTTTCAAACAAAGATATAATGAAAGTCTACATTTCTCACACATATCTATGTTAGGTAAAGATGGATGCATGTCAGCTGGACCCTTACTTATCCCTGATCAATTTTAATTCATGAGAACATGTCTCTAAATACTTCCAGGAGACAGTATGTAACTAAGTTATTTTCTGAATACTCAAATTCAAAATGGGGGATATTCCTACATTTTAAATGTGTTTTATACTCCTGTTCATGAATTTTTGTTGCTATATATACTGTAAATATAATTCTCATGAATAATTGCTATTGTTTAAATAAACAAATTTAACTCAACTCTTATGTATGTTGTTGTTGTTGTTCTTGTTGCTATGTGCCGTCGAGTCAGCCCCGACTCATAGCGACCCCTCCTTGGGTTTCCAAGGCAGTATCACTATGGAAGTATATTGCCCCATCTACCTTCCGAGGAGTGGCTGGTGGGTTTGAACCACCAGCCTTCTGGTTAGCAGTCAAGTGCTTTAGGCACTACGCTACCACAGCTCCCTCTTATGTATGTAGCTACTGCCAAATTACATTTACATTTTCAAATATACAAATAATAGGAAATATAAAATATTTGGGCTGATAAAAATACATCAATAACAATCATCGCACTTTTTCACTTTTCATTTCAATGTTTTATGTCACAATATCATAATATCATTTTTAAAATACCTGTGGTGGCACAGTGCCGAAGGCACGGCTAAGGTCTGCTAACCAGAAGGTAGGTGGTTCAAACCACCAGCCACTCAGCAGATGGAAGGTGGGGCAGTTTACTTCCATAAAGATTTACCCCCTCAGAAACCCAAAAGGGGTCGCTATGAGTTAGAATCAACTCGATAGCAGTGAGTTTGGTTTTATTGAGTTTATATTTATTGTATATATTTCTGGTTCTGGATTGACTTTATTTTTAACTAAGCTTTATAACATTGAGATAAAAATTCAAACTTAATAACATTGACAAATGGTGACTTTTATTTCCCATTCTGATTTAAAATAATTAATATGTTTTTATTTTGGTTGTGTATGAAAGTAACACACTTACATACATATACATACACATAAAACAGGGTAAACCTTGTCCTCTAATATCCATGAATTTTAGAGAGGACAGAAAAAAAAAAAAAATTACCAGAAGCATAGATGGGGGAGGGTTAGCTATAACAGAAACACAAAGCAAAGATGAATTTTCAAATGTCATAAATGAATTTCAATTTTAATTCCCCATTTTCCCATCCAGAACAAGTGCCACCCAGGACCAGTTTTCGAATGGATTCCTCTGGCAAGTATTCTTCAGTACTCACAGTTTTGTGAACAAACGTCTTCCATTTTGTGTAACAAATCATTCTTCTGAATAGCATCTGTTTATTAGTATGCAATCACTGTGCTAGTTTTATTTACCTACATAAGCATCTACTCAAAGTAGAGAACAAGTATCATCATGGTGAATCTAAATGAATGCCAAGGAAACAAACAAAAGACAAAGAAAACCAGTCATATTCATGAACTTATTTTTACAAAATGCTTTAGTGAAAGACTAGATAAAGAAGATAGTCTCCAGGCTGACTATATCTGTACTGTCCAATATGGTAGCCACTAGCCACATGTGCTGTTGGATGCTTGAAATGTGCAATAAATGTAGAACCTTCACCAGATTTCAAAGACTTTCATGCAAACAAAAAGGAATATATAATATCTCATTAATAATTGTTATATTGATTAATGTTGAAATAATATTTTACACATATTGGACTAAATAAACTATATTATTTAAATTTTTCACTAGTTTCTCTTTACTTTTTTAAATGTGGCTACTGGAAAATTTTTAATTACATATGTATATAGTTTACATTTTATTTATATTGGATGTCACTGGACTAGATAAATAGAAATTAGTAGGTAAGAGATCTCAAGAGGCTTACAGTTGAGTTATTTCCAAAGAACTTATTTGAAATCTTTCTAATATAGAATGAAATTATTTTCACATCAATTATATACCTATATAATTGAAATTTTTTGAGACCATGACAATAACAAAATACTATATTTCAGTACTATTTTAAATTAGGGTAGAATATCATGGTTTTCAATTTCAGATTTTTAATGAAAGCCAAGGAGGAAAAATATAAGGTTGACTCAACCATTCCCAAAACACTTACCCATTTGCTTCCAGCTAAAAAGTTTAATAGGAGCTCTGGTGTCATAGTGCCTAAGGCATTTGAATGCTAACCAGAAAGCTGGTGGTTCAAACCCACCAGCCACTCCTCAGAAGGAATGTTGAGCAATCTACTTCTGTAGTGATACCGCCTTGGAAACCCAAGGAGGGGTTGCTATGAGCCGGGTCCTACTTGACAGCAGTGAGTTTGGTTTTTGTTTTTTTGAAAAAGTTTAATATTACTATGGAAATACAGGAGGAAAGGGAAAACTTATTTAGATTTTTTACTCTTAGATTTAGTTATGGAAATACTCTGATCAGCTGTTTAGATCACTAAATTGGAAGCCAGAACACTGAAACAATTGCAGAAAAGAGTGTTTCAGAATAATAGCACTATTTCAGGTCTGTGAGTTCACAGCACACATCTCTTGAGTGTTTCCATGATGGCAGCTCATTATCCATCTCAGCATGTTCTAACACCCCCTGGAGAATATATGTGTTTGAGATCATTTCATTTTGTAAGTTTTCATGCTATTTTGTGGATATGCAGAAAATATGGAAGAATTCCTCAGCATTTTGTTTTCATATAATGTCTAATTTATTTGCTTAACTTGGTCTGAAATTTTTAATTTTGTTCTTATATGCTGAACATAAAATCCTTATACTTTGTGAGAATACCTAATGTCGAAAGAGAAATGGGCATCGTAATTAGAGCTGCGAAATGAAAGCAGGAATATGTTTGGGTTTCTAAATCTCAGCTTACTGCCCATAGCAAGCACATTTCTTAAAAATTTTCTGCTTCTGGATGTAATTTTTTTAAAAAGGAAAAAGAATAAAAACACTACTCAATAGCTTAGATTACATTGGTATTGGTGCCCTTTTAAAAAAATTGCATTATTTAAAAACAAATTATAATATAGTTTGAGTATATTATATTTCTATAAAATCCAGATTTTCCAGAAAAAAACTCTTAATATTTTGATAAATATCCTAACAAGAAAATTATGACTACATCCAAGCTAAATTGATCTCCCATATTTTTTTCCTTTAAAAAAGTCCTTTATCAAATTATATATCATGATTTTTCACTAAGATAAATATATTAAACATATGTTATCTTACTCTAGCTGCATCATATCCTTAGGTTTACAGGTAAGCCAATAGTAAGCAGTCCTAAATAATGAATTTATGAAGCTAAGTAATAATTCAGTCATGGAATAATGCTATGGTTTCTTGGGCCCAGTAGACTGGTGAGTATCTTAAAATAACTACATTCAAGAAATAGTTATCTAGCAACACCAGCAGTCTGTGTACCATGAAACACTATAGATACACAAAGATAAGCATGAGAATGGAAGGTGGTTTCAATTATGGCTAAAATGTGTACAACTACATTCACATTGCCAAAGGTGAAAAAGGAGAAAACTGAGGGTTAGGATATGTTAGCTATTTATCTGACAATGTTAGATTCAAGTGACAGAAACTGGTTACTTCCTGTTTAACCCATTCTGTATGTATCTGGGATGCTTCAAAATCTGGAAGCTAAGGACATGTTTAAAACCTTCTTTGACTCCTGGTTCCTTCCTCATACTGCCTTTCCTAGATGTCTTTACAAGCAAAAGCCAAAAAATTTATGCTCTTTCCAGCAGGAAAATTAAATAAATTCATCCTCTGTGCCAAACTATGATAATAAGCCATGGTACTTACATTTTAATTAAAACATGGAAGGAGATTCAAGTACCAAAATTTAATTGACATGTTTACAGCAGCATCGCATGTGCCAAATTAATCCATAAAAATGTCATTCTTTGTGTTTTTGAAGCTTGAATCCATTCAGAAAATTAATCAGTTGTGTTCAGCCACCCAACTTTTTCCCTAATACTGTGTGCAAAGCCATGTATTTCAAAATCAAGACCAAGGTTATATATTGCACACGAAACTTTCATGGAGTCTAAGAGTGAAATAGGAAGTGGCTTTTGAAGTTCTACTTTTCTTTATTATGAGGGAGGTTGTCCTGATACCTAATGGTGCTCACCATTTACTACTTTTAACCATACTAGATTTTTTTAGTATTGGTGTGAGCCCAGGGTAAATCAGGACTTGTCAGTTTTGTTCTGTAGCTTGCTACAGTGGTCATGCAAAAATCCCTTCCCAGAAGATTGTCAAAATGTGCTTTATTTCACAATGTCTTAGGAGCCTGTGACTCAATTCCTAAGCAACAATACTGGCCATGGCTGGCATTGAACACCAGTGTCCAGAGTGCTCTGTCTCCCTTTGGTCCATCCATCAAACCAATGCACTGAACGAGGAAGGAGAGGAGTAAAAAGGACTTCCTTTGGGTGTAGCTGAGTGATACCCAAAGTGATCAGTGTCCAGCAGGCCTCTTCATCTAATGATCTTGCAGTACACAGTTTGCACACTAATAGGAGAGAAGGGGTGGTGATTGTTCACTTCTGTCTCAATGGGGTGAAGAGTTGGCCCTTGGATTGCTTTGCTTTCAGTTCCTGCATTAATAGGGGATGAGATAAAGTATGAAAAAACAGTTGAAACATGGCATTAGACCAGAAAAGTAGCTAGGGAAAGTATTAGAAACATGATAATCTTCCAAGAAAGTTAACAGAGCAAGAAGGAAAAAGAGTAATGTCTTCCAGCTTTGTGTATATAATTTTAGTTATTTTGCAAAGTCAAACTCCAAGGAAGGAAAAACTAAACCAAAGAAAAATTATCTTTCTAAAGTTCTTATTTTCCCTAAAATAAAACATGCCCTGCTGCCTCAAGGCATAATCTATCATTTAAACTTTTGTTTCCAGTTGACTATTTCTCTAAAGTTTCTATGCCCTGCAGCTTCTGAGTCTGTGTTGAAAATTAACAAAGAAATAAAAAATAAATCAGTCTGCTAGCACACTTCTCCATTGGGCCTCCCTTTACCTCTCTCTACTTGCTCATGTAACATGCAGCTGGCCATCTCTGCCTCGTAGAATGGAAGTGAAGATGACACAATTGGCACATAGCACCCTATATTTGAAAATGAGGGATGGGTGAGAGCAACAGTCAGGAGTCAGAATTGCCAGCAAAATATATGTAAAGAGTAGCGGGGGGCGGGGATGATAAATGCCCTAGTCATATCTTTGTTTTTCGTAGTTAACTGGCTAGAATCTAGATTTTTCTCCAGAAACAACAGAGTACTGCGTCATTCATCAAGGAAAAGTTTTTCTATTGCCCTAGGAATTACAGCATTTTCTAATACAAGACAACGTCCTTGTATCTTGGCACTTCTCAAAATTCCATTTCTGGGATTGTCATAATTTCAGCATTTCCTTAGAAGAAAAGTTGTGCTTAGCAAATAAAATGGATTCCATAGTAAACTCCTTTTAGAGCTCCTCATGTAATATGGATAGTGCTGAAGTCATTGGTGGAACAATTTCCCACTTTGCATACTCACCAGTCATGCAAAAGTGAGAAGAATATTTCCAAGGGTAAATTGAAAGTTCTGGTGAAACATATGCTAGGACTGCCATTCTATGTGTCAAAAATATGCCTCATTCTATTTGTATTTTTATGTTTATAATGGTATAGAGTCCTCCAAGTTTAAAGCCACCTAGAGAAGACATTGTTGTGAGCTGTATCATAACCACTTGGAGAGGCTTGAACAATGATGAGGCTTTATCTGTCATCTTTTTCTCTCCCTTTGCCTTCCTCCCTCCCTAAGGAGGCCTGTTATGACTTTATAGGGCTACTCCACGTGCTTCCAGACTCCCAGAGGCTTAGTACACATCCTAATACACGATTTCATGTGTGCAATTGTGGATTCCAGAATTAACTGAGTTCAAAAGCCAATTGTGTCTAGATGAGTGTAGGGCAAAGTTTTTATCTTTCCTTTACCCTCAACTTTAATTAACTGCTTAGTAGCACCTTAATTCTTCTAAGTTCTCCTATCTTTAAAAATATAACTGATTATACAATTCATAAAGTATGACTAAAGAATGTGGAGGTTTGATTGGTTACTATTCTTTTAGAGTTTCATGGTATTTGTTAAATGGAAGAGAGACCTCGGTTACATGTACATCTGGTCACAAAAAGTTATGATAGTCATGAAGTCTTGCACAATATATACATATACATACATGTGTACTAATGTGTCTGGTTCAGCCTTTCCTAAGTGCACACCAGATACATGATCACCATTTGCCCACATTGCAGAAGTGAATGGCTTGCCTTTTGTATATCATGAGGAACGCACAACCCAGACTGGAGGGCACCGAGGCAAGCCCAGCATCATTGTGCTTTGTACACTGTCTCACTTCAGCAGCTCCACTTACTGGAGAGCCTGGGAAGGATTCACCTGGCCATCTTCAGTGAGCCTCTTTCTCTGTGTACTACTACTGTATATCCAAATGACTCCGACATAGCTTTTTGTCCCAGGAGGATTCTCCTCTAAAATAGCATCCTAATTTCCAAAATCATTCTGTTTAATGAAGGAGAATTTTACTTAAAATTCTGTTCTATCAGTTGTTACATTGTTCTATTCAAATATTTTTTCTATCAATTCTAATGCTTCCTTGGAAACCATTACGGCCCATAGATCACTATGCTTCTTAATCAAGGATGGTATAATAAAAACTCCCCCAAGATGCCTAGCAACCACAGAAATCCTGGGCCTGAACACATACACAACCCAATTGTGAGTGAGGCATTTTTCCACCTGAGGAAAGTTCAAAGGGCTGGGGGCACAGAGTTTGAGTAGGAGATAGTAAACACAAACCATATTTTCCTTAAAGAGATTTCTTAAAATCTTTTATTTATCCTGTTGTTGTTGTTGTTATGTGCCGTCGAGTCGGCCCCGACTCATAGCAACCCCTCCTTGGGTTTCCGAGGCAGTATCACTACGGAAGTAGGATTGCCCAACCTTCCTTCCGAGGAGTGGCTGGTGGGTTTGAACCGCCAGCCTTCTGGTTAGCAGTCAAGCACTTTAGCCACTATGCTACCAGAGCTCCTTTATAGGAAAAAAATTAAAATAGCATTCAGGAGAGTTTCCTGCTTTACTTTAAAGTACCCTTCTTTCAGCTGCCTGCAGAAAACTATCCCTTCTCTAACTTATTTCAAGGTATACTTGTGGAGTCAAAGGAGCTCTTGTGGCGTAGGACCCAAGGCATTTGACTGGCAGAAGGTTGGCGGTTCAAACCCACCCACCACTCCCTGGAAAGAAGACTGGACAATCTACTTCTGTAAAGATTTACCACCTTGGAAACCCAAAGGGGGTTGCTATGAGTCAGAATCAACTCCGTGGCAGTGAGTTTGGTTTTGGTTTTGAGTGGAGTCGAGAGTGAATTTACTAGAGGCTAACATATTATAAAATATTTGGGGGCTATGAGTTCATCTTAGCTGCAGGCGACTTTCTACCTATGGTTATGAGAAATGCGAAGGAGTTTGTCAGGAAATACAAACTTCACTTAAACTCAAATAGAGAAAAGCTTAAATCTACACTTTCTACTTTTTACAATTTAAAAGGGACAACTTCTATCAAGTGTAAGTTTACACACCTTCTACTGGATGCATGAAATCCTAAACAGATATTAGTAAATTACTAGGTAGTACTTTACTAGGTAAGGAGCTCTGGTGGCATAGTGAATAAGGTAGCTGGCTGCTAACCAGAAAGTCAGAGGTTCAAGCCCCCAGTCTGCTCCAGAGAAGAAAGATGGGGCAATCTACTTCCATAAAGATTTACAGCCTCAGAAACCCAATGGGGGTCACTATGAGTTGGAATTCACTCAACGGCAATGAGTTTGGGTTTTTTTGTTTTTTTACTTTGTAGTTCCAAGGCTTTGCCATCTGTTGTCTCAGGCTTCTTTAACAATCATTCTAGACAGTGTAAACATCATCAAAGTGACAGTAAAGCTTCTTGAGAACAATCCAAAAATAAAGAATTATAGAGGCATCAATTCAGATCGCACAGAATTTTTCCATTCGGAAAATCTGTGAGTGTTCCCGGTCTACGGTGACAGCCTAGCAGTGTCCTTGGCTGGTCACTGTTATTCCAGGGACTACCTAATTTTGGAATACCTACTTTTTTTAAAAAAATCCTCTATGTTCTCCATCAACTCTAACAGCACTCTCATTAATCACGTCCACAAAATTAATTTCTCATTGGTGCGTTCAGTTCCTCAGGGGGTGGGGAAGAGACAGGATTCATTACTCAATGGGATCTCCTTTATGCCAGGTCCAGATTATAAGGAGTTGGATGTTCACCTTCGGAGGATGGAGTCTGGATTTGGCTTCAGAATCCTCGGGGGAGATGAGCCTGGACAGCCTGTAAGTTGAATCCTCTTTGTTCCTCCACTTTGAGCTATATTGTGTGTGTACGCATTGAGGGGGACCTCGGGTGGCATAACATTCATTCCATATGACATCTGAGTGGATATCTTTTAGGACATGCAGTAAAAAGTTTCAAGTTTATCTATCTATTTGTTACTCTCCTTAAAAAGACCTCATACATGCTAGCTTTTCCCCTGGCCAATACTTCATCATAAAGCAACGCACATTACATTAAGAAAGAGGCATTACTCTTTCTTAGAATGCATTGGAGCCTTCTTGAGTATTTCAGTTATCAACTGTATCAGATCTCTGGTCTCTCTGAATAGCAGCTCATGTGTAGAGCTATAGTATGGCAAAAGATACATGTGAAGAAGTGACTTGGAAGAGCAGGGTTATGTGTATTTTCAACCAAAACAACAAGGGGAAGTGAATATGGGGTTACACAGAATTGAAATCAAGCTAAATGCTCCAGAATCTCAGCTACATTTGAATTAAGGAATTACCATGAAAGGTTGTTCATGACAGCAATCTCACCTGGCATGTTGGGAATTTGGATAGGGCTCTAGTGAAATTTTTCACTATAAAATTATTACATACTAGAATGAAAGTATAAAATGACAATATCCTTAACATACAGAAAACACAGCAACATTGGATTTCTGAGCATGTGTTAAAATATCAGGTGTAAAGCACTCATTGCAAGAGATGTAACTAACATGGTATGCAAACGTGACCAAGTCAGGTCCACAAAATTTTGAACAAGTGAAGAGCCTGACCTGTGAAGTGAGACACCTGCATCTCATCCTAGCTCAAGCACCTGCTTCCCATCCTGGCTCATTCAACACACTTAACTCTTAAGCCCAGTTTCCTCATCTGCAAAATGAGGATAACAATAGTACTTTCTCACAGACAAGCTTTAAAGACTAAAGAAGATAACACATGTACAGCTCTTGGTCTTACAACTGGCTGATAGTAAATGTTCAATAAACATTTATCATCAACTTTGTTTCCCTTGTTGATCCAGAAAATAAATCTAGAACCACTAATGGGCAGAAATCTTCAGGAGAAAAAAAAAAAGTTCATCATTTTTAATTCCTTTAATGAAAGGAGTCTGTAACAAAGCTATCGCAAAGGAAGCAAATGGCCTTGTTAGGCAGTAAGCGCCTGAATAGTAGAGGTAATCAGGCCGAGTCCATGAGAGTCTGATAGGAACCCCATGGAGGCGTCCTCTTCCCTGTGAGAGGAGTTGGACTAGATGATTGATGAAGTCCCTCACCATAGACAACTCTGAGAGGTTGAGCTTAGACTCCAAGGATGAGGGGACTCTAGGAAAAAACAGACTTATTTCCTAATTCCTGGGGATAGATTTTGGCAACAGTAAACCAGAATGTCACTAGTTCCCAAGCTGCCAGGAGGAGACGGGAAGTGTAAGTACATTTGCCAAAGAGGATTGGCTGGATTTTCCTAATAGTGCTTGGGAGGAAGAGAAACCTGGGGTACGATACAGAGCTTCAGGAACTTCAGGCTTACATTCATTCAAAGAATAAATCCTTAATTTTAAGGATTTCATGTCACAGGCAAAAGAAGCAAATCCTGGTTTCATTTTTCTCTCTTTCCCCAGATTTGCTTCCTTCTTCCTCTGTCAGATGATTCTGAGCTGCCCAGGTAGCCTCGGTCTCCCAGTCAGCCTTGCAGCCTCAGAAGCCTAAGTCATTCTTGATAGATATGTGTGCATGTGTAGATAGGAAAATATTAGCGGGTCCCTTCATGCAGGTAAACATTTAACACATTGATTTATGTTTCAAAACCTGGCTTTCACGGGGAATTGTCTGAGTCAGCTTTCTTCAGGATTGCTCTCTGGTATGTTCGTATGTCTGCCTATTTTCTTTGATCAGCAGGGTTTTTAATTCCTTCTAAGCAGGGATGCTATCTTCTCCTTTTTTATTCTCCTTTACCCACTAAAAACCATTGAGTAGATTCCAACCATAGCAACCCTATAGGACAGAGTAGAACTACACCCATAAGATTTCAAAAGTTGTAAATCTTTAAGGAAACAGATTGCCACATCTTTCTCCCACAGAGCAGCTAGTGGGTTCAAACCACCAACCTTTAGGTTAGCAACCTAGCACTTTAACCACTGTATCATAGATGCTTGAAAGATGCCAAATAAACGAAATGAAACAGTATGCAAAACAAAGCACAACTATAAGGTGATCTTTTCAGCATTTTATGGGATAATATTTTGCAGGGTAATTAAGGGTAAATCCATAAAGATTCCATTGGACTTACACTAACATAATACCTCAACTTGCCAACTGCAGGGATCTCCACCAGAAAGAAGAAGCCCCTGTTTGTTCCAGAATGCCCTGACTTGCATGATTTTTGTCCCTTACCAATCTGTGAGCTCCTTGAAAGCAAGCACTAGGGTTATGGTATTTATGTCTTCCAAGCCTAACACAGAGCCTAATACAATAAATATTTGTTCAACTGAAGAGAGTATTCTGTGCCAAATCAACCCTCTTTTTCACCTGGGCATTTCAAGAACAAATAATCAGGAGTTTATATTTTCTGAGGCCACTCAATCCTACAGTCTCTGTAAAATTAAAATGGCCCACTCCTAGAAGCAAAGAAGATGTCCTGGCAGCCCTATGGCATGTTCTATTTAGCTGCCACAGTGTTTTATAGTTCAGTGCCAGCTAATTTCATATTTCTAAAAAAGATCAAGTTTCCATATTCTCTTGAAAAGTAGGAAGATCTAGCAACATAGAGTTTGCTTTCCTCGATGGCAGCAACTGGCTGGAGCTAAGCAGTGGTCACTTTTAGACTGACCATGGCCACTTCTCATTGCCACAGTTCCCAAAACTCCTTTATGCCTGTGCTACTCATTTTGGTTACTGCCTTTGAGACCTTTATCCCAGAGGATTGGATAGAAACTTGGAAAGATGAGTATTTTTCACAAATGGACCCTTCAACTGGAGTCAGATTATGGTCTTTGTAGACCCTAAGTACTGAAAATAAGTCAATTATCTTCTTCCATATATAAAAAATAAACACAAGAAAATTAAACCATTAAATATATATAAGGGGAAGCAACAAAGTTGTCTCTTCTTATCATGCTTACTTCGACATAGTCTTTGAAATAGGACATTCTTACATGAATGCACCCCTAAGTTTATGCTTTATCTGCTTTGGAGGTAAACCAGCACCATATTCAGTAAATGTTAAAGAGACTTTATATTAACCCCATTAAGTAGAATGGATTACATGACTGAGTCACAGGGAGGCCATGATCTTAGCTGGCTCAGGAAGGGATACGTTTGTTGGACTTTTCATGCAATAGAGTTTTTCCAAAAAGGAACATATATTGTGCAGAATGAATCCTGGTGTATGAATGCAGCCTAGTCACTTAACATAGCTTCCAGACAGCTTTCTGCCAGGTTTGTACCCATGTTCCTAGGTCTCCAACCCTTTCTAAATATTGGCTTTGAATTCCTGAGTCCTTTCTCTCCTCCAGTGGGCAGGAATCAAGTATTTATGATAAACCTCCTTAGATTACATGGATTGCTGATTATCTTTATTGTGTTTATTTAGATTTCTTCTGGCTTATTCATTCATTTAAATGATTTAAGACACATTCATGCTCTGACTTACAATTCTGGCAATTTAACCATAAAGTAGAAGCCTAAATATCCCTGAAGCAAGCAAAGTCAGAAAACAATGAGTCTTGAAGACCAGAATATTGTACCTCAGAAAGACCATGTAAAGAATGAGTCTGCAATAAAGATAATCCTTAAACTTTTCCTATATGCTTCCCTACATTTTTAAGTCCAGAGATAATATACACACAAGATGTGTATCATTTAATTACTTATATCCTACAAATTGAGAGGTGTGTAAGGTGACTTGGTCCACAAAAACAGGAGATCTCATAAGTTACATCTAACAAGTTCCTGCATCCATATATATGGAATGGTACCCTGACATCTTATCAGAGTGCACATTAAACATGACAACAAGGCTTCCAGCAAATAATGAACAGCAAGACTCCAGCTCAAAAAGAGCATATAGGAATACTCCCTGATTCATTCTGTGAAGCAAACATAACCCTGATACCCAAACAAGACAAAACACCAAAAGATAAGAAGAGCACAGGCCAATATCTCATATGAATATAGATGCAGAAATCCTCAACAAAATACTAGCAAATAGAATCCAACTGCATATTTTAAAAAATCAAACACCAAATCCAAGTGGGATTTATTCCAGGAATGCAGGGATAGTTCAATATTAGAAAATTAATCAACATAATACACCACATCACTAGAATAAAGGAAAAGAACAATATGATCATCTCTGTGGATCCAAAAAAAAAAAAAAAAGGCATTTGATAAAATCCAAGGTCCTTTCTTGATGAAAACCCTAAAGAAGATTGGAATAGAATTAAAATTCCTCAGTAAGATTCACAACATATATAAAAGCCAACAGCCAACATTACGCTTAATGGAGAATGACTGAGAGCTTTCCCCTTAAAATCAGGAACATGACAAGGATGCCCACTCTAATCACTTCTAATATTTATTTGAAGTCCTAGCCAGGGAATGAGACAAGAAAAAGAAATAAAAGGTTTCCAGATTGGAAAAGAAGAAGTAAAATTATCTAGACTCACAGATGATATAATCTTACATATGTTGTTAGATGTCGTCGAGTCAGCTTCGACTCAGTGACACTATGTACAACAGAACAAACCACCACCTGGTCCTGCACCATCCTCAGAATTGTTGCCTTGCTCGAGCCCATCATTGCAGCCACTATGTTCATTCATCTCTTTGAGGTTCTTCACCTTTTTTTGCTGACCGTCTGCTTTATCGAGTAAGATATCCTTCTCCAGAGACTGATACCTTCTGACAATATAACCAAAGTACTTCTGACCATTCTCACTTCTAAGGAGCATTCCAGTTGTATATCTTCCAAGAAAGATTTGTTCATTCTTCTGGCAGTCCATGACATTTTCAGTATTCTTCACCACAATTCAAATGCATTAATTTTTCTGTGGTCTTCCTTATTCATTGTCCAGCTTTCATATGCTATGAGGCTATTGAAAGTACTGTGGCTTGGCTCAACTCAGTCTTCAAAGTGACATCTTTGCTTCTTAACACTTTAAAGAGGTCATTTGCAGCAGATATGCACAGTGCAGTACAATGTCTGATTTCTTGACTACTGCTTCCATGGGTGTTAATTATGGATCCAAGTAAAATGAAATCCTTGACAATGACAGTCTTTCTTCCATTTATTGTGATGTTGCTTATTGATCCATTCTGAGGATTGTTATTTTCTTGATGTTGAGGTATAATCCATACTGAAGGCTGTAGTCTTTGATCTTCATCAGTAAATGTTGCAAGTCATCTTCACTTTCAGTAAGCAAGGTTTGCCATCTGCATATCACAAGTTGTTAATGAGTCTTCCACCAATCCTGATGCTGCATTTTTCTTCATATAGTGCAGCTTCTCATATTATTTGCTCAGCATATAGATTGAGTAAGTATATGAAAGTATGCAAACCTGATGCACACCTTTCTGATCTTAAACCATTCAGTATCCTTTTATTCTATTTGTACAAATGCCTCTTGGTCTATGTACAGATTCCTCATGAGCACAATTAAGTATTCTGGAATTCCTATTCTTTGCAATGTTATCCATGATTTGTTATTATTCACACAGTTGAATACCTTGCATAGTCAACAAAAACACAGGTAAACATCTTTCAGCCAAGATCTATCTGACAATAGCAATGATATCCCTCATCTCATGCCTTCTTCTGAATCTGGCTTGAATTTCTGGCAGCTCACTGTCAATGTAATGATGCAACCATTTTTAAATTATTTTCAGCAAAATTTCACTTGCATGTGATATTAATGATAAGATTCAATAATTTCTGCATTCTTTTGGATCCCTTGTCTTTGGAATGAGCACATAAGGATCTCTTCCAGTCAGTTGCCTAGGTAGCTGTCTTCTAAATTTCTTTGCATCAATGAGTGAGTGCCTCCAGCAGTGCAACCATTCATTGAAACATCTAAATGGGTATTCCATAAATTTCTGAAGCCTTATTTTTCACCAATTCCTTCAGTGCAGCTTTGATTTCTTCCTTCCATACCTTCAGTTCTGGATCATATCTTACCTCCTGAAGTGGATTAACATAGACCAATTCTTTTTAGTACAGTGATTGTATTCCTTCCATCTTCTTTGATGCTTCCTGCATCACTCAATATTTTGCCCATGGAATCCTTGAATATTGCAACTCCAGGCTTGAATTTTTTCTTCAGTTCTTTCAGCTTGAGAAATGTGAGCATAGTCTTCCCTTTTGCTTTTCTAATTCCAGGTCTTTGCATATTTCATTATAGTACTTTATATTCTCAAGTCACACTTTGAAATCTTTGGTTCTGCTCTTTTATTTCACCATTTTTTCCATTCACTTTAGCTATTCTCCATTCAAGAGCAACTTTCAGAGTCTATTTTGACATCCATTTTAGTCTTTTCTTCCTTTCCTATATTTTTAATGACCTTTTGCTTTCTTCCTGTATGATGTTCTTGATGTTCTCCCATAACTTGTCTAATCTTCAGTCACTAGTGTTCAATCCATGAAATCTATTCTTCAGATAGTCTCTAAATTCAGGTGGGATATAATCAAGGTCATGTTTTGGCTCTCGTGGACTTTTTTTAATTTTCTTCAGCTTCAACTTGAACTTGCATATGAGTAACTGATGATCTGTTCCACAGTCAGCTCCTGGCCTTGTTTTGACTGAAGATACTGAGCTTCTCCATCGTCTCTTTCCACAGATGTAGTCAATCTGATTCCTGTGTATTCCATCTGGTGAGTTCAACATGTATAGTCACCATTTATGTTGTTGATAAAAGGTATTTAAAATTAATAAGTCATTGGTCTTGCAAAATTCTATCATGTGGTCTCCAGCATCATTTCTTTCACCAAGGCCATACTTTGCAACTACCAATAATTCTTTTATGTTTCCGACTTTTGCATTTCAATCACCAGTAATAATCAATACATCTTGGTTGCATGTTTCGTTCATTTCAGACTGCAGTAGTTGGTAAAAACCTTCAATTTCTTCATCTTTGACTTTAGTGGTTGGTGCATAAATTTGAATAATAGTCGTATGAAGTGGTCTTCCTTTTAGGTGTATAGATGTTATCCTATCACTGACAGCATTGTACTTCAGGATAGACCTTAAAGTGATCTCTTTGACAATGAGTGCCTGCCATTCCTCTTCAATTTGTCATTCCCAGCACAAAAGACCATATGACTATCTGATTCTAAATGGCTAATACCAGTCCATTTAAGCTCACTAATGACTAGGATATTGATCTTTATGTGTTCCATTTCATTTTGACAACTTCCAATTTTCCTATGTTCCACTTTATACCTCTACATTCAGATTATTAATGAATGTCTGCAACAGTTTATTCTCATTTTGAATTGTGTCACATCAGCAAATGAGAGTCCCAAATGCTTTATTCCATCCACATCATTAAGGTCAACTCTACTTTGAGGAGGCAGCTCTTTCCCAGTTGTATTCTGAGTGCCTTCCAACTCAAGGGGCTCATCTTCTGGCATCATATCAAACAATATTTCACTACTATTCATAAAGTTTTCCAGTAATATATCATACAGTGTTTTACTGCTCTGGTAGCGTAGTGCCTAAGTCACTTGACTGCTAACCAGAAGGCTGGTAGTTTAAACCCACCAGCTACTCCTTGGAAGGTTGGGCAATCTACTTCCATAGTGATACCGCCTCGGAAACTCAAGGAAGGGTTGCTGTGAGTTGGGTGTGACTCGAGGGCACATAACAACAACAATAACAATAAGGTTTTCAGTGACCAATTTTTTTAGAAGAGGATGGCCCCACCCTTCTTCCTAGTCTATCTTAGTCTGGAAGCTCTGCTGAAACCTGTACACCATGGGTGACCCTGCTGGTATTTGAAATACTAGTGGCATAGCTTCCAGCATCATAGTGACATGCAAGCTACCACAATATTACAAACTAACCGATGAGTAGTGGATCCTATATACAGAAAATCCCAGAGAGTCCACAAGAAAACTTCTAGGGCTGATATAAGATTTTTGCCAAGATTCAGGGTACATGGTCCACAAACAAAAATCAGTTGGATTTCAATAGAGACTGGTGGAATCCTCGAGACTGTGACCCTTAGTCACCCTTTAAGCCTGGAACGGAACTCATCCCAGTAGCTTAACTTTTAGCTTTAACTTAACAGTTGTTGTTGTTGTTGTTATGTGCCGTCGAGTCAGCCCTGACTCATAGCGACCCCTCCTTGGGTTTCCGAGGCAGTATCATTACGGAAGTAGGATTGCCCAACCTTCCTTCCGAGGAGTGGCTGGTGGGTAGATAGGCCTATAAGGTGAACAGTAACACTAGAGGGGTATGGACTGCTTAGAACAATGAGCCATATGAAAGCAAAAGAACAGCTTTTGCCCAGGTATAAAACTCAGAAGGCAGGAAGAGACAGGAAATAAGGACAAACGGAAACAGGAAGGATAGGAAGAAAGAGTGATGTTTCATTGTGGGGATTGCAATCAATGCCACAGAACAAAATGGGTATGAATTGTTAAATGGAAAAACAATTTGCTGTGTAAACTTTCACTCAAATCACAATAAAAAGATTTAAAAAAAAAAATCATCAGTTGGTTTTCTATACACCAGCAATGAGAAATCTGAAAGGAAAATTAGAGAACAATTCCATTTATAATAGCATCTAAGACAATAAATTACCTAGGAATAAATGTAACCAGGGACATGAAGGACTTACATAATGAAAACTATAAAAACACTATGGAAAGAGATTAAAGAAGAATTAAATAAATGGAAAGATTCCCATATTCATGAATTGGAAGACTTAATATTATTAAGATGTCAATGCTGTAGGTTTGAAGCAACCCCAATTGAAATTCCAATAACCTTTGCAGATATAGAAAAACCATTCCTCAACTTAATATGGGATGGCAGGAAGCCTCAAAGAGCTAAAGTAATGTTGAAAGAGAAGAACAAAGTAGAACTCACACTTCCTAATTTTAAAATATGCTACACAGTTACAGTAAACAAAACAGCCTGGTACTAGTATAACAATAGACACATAGAAAATGGCATCAATTGAAGGTCCAGAAATAAACACACATGTCTATAGTCAACTGTTTTTTGACAAAGGTGCTAAGTTCATTTGATGGGGAAAGAAGAGTCTCTCCAATAAATGGCATTGAAAATTGGATTTGCACATGCAGAAAAAATGAAACAGAATCCGTATCTCCCACCATACACAAAAACAACTTCAAAATGAATTAAGATTCTAAATGTGGTAAGTAAAACCATAAAATTCTTAGTAGGAAAAGTTAGGCAACTCTGTTAGGCCTAGCTTTTAACAATGAATTATCTAACATAATAACAAAAACAAAAATAGCAAAAGACAAAGTAAACAAATGAGACTTCATAATAATTAAAAACCTTTGTTCATCAAAAGACTTTACCAATAAAATGAAATGAACTGACTGGGAGAATATCCTCCAAAACCATATATCTGACAAGCATCTAATAACCAAAATATATATAAAATTTTGACAACTTCACACCAAAAAGACAAATAACCCCATTGTAAAATGCACAAATGACTTGAATAGGCAGTTCACCAAAGAGGACATTTAAATGGCTACCAAACACATGAAAAGATGCTGAGCATTACTAGCCATTAGAGAAATGCAAAACAAAGCCTCCCTGAAATACCATTTCATTCCCACTGGGATGGCTAAGATTAAAAAAAAAAAAAAAACAGAAAATAATAAACGTTGGGGAGAATATGGGGAAACTGGAATCCTTAGCCATGGGTGGTAGGGATGCACGTGGCACAGCCAATGTAGGAAACAGCTCTGGTGGGTCCTCAAAAATTGAAACTAGAACTCCCACGCAACCCAGCAATGCCACACCTTGGTGTGTATCCCAAGCACTTGAAAGCAGAGACTCAAAAAAAGAATTGCACAGGCACACCTTGGAGATATTGAGGGTTTGGTTCCAAACATTTAAAGTGAATATCACAATAAAGCAAGTCATATGAATTTTTTGGTTTCCCACTGCATAAATATATATATATATATATATACATATATATATATATATGTTTACACTATACTATAGTCTATTAAGTGTGAAATAGCGTTCTGAAGTAGTTTGAAATATTGTGAGAATTACTAAAATTTGACACAGAGACATGAAGAGAGCACATGCTGTTGGAAAAATGATACCAATAGACTTACTCAACACAAGATTACCAAAAACTTAAAATTTGTTAACAAAACAAAACAAAACAGTATCTGGTAAACTCAATGAAAGAAGGTATGCCTGTGCACCGATGTTCATTGCAGCACCATTCTCAATAGCCAGAAGATGGAAACAATCTAAATGTCCAACAACAGATGAGTGGATAAACAAAATGTGATACATGCATACAGTGAAATACTACTCAGCCAGTAAAGAAATGAAGACTTAATACATGCGACAGTATGGATGGAGCTGGAGGACATTATGCTGAGTGAAATAAGTCAATCATAAAAGGACAAATATTATATGACCTCACTTTATAAAGAGACAAGAAAGACAAATGTATAGAGAATAAAGTTTATTAGTGTTTTACCAGGGGTAGGAGTGAGGGGGAAAGGGAGATTAATAGTAATGGAAATACTGCATGATTGAGGGTAGGGTTGCATATAGCCAGTTGTTGTGATTGCTATCAATAAGTTGCACACCTGCAAAAAGTTGAATTGACAGAGTTGTGTGATAGCTATATTTACAACGACCCCCCCCCAAAAAAAAAAAAAAAAAAGTAGCAGCGGAGGCTGCTTATGTCCAACCAAAAGCCTCATGGGATTTGGTTTCTTGTTTGGGAAGTTTAGGCTCATGGACTCATGGCACATCCCAGTTAATTGATCCAATAACATGTTTAGTGCTTCAGTTCTATCTCTTAGTTCATTGCATAGTGCCTAGGGTCTTAAAAGCTTGCAAGTGGCCATCCATGGCACAACTATTGGTCTCTATTTGCCTAGAACAAAAGAGGAAGAAGGAGAGTCAGAAATAGAAGGATTATGTGGAATATGTTGCTAATTGCCTCTGTGAACAACTTCGTATTTTGCCATGAGATCAGAAGAATTGGATTGTTCCCAGCTACCATTACTGAACATTTTGATCCAACATTCTATAGAAGAATCCTGATCAAAAGGGGGATGATGCACAATAGAACTTCAAATTCTCATGCACTCCAGAATTTCTGAAATCATGGAGGCTGGATGAACCCCTGAATCTACTGCACTGAGATAATATTTAAACCTTAAACACTAAACCAAAAATATTCCATCAAGTCTTCTTTAAACTAAACAATATAGTTTAGCCTAATTTGTATTGAATGTCTGCCCTAAACATTATGGTCTTTTAAGAACTATCTCTATGGGATGGAAATGGCAACAGCAACTTGAAAGATTAGATAGAAATCTTAGGAGGCAGTGAATTTATGCTAATGAATAAGGAACAATTCATAAAAGGAGGATGAGAATGATTGCACAACACAAAGAACGTAATCAATGTCACTTAGTAGGACATGTAGAAAACTTGAATTGGTGTATGTTTTGCTGTGTATATTCTCAGTAACAACTAAATAATTAATTAAATAAATAATCTTAAAGCGCACAAGCATTTTTCCTGCAAGAGGAAATACCTTTCACAGTCAAATAACAATAGAAATAGAAAGAACTGAAAAATGGTCAGAATGGAACAAAAATGGGGTTTCCAGCTGTGAGCTGAAAAGAGATGGGAATGCCTCAAGACGGAAAGATTTGGAAACATGGCAGGGGAGAAAGGCCTGTCTGTAAAAAACTGTTCAAAGAAAAGGAGAGAGAACGATAGACATACTTCTTGGCACTGGCGTCTGGTGCAAAGCTGTGGGGGAGGTTCAGAAGGAAAGAGCCTGAAATCTGCTTGCCACATTGTCAAGTTGTCCCAGGCTATAATTATTGCAGTGCAGATCTACTGAGCTTGGGCTAACATTAGGTAGTGCAGAAAAAAATTAAAGGAATTAAAAGGCCTAGAAAGGTAGTTTTCCTTTTCGTTGTTTCTTATTTGACTTTTTTTTTTTTTCCTTCTTGGTTAGTGCTAGAGTTCTGCCATGCCTTCATGGGGTATCTTCTCTCTGAATGTGAATTGCTGTTATTTCATATCAAATACTGTGTTGTTCCTTGCTCCCACAGCCTATGAGAGAAAGAGGAGTTGTGTAATTGTTTTCTTTCATTTTGTTTTTAGAAAGGGCAAGTGGAAAGATAAGGACACAAGTCAGTTGTTCACAGGGAGATAGTATTTCTTGATCTGTTTTGCCACAAAGCTCTCCCTTCAGGTTCAAAGCAATGGGAACAGGGTAAAGAGCTCCTCCAAGAGCCCCAAGAAGAGAAAACTGAAGAATGGGACTAGAAGGTCTGTCAACGCTGAAGAGTCCACTGAGCCCAGAAGGAGGTAATGAGTGGGGTGAAACTAGTGCTGGCTGAGAAGGCTCACTGGCCAGTGTGCCCAGGGGATCAGCAACAGTGCAAGGAAAATGTGGCTGGATATGTGCTGGAGTGGACCAATCACAGGGAGAGGGGGATCTCTCAGTGGACCTGGAATGTAATCAGTGAGATGAGTCAGGGAGCCCAGCCCATGCACCTAGGAGAATCTCTCAAGAGACATGGAACATGGCCAGTGATACTACAGACCCTACGGCAATCGGACCAAGTGAGATTACACAGAGCCTTACTACTCAAAGTGTGATCTACAGTCCAGGTGCATCACACATCTCCTAGAAGCTTGTTAAAATTCAGAATCTCAGGGCTCACCCCAGATCTACCCCATCAGACTTTCTGGGGTTGGGTCCAGAACCCTGTGTTTTAATAATCTCACCAGGTGATTCTTACTCACCCTAAAGTTTGAGAACTACTGACTTAGTATCAGAAATTGCAAAGCATGTTCTGCAGAGCTTAGGTGAACATGCAAATGTTCAGATCAGGAAGACAAGATGACGTGCTTCTCATGTAAGGAGGAAGCATGGATTATCCAGTCCCTGCAGTTAAGGTGACAAAGGAGGAAACAAACTAATGGAATGTGTCAAGTGTCATTGTATATTACAATTAAAGGGGAGGTGGGGAAGCTGGGTTTTCCCTGAAATAGAGAGAAGCAGAGCTAGCTCTGTGCCAACCATGTGACATAATGCACAGAGGTGCAAAATGCAGAGACAGCCAAAGGCTAATTAGCACCAGCAGGAGGAGAGCAAGGAAGCGCTCCCCAGCCAGTGCAGCAGTTCCTGATGGATGGAGCAAATATAACCAAAATAACAGAGCTAATGGACAAGTGTCTGTAATGCCTATCCCACTGCACCAACAGCTCAACTAAAGTTCGTTGACAGTTGTGTCAACCTTTGTTAGAAACAAGGCAGAGGATAGATTATAGAATGCAATTATCTAACAATATTTGTTGTGGTTGTCTTCTTGTTCGATTAAGTCAATTCTGACTCTTGGTGACCCCATGTGTTACAGAGTACAACTGCTTCCTAGGGTTTTCTTGGCTGTTATTTTATAGAAGCAGATTGTCGGACCTTTCCTTCTGCAATGCCACTGGGTGGATTCAGACCACCAACATTTCGGTTACCAGTCAAGTGCAAACCATTTGCCACCCAGGGACCTAACGATATATGCCTCATATAATAGTGTGTGATGAGTTGTATTGAAGCATCAATTGAATATGCTGCTTATTTAGAAATAAATATATAAGATATGATAGAAAGAACTAAAATTTTAAGATTATAGCTTTAAGCTTAAAATAAGGTTTCTGCCACACAAAACTATGGCTCTTAGATACCCTTCTGACTAAAAACTGAAACCACTCCCAAGATCACCTTTCAGCCACATAAAAGACAGGCCAATAAAGTGAAAAATAAAACCTAAGAGGAACTTGCTCCTCAAAACAATTAATTATATGAGACTGAAAGGGCAGTATTTGCCCAACAGCAAAGTTAAGAAGGCAGGAAGGGGTAGGAGAACGGTGCAGATGGGAACAGGGAACCCAAGGTGGAATGGGGAAAGTGCTGACACATTGTGGGGATTGCAACCAATATCACAAAACAATCTGTGTGTAAATGGTTGAATGAGAAACTAATATGCTCTATAAACTTTCACCTAAATCACAATAAAATATTTTTAAAAAAGAAAAAAAGATTTCTGGTGAACTTCAATCTTTACTCACTTGTCACTCTCTCAAGGAAATGTATTCAAACCAACTCTAACTGTCCCATGAAAGATGCCCACCTTCCCACCCTGCTTGATATTTTTCCATAGTACATTTCTTCTAACATTATGTAATTTACACATTTATTTTTGTCTGGCCACTAGGTTAGAAGCTCTGTTAAAGGAGAGATATTTGTCTATTGTTCACTGACAGGTTCCTAGAATCTAGAAGAGTCTCTTTGACTCGATGAATATTTGTTGAATAAATGTACCTCTTATCACACCAATAGTGCAGAAAAGCAGATGTTTTACTGTGATTTTCCTTTTAGTGAATGATATGACACTCCTCACACAGAAGATAACTTGAGAGTACCTGTACATCTTTGCTTCCGTAGTAAGAGAGGAACAGGGATTTTCCGATGTGAAATTTCCTTTTCTACTGAGCCCAATCACAGTTCTGGCTCTCACAGTTGTACTCTTTATTCTATTGATTACTTTCATCAGTTAAAGGAGCTCTGGTAGCATCGTGGGGAAGACATTTGGCTGCTAACCAGAAGTTTGGTGGTTCAAACAAACGAGCCACTCCTCGAGAGGAAGATGAGGCAATCTGCTTCTGTAAAGATTTACAGCCTTGGAAAACCAGTGAGGTCACTATGGGTTGGAATACATTCAAGGGGTGTCGGTTTGGATTTCTTCATCAGTTAGAATCACAACTATAATTGAAGTTGATAATTAACCAGTCAAGAAATTCACAAGCCATTTTTGTTCTCTACAACTAGCTATAAATCCTCCCACTAAAGTATACAGGAAATCAAAAGGTTGAAGCATTTTCTCTGAGCTAACCCAGCCAAAGCCAACTTTTCATGGGGCAGTGGAGAAGTATAAACATTCATTTTAACTGGCTTTTGCACAAAGCACTTGCCAAATCTTTGAAGTACTCTATAGTGGATTGAACCTTTTGAAGAATAGATTGGAACATGTTTAGAAAGAAACTCATAAATTCAGATTGGAATGACAATAAAGAAAATTGGACACTGTCGGACATGTTCCCAACAGTTGGACTGTAGCAAATGGTGCTGGGAGTTGCAGAGAAAACCCACCGTGCAGCCAACCTAAGACAAGAGATTTGAGGTCCTTCCTATGACAAATACAAACCAAACCTACTGCCATCAAGGTGATTCCAACTCATAGCACCCCCCATTGGGTTTCCAAGGCATTAAATCTTTACAGGGGTAGATTGCCCCATCTTCCTTCTGCAGAGCTGCTGGTGGGTTTGAACCACCAAACTTCTGGTTAGCAGTCAAATGCCTTCATTTGAGCATGATTATTCAATATGGAATCAAATCTGTTCCCCACCCCATCCCACTTCACCTTCCAACAACAGCAGGGAAAGCAGCTGTAATGTGGGGAATTTTTACTCTTATGGATGAAGACAGCTGTGAGGTGGTCCAAGACTGTGAAGTCATCAGGAAAAAAAAAAAAAAGAACTCTTCAGATTCTAACTGTGCATATGCCTGAGAAGTACTGGGAACTGGGATCTCAGCAGTGTGGCCAAGAGTGCAAGAAGCACTCCGCAGCCTGAAGACACTAAGACTGTAGGTCATTATATGATGCAAATCTGCACATTAACTGTAATCCACAGATCTGGGATTTTGAAAGAAATTATTGTGCCTGAAAGAATTTAGCCAGTGGTAGTGTTTACCATTAGCCCGATAATATTACAGGAACTGTATCTTAGGTTTTATTTCAAATCTTCATAAAAAGATCCTTTGCCCATTGGCTAACACATACTAGGAGCTCTGGTAGCATAGTGCCTAAGGCACTTGACTGCTAACCAGAAGGCTGGCAGTTCAAACCCACTAGCCACTCCTCGGAAGGAAGATGGGGCAATCTACTTCCGTAGTGATACTGCCTTGGCAACCCAAGGAGGGGTCACTATGAGTCGAGTCCGACTCAATGGCACATAACAACAATAACAACAATGGTAAACACTACTCTCAGATGCTGTGTGCCTGAGCTACTTGGCAAAAGCACAAGGGGACCTTTTCATATCAAATACTGTTTTGTTCCTCACTCCCACAGCCTATGAGACAAAGAGGAGTTGTATAATTGTTATGCTCCATTTTGTTTTTAGAAAGGGCAAGTGAAAAGATAAGGACATAGGTCAGTTGTTCATAGGGAGAAATTATTTCCATGAGTTGGAAAAATTGTTTGTAAACTAAACAGCAAAACTAAAATATTTAGTACTATTGTCTATGCTCTGAGATAGAAAAAGACCTTGCTAATGCACACTAAATTGAGTGTTTTCAATTGGAAGTGGGAAACCTCATGTTTTATCTTTCATCACAGTCCAAGGTTCAGGGATGCCCATATTTCCCAGATGTAATATCACCTCATTTCCTGGTATGATATCCATGTAGCCACCTAAACAGTAGAAGCATTTGAAGGGATAGGCAGAGCTGGGAAATTCCTTTGCAGAGGATGGTGCAGAGGATATATTCAAAGGAATGGAGCAAAAATCTGAAGGTTTGACTGAGATTTTTTAAATAAGCCAACTATGAGCTTTTTGTTTTGTTTTACTCTTACCTCTACTCTTTCAAAGCAATGACTTTAAATCATTTATTGGCATTCAATATTAAGAAACATTCAACATTATCAATTTCCCACTTACTGTCCGCTATAAACAGAGTTTATATGCCTTATTTTGTATTTTCCCAAACACTCTATAAAGTAGGTCCTGCTGTTAGGTCCTCCACCATGCAGATGAAGAAACGGGCTCACAAAGTTCAAGCAGTCTTTCTCAAAGCCCCACAATTAAGAAGTGAAGCTGGCATTCAATTCCAAACCTGTTTCAATTCAGAGCCCATGTGTGTCCAATCAGTACGAAATTATGTTTGGGGTTAGCATTTACCTTAAATGTTAAAACTTAGGAGCCAGGAAGCAAGTACCACCCAAACTTCATGGTGATCAGCATCAAGTTTAAAGCATTTATTTCTCTGGAAAGATTTTGACAGCTGGAATAGTTGAAAGGGTATCCTTTCTCATCCAACTTCTCATTTTTCACTTATCAACTACATGCTCAGGTTTGGGGACAAGAGGTAAAATGCTGGGATAAAATCTCCCACCAACTTATAGATACGAAAAAAAGGGGTGACAAGAGGTCTGAAATGTGGATATTCTTTCCTTCCTGCTGCTTCTCTAGATTTTGATTGGAGCTGTCATTGCCATGGGCTCTGCTGACAGAGATGGCCGCCTGCACCCAGGAGATGAGCTCGTCTATGTCGACGGCATTCCAGTGGCTGGCAAGACCCACCGCTATGTCATCGACCTTATGCACCATGCAGCCCGAAATGGGCAGGTTAACCTCACTGTGAGAAGAAAGGTGCTATGTGGAGGTAAGTACCTGGAGCCTGCAGCAAAGCTTGGGGGTTAGGAGGTGAGATGCTTTGGTGAGACTTAAGGATACTGGAAAGAAAATGTTAAATTGTTAAATCAATTGTATATATTATATTTCCAAACTTTTTTTAAAAATCTGGACTTAGACAGGGAGAGGTTATATTCACAAAGAATAGGAAGAATGCTCTTAAAATAAATCAGCAAGCATCTCAAGAGTTAGGCAAAAAGAGTTTTCCTTTATGGAGACAAGAGTAAACAGGCTAGAAAAAAGCAGACGTGGAGAAGTGAGATGAGAGGAGACCATCACCAGAACTCTTCTCTGGGAGAGGCCTTTCTCTTGGCTCAGCCTGAGGGTGGGCTAAAGTTCAAGGAGTTGGGGAAGGAGAGAAGTTTAACCGACGTGTGGCTAACAGATAGTTTGCTTCTGATTCATCGGTGGGGACGAGCAGCTCAGTAAATTGTTTATGAGGTAAATAACGGGAATGTGGAGGGTCACAAATGTGTCTGCCTTGTCATGGGTAAACAAGGGTTCATCTCAGAGTCTTACCTAAGTCACACGGGGAGCATGGTGATTTGCAAAACGCCATTTTCCAGAACACACAGGGTGAGGGGATTTCTTTAACCATCCTTGTTTTCCAGGCTGGTAGCATTCCGCATTCTCAGTATGAGGAACAAAAGCAACTTAGACATGCAAAATGTAACTATGACTTTGAAAGTAAAATTTTCACTCCATTAGTACAAAAAGCCTAGCAGTGTTTGAGGCCTACATTTTAAATGTAGTCATTAAAAATTTCTAGCAAGGCCTGAGGCTAATTTCATATATATACGCTCTATGCTTTTTGTAGATGCTAGTTATAAGAACATTATAGTACTGAGAAATATGTCTTTTGAAAATATACCTCATTATGTTTACAAACGAAGAACCACAGTATTTTGAGACCATAATAAGGCAACTAGGATAGAAAATTAGTTCCTATTCCAGAGCCAGATATAAGGTAACAATGAAACTGGTACCCTGATAAAGAAAAACGCAGCTGTACCTCACTCTGAGAAAACACAATTCATCTAATCCCAAACTTATGAAACAGATAAATTGGAAGTAACTATTCCCTTTACAACCATTTTCTCTGCTTCATAAAAGAATCCACCAAAGACATACTTCTAAAGGTCAGCCCTTGTATTCATAAGTAATTCAGCCCTCTTTACCATCACATACACACACACACACACCAAGATATATATGTTTAAGGAATATGTCTGTTACAAACACCACACTGTATTTTACAATCTGAGGACTCTGTAATGTTGGAATTATAGTCTTTCTTCAGAACTGCCCGTGCTTTGCCCTACGAATCACAAATAGTAGCAGGCTAAGAATGTCCTGGGAGCTCTGGTAGTGTAGTGCCTAAGGCACTTGACTGCTAACCAGAAGGCTGGCGGTTCAAATCCACCAGCCACTCCTCAGAAGAAAGATGGGGCAATCTACTTCCATAGAGATACTGCCTCGGAAACCCAAGGAAGGGTCGCTATGAGTCGGGTCCGACTCAAAGGCACATAACAACAACAAGGATGTCCTGCTCACTCCTGCTGTCCCAGTATCCTGCTGCCCTCTCTGCTCAGCCTCATGACAGCCCTTCATATGGAAACTTTAATGCTAGAATGAGGGTCCTTACTCCTGCATATTACACATAAGGAGACTGGGGTTCAGTAACTTGCCGAAAATCAAAAACATCAACCCCACTGCCGTCAAACTGGTTCTGACGCATAGCAACCCATCAGGACAGAGTTGAACTGCCCCATAGGATTTCCAAGAAGGCAGACTGCCACATCTTTCTTCTGAGAGGAAACTGGTGAGTTAGCAGCCAAACTCATCATCCCTGTGCTACCAGTCAGTGGCTCTGCAGACACAGGATTACCATCCCCTTGGTCAATATTTCTTTATACTATTTTCAGTCCCCCTCCTCACCCTGGGTGGCTCAAATGGTTTGTGCTTGGCTAGTAATCAAAAGGTTGGCAGTTAAAACACACCCAGCATCACCACAAAGGAAAGGCCTGGTAATCTACTTCCATAAGATTAAAGCCACTGAAAACCCTGTGGAGCACAATTCTACACTGACACACATGGGGTTTCCATGAGTCGGAATCGCCTCCGTGATACAGGTTCAGTTATTTGTTTGGCCCCACTCTATCACCACCACCACCACCACCACCCAAAGAGTTCAAAGACATTAGAGCAACCCTTTAGCAAATGCCATTCTCTCTGACAAGGAGTCCTCCACATGTACTACGATAACATTTGGATCAAAAGAAAAAGAAAAAAAAGTCATCAGCTCATCACTTGCTAGAATGACCAGAGAAGACTAGCCTTATTGGTCAAACTAATTCCTTTTCTTTTTAAGTTCTCTAGAGACTAGACTTTGACCAAGGGCAGTCATTTAAAAGAAGTCAGAAGACTCATCAGCCTTCACCAATAGAGACTATATATCTTGAATAGTATGGAGTTTTTGCTAAAAGGTGCCATTCATCTTCAGAAATTCATGGCATACCACTTGACCCAAAGAAGTAAAACACCTTGAATTATGCCTTACCCTTGGGCGAGATGCCAGGAGAAGATAGTGCTTGCTTGGTTAACATTTAACTGTCTCTCTCCCTGCAGAGTGATTTTTAATAAAAAGTTTGCTGTGCTATATGTTCTGTAACCCAAAGATAAGTTAAAAAGATAACTTATTTACAAGGAAATAAGCAAAGTGTAAAACCAATGCATTGACATAATTTTATGCTCCCCTTGCTACCAGCTGATTATTGCAAATTAAATTTTGTTCTAAGCAACCCAAGCTGTTAAAATGAATGTCAAATGCTACAAAAAAAAAAATGTATTCTTACAGTTTGTGGACGATGACTTCCCTGAAGATACTCTTTGTTGCAGTTCTCACCAACTTAACTCAGTTAGGCTTTCAAGTTCGTGTCAGGCTCATTTCATTTTAAACTGTTCTGCTGCCTACTGTTCAGTCACACCAGGAGAGTTTCCAAGTTACTTCAGCCCACTCTTCCTTGAAAGCTTCATCAGTATTGAAAATGATTACCTTTAGCAAAGGATACTTTGATATGAAATGAAATGTATAAAAACTGGATGGAGAAAATAAATAAATGTGAGAAGACAAGCTTTCTTCATAGCTGCCATTTTCCCTTGGAATGAGGAGGACAACTACAAATGATTATGGCAATGGAGGTACCTTTTTAAGGATGTTTTTGTCATTATTATTACTCTTTACTAAGGTGGAGTTCCTAGATCATGCAAATGGTTAACAGGCTCAGCTGCTAAGGGAAAGAAAAGTAAGGGCCTTAGAAGAAAGTCATGATGATCTAATTCTCAAAAATCAGTCACTGAAAACGCGATGGAACACAGTTCTTCTCTGACCACACAGAGTCACCTTGAGTGAGAATTGACTCCACAGAAACTGCTTGGTCAAGCAAAGGCAGTGGAAGGGTGTAAGCAAGCCTAGCATATGATGGGATGGTTCGGCACTGAAGAGGAGTGAGCAATCAGATGTGAAGAGACAGAGAAACAGGAAGAGGGGCAATGTTTCCACTTTCTTGCACAAAGGAGCAAAAGTGGGAAAGAAGAAAGGTCACAGACATTGTCCCCTTTGGCCTTATCCTTCCTCAGCTTGTACAAATGCCCTACCCCACCTCAGAAGACAGAGGGTCGCACAAGAGCAGTAGTTTAAAAGAACAAGTCAGAAGAAAGGCCAGCCTTCACCAATGGAGACTGCTAGATATCTTGATGCTCAGCTATTCTATTACTTGATGTTCAAGAAAAAGAATGCAGACTCCCGGTAAGATGGCAGAATAGACAGATAAGCTTTACAGATTCTCTTCAAGAAAAAAAGAGAAACCAATTGACAGAGATACAGAAGATAATCCTGGAGGCCTGAGCTTTGAAAGGAAGTATACAGAAGTGGATTAGGCACCAACTAGTGGAAAAACCTGAACGAAAACAGTGAGTACAGAGACAGCTGGAGCAGTGAACTGTCAGCTACTCTGACAGGACAAACAGCCTGAAAATTTCCAAGTGTGAGAATTGACGTAAAGATCAGCCCTGGTTGCCAGGGGCTGAAGGGACAACTGAGCTGGTGGCCTATGATTAGAGAGGGAAACAGCAAGGAGGGAGACAACCTGAGCTGTGAACTTTCGGCTGTCTGGAGGGTGCAGCCATTTTGACTGTTTACACATGGCGACCATTTTGGATATTTAAAGTGACCAAGGGTGCAGCCATTTTGAATGTTTACAAGAGGCAGCCATTTTGGATTTTTTTTTTTTTTTTAATGTGATTTGGGTGAAGATTTACAGAGAAAATTCACTTTCCATACAGCAGTTCACATATACTTTGTCTCATGTCATTGACCACAGTTTACCACAATGCAAC
>NW_006921594.1:19483374-19540890 GCF_000298275.1 Orycteropus afer afer | reverse complement strand
GACATGTAGCATTGGGAAGGTCAATCGCAAAGGAACTGTTTCAAGTGCTGAGGAGCAAGGATGTCTCCTTGAGGACTAAGGTGCACCTGACACAAGTCATGATATTTCCAATCGCTTCATATGCATGTGAGAGCTGGACAATGAATAAGGAAGACTGAAGAAGAATTGATGCTTTTGAGTTGTGGTGCTGGAGAAGAATGCTGAAAGTACCATGGACTGCTCAAAGAACTAACAGATCTGTCTTGCAGGCAGTGCGCCCGAAATGCTCCTTGGAGGTGAGAATGGCCAGACTTCGTCTCACCTATTTTGGTCATATTGTCAGAAGGGACAGTTCCATGGAGAAGGCTGTCATGCTTAGTAGGGTGAAGGGTCAATGAAAGAGGGGGAGGCCTTCAACAAGATGGATTGACATGGTGGCTGCGATGATGGACTCAAGTATAGCAGGGATCATGGAGCTGGTGCGGGATCAGGCAGTGTTTCTTTCTGCTGTGCATGGGGTCACTATGAGTTGGAAACAACTCAACGGCACTTAACAACAACAACATCCTAAAGAAGTGAGAGCCAGGACAAGAACAGATATATGCACACCCATGTTCATCACAGCACTACTATAATAGCAAAAGTATGGAAACAACCTACGTGCACATCAGCAGAAGAATGGATAACCAAATTATGGCACATATACACAGTGGAACATTATGCAACACTAAAGAATAATGTAGAATCTGCAAAACACTGCATAATGTGGATGAACTTAGAGGACATTATGCTGAGTGAAATAAGTCAATCACAGAAGGACAAATATAGTATTAGTTCATTATTGTAAAAAGTCAAGGAAAGGTTTATATATGAAAGGGAACTTCCTTTGTTGGTTACCGGGGAAGGGGAGGGAACACTGCCAAAAAAAAAGCATTGACCCATGTCACTTTAGTTTTGTGTATTTCACTGTACATAAATTATATTTCAATAAAATGCATTTGAAAAAAAGAAAGAAAATCAACTCACTTAAAAAAGAAAAAGAATGCATCTATTACTAAAGATATGTATTTTTATTTACACTGGACAAAAATGAACATAATAACACAAACTTCCCCGAATATTAAATATAAAAGATTTATATACTAAAAATAGAAAGGCAAAATTTCCAATTAGGCAAAAACAAGCTAAAGAAAAACAAGTTGCCATCAAGCAGATTCTGACTCATGGTGAGCCCATGTTTTCAAAGTAGAACTCCATAGGCTTTCCAATGGCTGTGATGTTTTGGAAGTTGATCATCAGGCCTTTCTTCCAAGGTGCCTCTGGGTGGCTCCCAAGCACCAAACTTTTGGTTAGTAGCTGACCACTTAAGTTTTGCACTACCCAGAGACCCCCTCAAAAATGAGAAATTGTTGGGTAAAGAAAGAAAATATTCAGTAATACATCAGATAACAGTAACACAGCTCTTGCATCTTAAACTAGTTTTGAGAAGATGATGTGTTATCCATGTTACTATCTCCAGTATTAGGAGCTCTGGTGGCATAGTGCCTAAGCATCTCACTACTAACCAGAAGGCTGGCAGTTCAAACCCACCAGCACTCCTCGGAGGGAAGTTTGGGCAATCTACTTCCGTAGTGATACTGCCTCGGAAACCCAAGGAGGGGTCGCTATGAGTTGGATCGGACTCAATGGCAGTGGTTTCAGTTTTTTTATCTCCAGTATTTGGTTATTAGGAGAGTACCTTTAACTGTTACACTGAAAGTATAAATATCTATCTCTTTAGTGTTTCGGCTTTGAGATATTCAGCCTAATGACACATTATTTTGAATACACATCGATCCTCAGAGAGGAAAGTGTCTCTGAGGAATTTCATTAAGTGTATACCTAGAATTGATGTGAAGGAAAGTTCTATGACTTAATCAAAACATATAGACTCAGTCTTAGAGTAATCAGCATCTTTTCTCTAGCACCTAGGGGAAAATCTGCTTGTCAGCCTAATGCTGAGAAAAGCAAAATTGTCTTGGCAAGTGGGTGAAAAGTTTAGTCAGTGTCTAAGGCACTGGTGGGAGGAGCTCTGGTAGCATAGTGCCTAAGGCACTTGACTGCTAACCAGAAGGCTGGCAGTTCAAACACACCAGCCACTCCTCAGAAGGAAGGTTGGACAACCTACTTCTGTAGTGATACTGCCTTGGAAACCAAAGGAGGGGTCACTATGAGTCGGGTCCAACTTGACGGCACATAACAATAACAACAACAACAACAACAGGGTGCTGGTCCATTTTGTAGTCCTGCTTACTACACTTTTTATCAGTTCGAAATGCATAGTCTTGCTTTTTATCTACAAGCATAATGTCATTCATTTAAATAAGTTGTCTGCCTTGATTCATATAAATTAAGAGTACAGAAACTCATATACCTGCAGACAGGCCAGCCCCTCACATTTGCATGGTGTCAGCCACAAACTGCATTTCACTCCATCAGGCACTATGAAGGACCTTGGGCACACACATGTGGACACACAACCCACATGACCAAGTTCTATACGCACGCATACCTAAATGACCATCCTTTGGCCATACTTCAAGGCAAAATATGTCCATCAGAAGTGCCATCAGCCATCTGGGAGACCACCTTGAAAAGAGGCCCAGGCACACCTAGGAATCAGGCAAGGCCCATTTGGTCACAGAATTCTGAAGTTATGGCACCCAGAGCATGGTCTAGAAGGGAAAGGATGGGTCCTGAAGATTTTTCACTCTCTGGGTAAAAGAGTAAGTATATAAATGAGTAAAGCAGATCATTTGCAAGTGATGTTGTAGAGTGGTGAGGTGTGTGGTGATCCATAAAGGCTACTAGTCAAAGGAGCAGTCATTACCCATCTGTAGCTGATTCCTGCCAAATTGCTCAAGAGAAGCTAGAAATCCACATTTCTATAAAATCCCCAAATTTCTAAATATGGGCAATTAGTTTTAACAATTACTAAACACTATATAGGCCAGCACTGTAAAGAAGTAATAAATGGGTCTGCAGGCCAGGGACAGCTTCTGGCTAGTGTTTGGCTGTTCTGGTCTAAGCCATCTCACTGGCGAACACTGTCAGAGACTCCCACCTCCCGAAAAGGGATTTCTAGTATGATTGGTGGAGAGAGAAGTTTAACCTAAGAATGAAGTATCTGACTTGAGTAGATACTAAGTGACCGAATTCTGCGCACCCATTTGTATATGACCCAGAAGAATAAGTCAGGGATCCTGAAAGTTAGCAAATTTTAAAAAGAAGGAAAAAAAATGTAAAGCTTTCTTTTCACTTTATGACATTTTTGCACTTTATGACATTTTACTATATTATTCTAAAACAACACTCTTGATGCCCTACACCAGGAAGGGTTTTGGGCAGGAAGACCATTTCACTTGGCTCTAGAAATCAGCTGAGTAGAAAGATGATGTAGAGTTTTTCCAAGGTCAGGGACCCAGAACAAGCCCAGAAAGAACTTGGAAGATTCCCTGACTCCCCGGTTTTCAATGTGTCATTTTGCTAAAGATAAAGAACTGTGCTGGAGGTTGAAAGAGGAATCCACAAGCAACGGAGAAGTGTGCTATTAATGTAGCTGATGCTTTCACTTCCCAGTACTGCACATGCTGACTCCATCAATGATTTTTTCCCCTCTGTATATCCTGTTGAGTAGCCACTCCCAGCCACTTACTGCAAAGACAGATAATTTTTCTATGTTGCTCCTTCACTGACAACCACAGCTCTCAACTCCCTAAAATATGACAGCCAGAAAATGAGATCTCTCTTGTCACTACGTATGACATTTAGTTACTGATTTGGTCCAATAACTCGGGGAGATTTTCAGTTTAATGTAGCAGCATAAGAATTGTTTGTTTTCCTTCTTCCTATCTCTCATCACCTTATTTCCAGCTTGTACAAGGACTGATAAAGGACATTGTGCTTCACCAACACAATAACAACTTGTCTTTAAACAATGTTTCCATGGAGGATGATACATTTTACAGGCAAAAGTTTTAAATTCTGGTTGAAAAGAAGGAAAAGGCTTTGGTGTTGACATTTGTTCTGTTGTGAACTCAATGCTTTTCTTATAGATGAAAAGCATCCATTTTTTATTAAAACCTGACTAATTAAATCTAAGGGAGCTCTGGTAGCGTAGTGCCTAAGGGACTTGACTGCTAACCAGAAGGCTTGCGGTTCAAACCCACCAGCCACTCCTTGGAAGGAAGGTTGGGCAATCTACTTCCATAGTGATACTGCCTCAGAAACCCAAAGAGGGGTCGCTATGAGTCGGGTCTGACTCAACGGCACATAACAACAACAACAACAACAACAATTAAATCTAAAAGAAAAAAATAAAATTCATCAAATGATAAAAGGCAACAACAGCCTGTGTCTTATTCATTCTGTAATTATAAACAAGAAATGAATATATTGTTGTAAGGCCAGTCATTTTTTATCTGGGTGTATGAATAAATGCATTTCATTCTTCTTATAGTATCAGTGTAACAAAATTTCTTATCAAGTCTCTGTTCTCCCCCTCCCCCGACTTTTTCATTTCAGAATAGAATTACAGCTTATAAAGTTAAGAGCCTCCACTGGAACTTCTGCTTATTATTTTTAACTTGCCATATGAGACATCTTCCAGAGTTCTAAATAGCTGACCATATCTAGAGACCCAACAAAAATACCATTAGTTGTTACTATTTTCCATCCAGTTATTCTTCTGCTCCATCAACATCTTTTGAGGGCACTAATCAAGTTGACAGAAATTAAACAGTCCTATTTCTAATTATAGTATTTTAGGTGCCTACTTCAGTTCTTTTAATCAGAGTACCAATACCTAGGTATTAAATTCAGATGTCAAAATGCTTTCTGAGTGATAGACCAACTTTCACTTTAAAACTTCCCTGCTCTTAGCTGCCAACTTTCTATCATTTTTCCCAATAAATATGCTTGCTTTCTCATGGAAGCAATGGTTTGGTTCATCTGATCAGTAACACTGCATGCGTTTTGTAATAATGATAGAGAACTTATACATGACCAAAGCCTTTAACCCATGCTTGTTGTTGTTGTTGTTATGTGCCGTCGAGTCGGCCCCGACTCATAGCGACCCCTCCTTGGGTTTCCGAGGCAGTATCACTACGGAAGTAGGATTGCCCAACCTTCCTTCCGAGGAGTGGCTGGTGGATTTGAACTGCCAGCCTTCTGGTTAGCAGTCAAGTGCTTTAGCCACTATGCTACCAGAGCTCCCTAACCCATGCTTAGAGATTCAAAATTCATAATTCCTTGGCCTGACATCATTATTCGACTTGATCCTGGAGTGAGAAAACTACTTTTAAGAAGTATATCTCCTACCTCAACCAAGTAAATGAACAAAGAATATCACAAATAGAACCATGGATCTTTATGAAAATTATGACTGATCACTTTACATGGACATATCCAAGCAGGCCCTCTGTACAATATATCTACAACAGCATTTCACAAAGTGTGGTCTTGAAACCTGATCCAGACTCCTGTGCCTAATCATTCCTGACCTACTGAAAAAATTTCCATAGATGGGCCCTGAAGATCTATATTTTTTACAAGCTCCTTAAGTAACTCTTACGCACAGAAGAGTTTAGGATTATGTCCACTTGTTTTATGATCATCTATGGCACATAACAACAACAACAACATGATCTATTATTTTGCAGCTAAGAAGTTCAATATCTAAAACTTAGCATTGCTTGGGGGCGGGGGTTGTAGTCTAAAAAAAAGAGAGGATAGAAGCAGGTGGCAGTGCACAACAGGCTGATGAGGCCTTTACTTGTGTTTCCTATGAAGACTGAAATTGGCCCAAGACATGGCGGGCATGGGAGGGCAGGCTCTATACCTGGGTTTCCAGCCCTTGAAATGCTCTCCAAATTTGGTGGAAATAGAAGCCAGTCAACCAGTTGTATACCAATGCCAGTGTCAAGAACAGTACCTAGTACAAAGTAGGCACTCATTAAGACCCATGTTAAATGAGTCCCTGTGTACTATGTGTTTTGCAGGGGAGCCCTGTCCAGAGAACGGGAGGAGTCCAGGTTCTGTGTCAACCCACCACAGCTCTCCACGCAGTGACTACGCTACCTACACCAACAGCA
This sequence comes from Orycteropus afer afer, assembly GCF_000298275.1. Classification (NCBI taxonomy): domain Eukaryota; kingdom Metazoa; phylum Chordata; class Mammalia; order Tubulidentata; family Orycteropodidae; genus Orycteropus; species Orycteropus afer. The sequence goes on along the minus strand of NW_006921594.1, from coordinate 19,534,780 downwards.
ACCACGCTGCCCCAAGCAACAATGCGTCTCCCCCTGAGGGCTTCACCTCCCACAGCCTACAGACCAGCGATGTGGTCATTCACCGCAAAGAGAATGAAGGCTTCGGCTTTGTTATCATTAGCTCCCTGAACAGGCCTGAGTCTGGATCCACAATAAGTAAGTGTCCAATTTGCCTGCATTTGAATAAGAGGTCTTGCTTTCACTTGTTCTGGTGGTAGGGATACTGGACAAGCAGATCAGAGAATTGTCGTAGACATCCCGTGCAACCTGAAAGTCCCAGGATGTGGGCACAAATAAAACATCCTTTAACACTGATTAGTCTAATCTTGCTGATTACCAGTTCAGGAAGAATTGATGATCACAGTCCCCCCAATTCCACCACCACACACCCCCATAAAAGCCCTTCATTGGTTTCTAAATAAAACAGAGTAATGTGACAGTGATGGGTTAAGGGGAAGGATTCTCTTTTTCATGGGTAGGTCAGGGAATGTTCCTCCAAGGAAATTGTTTTATATTCCAGATATTCAACAAGATGAAACTAGACATGCAAAGGTTCTGGAGAAAGGCAGTCCAGGCAGAAACCTTAAGGTAGTAATGAAATCAGCATTCAGGAAATATATAGAATCCCAATGTGGCCATGGTGTAGTGAGCAAGGAAAAGTATAGAAGACCAAGACATAGAATGAGGCAGGAGCCTGATGATACAGGGATTCATATCCCATAGTAAGGAGTTTGGATTGTGATCTAAGTATGTGGTAACAAGTTGAGGATTTTAACAGAGGTCTTAAATCTGACTTATATTGTTAACAAAGATTAGTCCAGTTGCTCGTGGAAAATGAAATTTGGGAGAGGGGAGCAAGAGTGGAAGCGTGAGACACAGTTTCCAATACCAGTTGCCACTGAGTCACTTCCAACTCATGGTGACCCCATACTTGTTAGGGTAGAACTGTGCTCCATAGGGTTTTGAATTGCTGATTTTTCAGAAGTAGATCACCAGACCTTTCTACCAATAATCCTCTGGGTGGACTTGAACCTTCAACCTTTTGGTTAGCAGTCAAGTGCATTAATTGTTTGCACCAACCTCGGGTTCTGAGACACTATTAGGAGACTTTTATAGAATGCTGGGGCATGTGTTAACAGGAGAAAATGAGAGATGTAGATGGATTCAACTTCTGAGTTTCCTTTCAGCTAGAAGGTTCTGTGAGTCTATACAACAGGTACAGTCAGAGGCCATATTCCTCTTCCCATTATTCATTGCTAAAGGGGCAAGGAGGAGGCATCTTCTGACCTACTCTAAATCCACAAGAAGACAGAATCACCATCAGCAGCCCAAGCCCTGTCCTTATGCGGCAAGACAAGCCACCACCCTTCAGCCCTCTTACCAATCTTGACACCAACCATCCCTCCCACAACACCCACCACCTCTCTGCTGGCTTCAGTAATTCACTATAGTGGCCACACACAACTCACAGATTATGGGGTCTATTAGAGAAACAATAGACTACAATTCAAGTTCAGAAACATGCTCAGGATACAGTTCTTCAATCAGGATAGTCTCCCCTCTGCTGTGTCCTTAGACATGCCTCTCTGGCCCTTGGCCTTTTGGCCTGGCCTCTGCCTCTGTGGGCCAGGTAAGCCTGTCACTCTGTCTCATGCCACTTAGTTCCACTGCTACCATCTCTCAGCCATGCATCTCTCTCAGCCATGTCTCTCTCTCTCTCTCAGTCACATATGTCTCTCTCTCAGCAGCACATCTCTCTCAGCTGGCAGTCAGACAGAGATTCTCTTCTGCCTCTAGGAGGGCTCATTTTAAGCTTGGCAGAGTAGCAAAACTAACCAATGCCAACATCAGAATTCTATACATCCAAGAGAGAGCAAATTTCCCAGATTACTTCATGCTGCCCTAGGTGAATGACTTTAACAAGCAGCTATTCAGTTGCTCACAGCAAAGTGGGAGTTACAAAGACTATGACTAGAAAAGACATACCATGTAATTCACTACACCACAGGCCACTCCCTGGTTTTTCTAGCCATTATCCCTTTTATACTTCAAAAATTAACATCCCCTTCTCCATCAGTTTGAGAATAACCACACCCATGAAAGCGTGTAAGCCAGCCACTTCATGCTTTTATCTCCCTCCATTTTAGATAGCCAATTTCTAATTTGCCTATCCCTATCAAATCAGTACTCTGAAGAGGCAAGCATGTTCCTTTCTCTCTGGAGAACCTTCTGTTCTGCTTGGAAACTTTGGGCATCTGCATTCATAAATAAGCAAAGTCCAGCCCAGCACAAGCCATCAAATTACAGCAACTTAACACCAGCTCAGTGTCAAACATCTTCCTCTTCATTTGGTCATGTTCTGGTTCAGCTCAGTCCTAACCATCCCAGCTAGGTCATGGGTACCAGCTGCCAAGTTTTGGGAGTCACATTCTTCCCTTTACTTCAGAGCAGCCAGCATATTCTCTCTCATCCTTAGTCTTCAGGGATTAGTTCCACCCAACTCCTTGCACTTCAAACCAGGCAGCCCTTCCTCTCATCCCCAGCCTCTGTGGCCTTCGTCAAAGAGTACCAAATTCAGCCTGTTTCTTCATTGCAGCACTTGCTCCACTTCCACTCTTCAAGTGGACCCAGGTGGTCACCAGTGAGCAGCATACAAACCTACTACTCACTGACTGCCTTTAACTTCCAGTCCTGAAAGGGGTTTCTCTCATGGACCATGACTTTCCTGCCTTGATGTACCCAAAGCCAAACCACTGGCTTGAAATTTAAAAAGCCAGTCCTTTTTTTTTTTTTTTTTTTCCTATTTTCTTTTTTCTCTGTAGGTTCTATCTTCAAATGCAGATCTGTTTTCTCGGTAGTTCTGGGCAGGTCTCATGCTTCCTCCCTAAGCCCTCTACATTCCACATAAACCATAAAAACCAAACTCACTGACGTTGTGTCGAAGCTGACTCATAGCAACCCCTCCTTGGGTTTCTGAGGTGGTATCACTATGGAAGTAGATTGCCCAATCTTCCTTCCAAGGAGTGGCTGGTGGGTTTGAACCATCAGCCTTCTGATTAGCAGTCAAATCCCATAGGCACTATGCCACCAGAGCTCCCTCACTCCATGTCCAGGGCTTGAAACAAAAGCCTGTGTATTTTTCTGGGAAAATTCTTTTTCCCCTTTTAACATATCCAATCAAGTATTGGCTGAAGGCAGATTTACAGCTCTCTGTTATCCATATCCCATAATCATTTCTAACATACAAGTATGTGATAGAACATTCAGTATCTATAGTACATTCAGATAAACACATAATCCAAAACACACAATCCTTTCTAAGACATTCCAGTTTCATCTCTTCACCTTGATTATCTTCCCATTCTATGTATATGGCCTTGGGCCTTTGGCTGGGTGTAACCAAAAGCCCTAGTCTCTGGATCAATTATCTCCTTTAAGAGGTAACACCAACCAAAGTAATCATCTAAGAATCCAAAGTTTCACTTCCCAGACCCTTTCCTTCTTTCTTTTACAAAGTCTCATGCTTCTATGAGTCTGGAGTCACTGCAACGAATCCCACTGCTTCTGATACCAACTTCTAAAGGGGCAAGGAGGTGGCATCTTCTGACCTCCTGTAACTTCACAAGAGGAAGACAGAATCACCATCAGCAGCCCAAGGCCTGTTCTTTTGAGGCAAGAGATACTGCCACCCTCCAGCCCTCTTACCAATCTTGACACCAACCATCCCTCTCGTTGCATCCACCATGTCTCTGCTGGGTTCAATAATTCACTGCAGGGACCACACAGAACTCACAGAGTATGAGGTTTATTAGGGAAGCAACAAGCTAAAATTCAAGTTCAGAAATGCACTCAGGATATAGTTCTTCGATCAGGACAGTCTCCCTTCTGCTGTGTCCTTAGACACACCTCTCTGGCCGTTGGTCTGTCAACCTGGCCTCTGCCTCCACAGGCCAGGTAAGCCTGCTGCTCTGTCTCTTGCCTCTTGGTTCCACTGCCACTGTCTCTCAGCTGGGCATCTCTCTCAGCCACATCTCTCTCTCTCTCTCTCAGCAGTGCATCTCTCTCAGCCAGCAGTCAGAGAGAGATTCTCCTCTACCTCTAGGAGGGCTCATTTTAAGCCTAGCAGAGTGGCAAAACTAACCAATCCCAACAGCAGGATTCTACACACCTGAGAGAGAGAGCAAACTTCCCAGAAGATTGCTTCATGCTGTCCCAGGTGGATGACTTTAATGAGCAGCTACTCAGTTGCTCATGGCAAAGTGGGAGTTACAAAGACTATGGCTAGAAAAGCCATACCATTTAATTCAGTACACCACAGTCATCTTTGTAGAGTCTCAGGCTTCCTTGGTAGTTTGCCTTTCAGAAACACTATTCTCAAAGTCCTTCAACAGCAAGTAATAGTAAGAAGAGGGGAGATGAAAATTAGTTTATTGTTCCTATTGATTTAGCCCCAAAAGTTGTAGGTAGCAATACCAGTATAGAGCAGTTAAGAGGAAAAAAAAAAAAAAAAATCTAAAATTGCACCCATTTGAAGTCCTAAAAGTCCTATAAATTTTAGTTATTTCCAATGCATTGGGGGAAAGGAAGAGCCCAAAAATATTCAAGCAATTAAATTATTGAGAATGATTAAGAACTTTTTATGATAAGATTAATGTTGTTGTTTTTAAAAAAAAAAGAAAAAAACTACCAGAACTAAGTGGAAAGAATTGCTTCCTTTAGCGTTAGTCTGGACAAATTCAAAAGTAAAAACTATAGAAGAGTTAAACCTCAGAGAATATGTGCAGGAACTAAATTACATTCATCTGAAAGTACAGTTTCATTTCTCTTTTTCTTCATGATAAACTGAGGAAATAAATCCAATCTTCAAACATAGACTGAAAGCAGGATACTGTCAGGACGATGGGCTCACCAAGATTAAAAAGACACAAGATTAAAGATTTTCGTGAATTATATAAACAGCCTTCCAATAATTTACACTTGGGGAAAATGTTCACAGAGAACTTGTGTAGTGGTTCCAGTCATCCAAATTGTTTATTGGCGTAGGATGCCTAAAGAACTGGAATAAAAATAAAATGTGTATGATCACAATGAAAGTGTTAAGTATGTATTTAAGGTCTCAACTTTATTTGTAGTGTGACAGCTTTATTTCTAACTAGATGGGAGAAATGTGTGTGTGTGTGTGTATTTACTGCATAAAGAAACCACAGACCCTTTTCTCTATTGAAGATAAAATCCAGACAAAGGTAGATTTGGAAAAAAGCAGGTGTAAATGCTTACAATTAACATGTGAATTTTTTCTTCCTACTAAATGACATTAGACTGACCTCAAAAGAATAATTCTAACCACTTTCAAAAACAATATTATTTTTATGTTACCTGGAGAGCTGAAATACATTCTAAAGTTCATGATGTTTCATGGCTTCTTTTTTCACATGTTTCTTTCTTTTCAATTTAAGGAGCTTGAGACGTAGCTCTGCCCCCTACCCTCTGGGAAAGGCAGCTATTATACTGATGGCACATTGTGCTTACAGCCTATCATTTGCAACATACACCTAAAAGATTCCTGGAGCTGATATTGTTGCATACTGAACTTGTTTAATAATTTTGAACTCTAATGCCTCATGAATGTTAAGAGCCATCCTTATGCCACATCATCATCAAAAATACTGAGGGTCCTTGGGTCTGTGAGATGGGAGAGTGTGATACTATGAGGCACTCAAGAGTCACAATCATTTCCAGGGCTGTGTCATTTATCTCTTCATATGTTACCCAAGGAGCGTTAATATGGTCACAGTTGTTCTCATGGCCACTGAAGACTCTTATTTGGCAGGTGAAGCATTGTTCACCTTTGAACAGAGCATCATCCCACTTAGGCAAGAGAGTGGCATGATTAACACTGTTGTTGTTGTTATTGTTATGTGCCATCAAGTCGGACCCGACTCATAGCAACCCCTCCTTGGGTTTCCGAGGCGGTATCACTACAGAAGTAGATTTCCCAACCTTCCTTCCAAGGAGTGACCGGTGGGTTTGAACCTCCAGCTTTCTGGTTAGCAGTCAAGTGCCTTAGGCACTACACTACCAGAGCTCCCTTGATTAACACTAGGGCTCTATAATTATACTGTCTGAACTTAAAACCTGGCTCCATCATTTTATCACCATGTGACCCTGAAGAAGTTATGTGCCCTTTTAAACTTCAGTTTCTTTGACTGTAAAGAGAAGATAATCTTAATATCTATGTCATGGGGTTGCTATGGAGATTGAATGAATTAATGCACTCACTGTCTCAGACTAAATATGTCATTGTTATCCAGACCACAATCCCTGTTTGGCATTATCTATCCATTCCATCAGCTCACTTCTCGGAGAGCTAGAGTTCACCTGGCAGTCAGATCAGTCAGCCATTAGTCAGGGCCACCTACTCTCCTGGGACAGCTAAATCTGGGCAGCAGATGAGCATAATGTAGAAAGCCAGTTCCCCACCCCTATGGTGACCTTCTAGGACCACAGCCATCCCAACACCCACACACTTGCAGCCTGGGACTCGGGGCAGTCAAGGAAGGGAGAGTAGCAGCCATCTAGCCTGTCAAGCTAAGTGTGCCTTTCTGAGTCTGCAGTCTGCAGTTTCAGGGGCATTTCTCCAGAAGTCACCAGCCAATAAATAGAAAATTTATAGGCAACTTCGAAATTCAGACTGGAAGTCCTGCCTTAGAAAAGGTGACCCTCAACTTTGTCAAGCATGATATCTTTCTCCAGTAATTGGTCCTTCCTGATAACAGATCCAAAATTAGCAAGATAAAGTCTTGCCATCCTGGCTTTTAAGAAGCATTCTGGCTGTACTTCTGGCTGTACTTCTTCCAGGCAGACAGATCTGCTCATTCTTCTGGAAGTCCATGGTATATTCACTCTTCTTTGCCAACACCATTATTCAAAGGAATCAATTCTCCTGCTGTCTTCCTTATACACTGTCCAGTTTTTTCCTGCATATTAGACAATTGAAAATACCATAGCTTGGGTCAGGTGCACCTTAGTCATCAAAGTGACATCTTTGGTTTTTAGCACTTTAAAGTGGTCTTTTGTAGCATATTTTCCTAATGTAATACATCATTGATTTCTTGATTACTGCTTCTGTGGACACTGATTATTGATCCAAGAAGCATAAAATCCCTGAGAAATTCCATTTCTTTGCCATTTTTGTCATTCTATTGTTTATTGGTCCAGTTGTAAGGATTTTCATGTCCTTTATGTTGATGTGTAATCCATACTAAAGACTGAAGTCTTAGATTTTCATTGTAAACTTTAACCTATCAATGTTCCATCCCCAAAGTTGTTGTTGGAAAGTTACTTAAATCAGTCACACAGTTGAACATGGGAATTGGAAAGTAAGTCTCTTTATTCCTCTATTTCTCATTGTTTGGCAAAAGCACGTATCCTTTCAGCGTTTTTATTTTATCAGCTTTGTAATATGTAAAATCCCCTTATTCTTTAAACAGATCTCTGCTTTGAATTCCTACAACGACACAGTGCTTTTGCTCTGGGCTTTGATTATGCCAAGCAGTTCATGCAGGCAGCACAATGGTGTCACCCACACTGTTTATGTGAGTGCTTTCATATACATACAGAAATACATAGGTGTGGGAGACCCTATAAAAAAAGACCATGTAAAATGTCAGTTCTCCCCAAATATCTGGTTTCTAAGTATAACTCACTGAAACAATAGGAGAAGCAAGTATCTTTGTAACCTTTGGGAAAATCTATATACACCAAAAGATAATGTTGTGTTCATAATCTGCACAGATATACGTATGTTTTAAATCAAATCTTTTTGCAATTATTAGCATGCTTCATGTAGCCACGGGCTAGGGTAGAAGTGGAACGCAGTTGGTAATGATGCAAAGTTCATTGAGGAAGATGGTATTTTATAAATATCAAGTATTCCTATAACCATTCCTTGATCATAATACCCCTAGTAAAAATATCTACAGGATAAAATTCAGACACACTTCTCTTATGTTCGAGACCATAGGAAACCTAGACACAGCTACTATTCACAGGTTCTATTCTATCAAAGTTGGTTTCTTTACCTCCTGAAAGATGACTTCTGCTTCCCTGCCACAGTGCCATGTTTTGGCTGCTCTCACTTGAAATGCTTCCTCTTACCTCATAACAGCTCTTTCAAGGTTTCTCCCAGGCCCTATACTCAGTATCTTACATCGTATTCAATCTTTAGCAACACTATGAGGTAGAGACTATTGTTCAAATAGTAAATCTCTCTCAGAATCAGTTTAGAATTCTCATCTCCATCATAGAACTTTGCTTGACCCATCTCCGTCAAGGGTCTTCTCTGTTTCTAATAGGAAAATCTCTCTCTGTAAATCTACTCATCGTTTACTATTGTGTGGCTTCTATTATTGTGTCTGCTATTCCTATTATTAACATTGCCATTTTGCTTTTCACGTATTTAAGTTTTACCTCCCCAAAGCAAATTGTAAGCCCCTTGACGGCAGGAAACTGTGTCATTTCTTTGAATCCTTCACAGTTCCTCATATTGTGCTTTTCAAGGATTTGTCACATAAAATACATGGTTTGCACTGGGCTGAATACTCATACAGTGATCAGGCATTATCCTCATCCAAAGCAAAACTGTGAATTTACTCTGCTCTAACTTTCTCTGCGCTTAAGTCTAGCTTTTCCATTCCCCAAAGGCAGCAAGACAAATCTCTGAGAATGGAGGAAGCAGCAGAGGATCACTTAGGGGAGGAATGGTATGCGAGCTGGTCCTTGCCAACATGAGAAATTACACTGTAATAAAGTGGAACTAGAGCAATGTCCCCGAATACAAATTTCCCATTAGTTGTCCTCAGCCTGAGTAAATGATTCAGTCGCCAGACCAGGGCCTGGTGAAGTTTCACATGAGAAAGTGTTCTAGAATGGCAGGCAGCGGGCAGCCCTCTCTGTGCCTCTGTGTGCCCCGTAAGCATCTCGGTTGCATAGGCCCCATGGCTTTCAAGGGCCCAGCTACCAACCTCAGTGTGCTCCCTGACTCGCCTCTTCCTGACACTGAATATTCCTGGCATGGTCATCCATCTGTGTGAGCCCCACCTCAGCAGTAATTATATCATCCTAGAAGGGTTTGGATGGCATCCCAAATGACTCAGAACAAAGGATGACTTCACATTGTTTATTCAATTCACAGTCCTTATTTACAAAGCGGCCCATTTCAGTTCCAAGTGAACAACTTCTGAATTGCATTATGTCTTTATAGGATCATGCCCAGCTAAGACCAGGACAAACGGACCTACTGAGTCAGTAGCTGTTTTTTTGTTTTGTTTTGTTTCAATTCTAGTCCAAACATGCCTAATTTTGCTCCCAAATTAAAAACCTGGCTGCCTGGGCTCTACTCGTAAGAAGACAAACAAACAGCAACAACAAATGATTTTACATCAAACTTTGAGTACTCTGATATCTGAACATTGGAAGACCTGTGAAGTAAAATGGAAAAAACAAATGAAAATTTTTTTACTGTCTCAGCACTAACAAATTTAAAGATCATTGCACTGTAAGAAAGAGTCTCAGAAAAGCACCATCATTCTTATTTATTCTCAAGAAGTGGAACAAAGTGGTCTATCAGAAAAATCTGATAGCAGTGCTCACAATGCATTTAAGAAAAAAAATCTGTACCATTTTTCTTGTTGTTTAAATGGAGCTCATAAATCATAAGTTTTCCCCACTGGGGAATTATTTTTCAGGAGGGTTTTTATTATTGTGTTCAAAGACTCTCCAGGCAGCAGTAGAAGGTGGATGTCTTCTTCCCTTTAGCTGTTCAGTTGTCTTAAAAGTGCATGGGTATCAGTGGCTGTTTCCTCTGGGCTGAAGTCCTATAGCTCCTTGTTATTCACCAGCTAGTACAGAGCGGGATTGCAACTGACTGGGGACTCCAGACCACATACACGTACGCATCCCTCCTCTGCCAGTGGAAAATGCCTTTTCTTGTCCCAGGACATTCAAAAGAATTCAGAGCCTGCAGGTCATTTTTGCAGAAGACACATTTTCTTAGTAATCTATTTAGGGCCGCATGTTGGATTGAAATCTTGTGATTTTATTTTTCTTCTTTTTTCACAACAAGTAACCATATAAGAAAACAGGGTGAGGGAGGAGATCCCAGTAAAGCTGGTTACACATGTAGGACCATTTTAAAACCCTATTATTAAGTGAATCCTGTGTTGTTGTTTGTCCCCGTGTTTTAACTGTGTTGAGAGAGTGTTATAAGAGGATATGTTTTCCAGTTGGACACTTGAGGGCATTTCTTTTTGAGGCTTATATTTCTGTTCCAAGCTGGCTTTCACCAAGGATCAGTGAGTGCCCCTAGCCAGACTCCTTTCTACCACACCAAATCCTGTTAAAAGCTCTTTTTATTTGTTCATTTGATCAGCAATAATTCTGCAATTTAAGCTGGATTTCTTCCAAACCATTCTCAGAACTTAGTCAGAATCATTTCTAGAGATGAATCAGCCAGCCTTTTCTGGGTGATGAGTCAGATCACTAGACATGCCTATGGTCTTTACAGTGACAGAAAAAAATTAACTAAACAGTGGAACATGATGGTGGCATTTTCACTTTTCAGTCTGTCTTCCAAATCTTACTTCTCTAGCCCAGGCAATGGATTGGACTATAAAAGTCCCCAGATGCTGAGTCCCTGAGGAACCCATCTGCTTTCAAGGGTGAAGTGCCCAAAATCTTCTATTTGAAAGCTGGCCATCATTTTTAAAAATGTGTATTTATGTATTTATCCTAAGGGGAAAGTAAGGAGGAGCACATATTTTGAATTGCTTTGCCCTGGTACAGAACAGTGGAGATAACATGAGGTAGAAGAATATTCCAACTTAGATATCTTCATTCTAGTGTTTATTAGACTTAACAGATGAATTAAAAAAAAAAAAAAAATTCACTGCCATCAAGTCAATTCCAACTCATAGTGACCCCCACTGGGTTTCTGAGGCTGTAAATCTTTACAGAAGTAGATGACCCCATCTTCCTTCCATGGAGTAGCTGGTGGGTTTGAACCACTGACCTTTCAATTAGCAGTCAAATGCCCTATCCACTACACCACCAGAGCTCCAGAACATCAAGATGAAAAATAGCTTGCATTCTTATAAGCATTTGACCAAACTGAAATATAATAAAACCAAGTGCCAAGTTAGCCACTGATGTTGGTGTTCCCTGGCGCTAAGTGGCTTTACAAAGGCTGACAGGTATTGCTCTCAGCTCCAATCAACGTGAGCCTCCAAGCACCTAGCTTTATATCCTTTCTGAATTTATACAAACGACATCTGTCACTCTCAGAAGATTAAGGCAAGCTCTCACCCAAACATGCTTTCCTGATGTAAAACTTAAATACACCAGGCTCTCTCTGTGAACCCTGCTAACACTGCCTTAGTGCAGGCTCCAGGTTAATGCTATCCAGTAGAATTTTCGGGGATGCTGGAAATGTTCTCTTTTGTACCACATAGTCCTGTAGCCACTAAGCACAGGTAGTCATGGAACATTTCAAATGTGGCTAAAGTGACCAAGGAATTACAAGTCTTAGCCTATCTAAATTCAATGTATTTAAATTGCTACTTGTGGCTACTGGCTACCATATTGCACAGGTCGAAGCATGGGAGTGGTGTCTGAGTGCTCTTCCTGCCTCTAGCGTTATTCCCACTCTCATTATTCTTCAGCCCATCTGTCATGCTTCACTAGATATTCTTGCTAAAACAACAAATCTGATGATGTCACTTAATTCTCATAACCTGTTAGTGCCTTCTCGTCTGGCTAAATTCTAAGCCACTGCATATAAGGTTATTCATGACACACTCCTGCCTACCTTTACCTCAGATTTCATGGTTGTCTGTGCATAATACATTCAGGAATCATGGTAATCCTCATAGAAGCTCTCAACCACTACATTTGACCACTTACACCCTTGCCCAGTTTGTGGGAAAAGATAAAGTATCAAAACTACATGCTAGTATTTTTCTTCCTGTGGCCTCCCTTTCCAATTTGGCTAAAGTTTAGGAACCATCTTATGTACCCCATAAAATAATAGGGCAGCTATCTCAATTTTTAAATATTACATATTTGACATAAGTTTTTCTTTACTTATCTCTATTTATTTCCTTCCAAAACCTCTCATCCTTCCCTGCTTTTTCACTTTTCCCCATTTTTAAGGTATAACTTATATATACACAGTCTTCAATTTACAACAGGGTTCCCTTCTGACAACTCCATGATAAGTCAGTTCTGACACAAGTAAAATACTTCTTTCTTTTTTAGTTTTTATTATAATTGCCTTTTATTATCAATATCTTTATAAATCCTATCTTTCAACATCTGTGAGTGAACATCTGAGAATGATAACATCAGCAAATTATATGTGGCAACACCGTATGTAGCACATATCACTAATGATAAGATGTACTAGAAAAAAAAAGAAAAGATGATCTTAAGTGCAGTTCATCAGAACTTGAATATGTTTGAAGTCAGAGACTACCCGTGATAAAATTTATCCTTGTCAGTCTGCAATTCTATTTTACAAATATATATAGTTATGTAACTACCACCATAGTGAAGTCAAACCACCTTTAGCCTCTGGCAACCAATGATTTGTTTTCTGTTGCTATAGTTGTACTTTTTCATACAGAGAAATCTGTGAGCCTGAGTTTTTCAGGAGACTGCCTTGTTTACCTAGGTCTCTCAGGTTTTCAGCCTTTGACAGGGTGCTGACCACTTTTCTATTGCTCTCTATTAAGAACGCTACCTCATAAACAACCAATGAATTTTCCTTCTCTGACCTTATAAATGTTCTGGCTTTCACAGGTTTTACTGTGGAATGTTGTATGTAACCTTGTGAGTCTGGCTTCTTCCACTTCACATTTACATTTTAAATTCACTCATTTTGTTTCTTGTGTCAATAGTTGGTTCCTTTTTATTGCTAAGTAGTAAAGTAGGAAGACCAGTTAATAAAACTATTATTCAATATATACATCAAATACAAATGCCAAAGATGAAGAAATTGAAGATTTTTATCTAATTCTACAGTGTGAAATTGATCAAACATACCATCAAGTGATATTTATAATTACTGGTATTTGGAATGTGAAAGTTGGACACAAAGAGAAAGACTCAGTAGTTGGAAAATGTGGCCCGGGGATGGAAATGACATGGGAGATCGTATGATAGAATTTTTCACCACCAACAACCTATTCATTGGAAATACTGTTCTCTCTTTTTTTTTTTTTTTAACTTTTTATTGTAATTTGGGTGGAGACTTCAGAGCAAATCAGCTTTCCATTCAAAAATTTATACATATTTTATTTCATGTCATTGATTACAATCCCCAATATAATAGCACTCATTCCACTTCCTCCCTGTGTTTCCTGTTTGCATTCCTCCTTCTTTCCTAACCTTTTCTGCCTTCTGAACTCTGTCCTTAGGTACATGCTACCTTTTGATATCTATGGTTGATTGTTCTAAGGAATGCTTTTCTCCCTAGTGTTGTTGGTCACTTTATAGCCCTGTCTATTGTTTGGATGAAAATTGAGCCATGAGACTGAGCTCAGTTCCAGGCCTGAAAGGGTGATTAAGGACCATGGTCTCATGGTTTCTACCAGTCTCTATCTAACCAGTAAGCCTGGTAGTATTTTATGATTTTGAGCTTTGTTCTACACTGGAAATACCTTTTCTTTTTTTTTCAAACATAAAGAGTGACTTTACACATGGACCTCACCAGATGGAATACACAGGAATCAAATTGATTACATCTGTGTTAAGAGATGATGAAAAAGCTCGATAACATCATGCAGAACAAGGCTAGGGGCCAACTGTGGAACAGAGCATCAGTTGCTCATATGCAACTTCAAGGTGAAACTGAGGAAAATTCAAACAAGTCCACAATAGCCAAAATACAACCTTGAGTATATCCACCTGAATTTAGAGACCATCTCAAGAATAGATTTGATGCATTGAACACTGACCCAGGACTGGGAAAGTTCTGAGATGACATGAAGGCTGTCATACATGAGGAAAGCAAAAGGTCATTAAGAAGACAAGAAAGAAGAAGCTAAAATGGATGTCAGAAGAGACTCTGAAATTATGAAGGAATTGAACTGAGCAGAATATTTCAAAGGACAGCTGGAGAAGACAAAGTAAAGTAGTATAATGAAATGTGCAAAATCTGAAGTTAGAAAATCAAAAGGGAAAAACATATTTGACATTTCTCAAGGGGGAAAAACTGAAAAAAGTAAGCCTTAAGTGGCAATGTTGAAGGATTCTATGGACGAAATACTGACGGACATAGGAAGCATCCAAAGAAAATGGAAGGAACACAGAGTCTCTCTGCCAAGAAGAATTAGTCAACATCCAACCATTTCAGAAGGCATCATATGATCAAGAACTAATGGTACGAAAGGAAGAAGTCCAATCTGTTCTGAAGGCATTGGCAATAAACAAGGGTCAAGGAATTGACAGAATACCAATTGAAATGTTTTGATAAACAAATTCAACACTAGAAGTACTCATTTGTCTATGCCAAGAAATTTGTAAGACAGCTACTTGGCCAAGCAACTGGAAGAGATCCCTATTTGTACCCATTCCAAAGAAAGATGATCCAACAGAATGTGGAAATTATCAAAAAGTATCATTAATATCAGACAAAAGTAAAATTTTGCTGAAGATAATTCAAAAACAGTTGCAGCAGCACATTGACATGAAATGACAAAAATTCAAGCAGGATTCAGAAGAGGACATTGAATGAGAGATATCATTGCTGATGTCAGATAGATCTTGGCTGAAAGCAGAGAATACCAGAAAGATGTTTACCTATATTTTATTATTGGTTTTGCAAAGACATGTGATTGTGTGTGGATCACAACAAATTATAGATAGCATTGTGAAGAACAGGAATTCTATGACACTTCATTGTGCTTATGCAGAACCCTTACATAGACCAAGAGGCAGCTGTTCAAACAGAACAAGGGGGATATTTCATGGTTTAAAATCAGGAAACCTGTGTCAGGGTCTTATCTTTCCACCATATTTATTCAATCTGTATGCTGAGCAAATAATGTGAGAAGCTTGACTGTATGCAGAAGAAGGTGGCACCAGAATCGAAGGAATACTCATTAACGACCTGAGATACACAGATGACGCCAACATGCGTGCTGAAGGTGAAGGTGGCTTGGCGCACTTACTGACAAAGATGAAAGACTGCATCCTTCGGTAAGGATCACACCTCAACATGAAGAAAAAACATCCTCACAACTGGACCAATCAGCAGCATCATGGTAAATGGAAAACAGATTGAAGTAAACTGATGACTAAGGTGCACCTGACCAAAGCCATAGTATTTTCAGCTTCAAATGCATGCAAAAGCTGGGCAATAAATAAGGAAAATTGAAGAATAGATGCCTTGGAATCATGGTGTTGGTAAAGAATATTAAATATACCATGGACTGCCATAATAATGAACAAATCTGTCTTGAAAGAAGAACGACCAGAATGCTCCTTGGACATGAGGATGGCAAGACTTCATCACATGTGCCTTGGACATGTTATCAGGAGGCCCAATCCCTGGAGAAGGACAATGCTAGGCAAAGTAAAGGGTCAGCAGAAAAGAGGAAGGCCCTCAAGGAGATGGATTGGCATATTGGCCGCACAACGGGCTCAAACATAGCAACAATTGTGAGTACAACACAAGGCTGGGCAGTGTTTCATTGTGTTTTACAGAGAGTCAGAATCAACTCAACAGCACCTAACAACAAAAACAACAAATGGTACCATTGGCAATTAACTATGCACACTCAACATACTTTGAATCTCTTCCACCATCATTATTTCATTTCTCAAAAGCAACCCCTTTTGGGTTTCCAAGGCAGTAAATCTTTACAGAAATAGATTGCCCAGTCTTCCTTCCACAGAGTGGCTGCTGGGTTTGAACCACCAACCTTCTGGTTAGAAGTCAAATGCCTTAGGCACTGCACCACCAGAGCTCCTTTTTCTCATGTTAGAGCAATACAAATCAATTTATGATTATGGGCTCAAGTTAAATTATTATGAAGATATATGTTTCCGAAGTAAAAGTGAAAACATATATTTACTGTAATTTAAAATATAGTAAATGAAGAGGTAAAATACATATCAGCAGAAGCCAGATGAAGTTAAAATGTGTACTACTTGGATACATAAGAAAAATAAGGATATGCAGTGGTGGTCTCACTTTTCAAGTAAGGAAACTGACATAATTTATTTGACCATTCCAAGGTGATGCTGCAAGTTGTTCTGAAGCAAATATATAATCAAGGTCTTCTAGGTCCTGAACACTTGGCTTGGGGGCCTTTTCATATTTACTTTTATTCAGTCATATGAAATTGCATTATTTCAAGATAAAACGTGATATACCCTGTTAGTGGAACTTTGGCTTCTGTGAGAAACTGAAGAGCCAATAAATATTCATGTAATCTTCTGAATAACATATTGAAAAGGACAGCTGGCTCAGGAGGGATCATTTGCCTGGGTTAATATGTGTTTCCATTTACATTAAGAAAATATTGCAAGAAGTTATTATCTGCTGGAGGGCTTAGGGGAATACAATGGAAGGCTGATATTGCACCTGATTGCTTTTGACATTTACCTATTGTAACAGGGAAACTGTGTGAAGATAGCCAAGTGACTTTTTACAAAGCACAATTTCAGAAGCTATAAAAGGAAAAAGGAGATGGCAGAGATAGAATACACTGCATCTATAAAAATGAGAAACATTACTTGTCAGCAACACCTGCTTGTAACTATCAACCATTTCTACCAGGCCTGCTGAGAAATTATTGAGAGCCAAGTACATTGATGGGTGTGAAATATCACGTGCTTCACATGACAGTGGAGAGAGAGAGGGAAGAAAGAAAGAAAGCGTGCTTTTATTGAACATTTTTAAACCAAATATCTGGGGTTCATTAAATGTAATTTAATGACATCTACTGACCACTTGAAAAGAAAACACTTGTTCTTTATGGTTTTATCTGTCAGGGCTACAGGAAACAACAGGACTTTTAAAGTTTGGGTACATAAATTATTTGACATTTTTTTCTTTTTCCCAAATAGATTCCAGCTCTTGCTAAGACACCAAAATATTGATTGCTACAACTGATTTAAATTTACAAAAGATATTTCCAATTTCTAATGGATGGTGGTAAAATGATAGCATGCTTATCTCCTCCTATTTCTTAGAACCCCAATAAATTGATAAGAAGTGAACAAAAGGAGTGGATGTTTTTATGCAAGATACTTAACAGTTGAAAACAGTTCTATATATATTCTGTTCACTTTGCCCCTTCTATATCATGATATGGATTTTGAAGTTTTTATATAATTTTCTTGTTTTGCATAATAGCCTAGTGTTTTCTAGAAATAATTTGATAACTTCTCCATAACAAATTATAAATAAAAGGAAATTCTTATTCAGGAACTAAATTTAACATCGTAAAAGTGAGCCCTTTGAGAGGTAGATGTATGTGTTTGAGATGGGATTATAATAACATTTCAATTCTTCGACTATTTAAACTTTATCATATTTTAATATCAATAACTCTCTAAATTTTTTTCTATTACTACCAAATCAGCTTGCTGTTTGCTTGTTTTGTACGCAAAACTTGCCAAAAGCTAGTCCTCACTAAAATGACTCAAACTCAGCAACACAGAATTTCACCTTCTACTCCTTGGCTTGAGAAGACTTGGTAGCCCAGTGGTAAAGTACTCAGTTAGATAAGTGGCTTGAACCCCCAGCTGCTCCATAGGAGAAAGATGTGGCAGTCCGCTTCCGTAAAGATTTATAGTCTTGGAAACCCTATGGGGCAGTTCTACTCTATCCTATAGGGTCTCTATAAGCCAGCATCAACTTGGCAGCAGTGGGTTTGGTTGGAGTTATACCATATTTCACTCATATCTTCCATTGCAGACATTAGACACAATGAGTGATTCAAGACAGAAATGCATTAAGGGTATATCTTCACAGAACTTACTACATAATTTGCAGGGCTCAGTGCAAAATGTGGGATCCCTGTTCCAAAATTATTAAGAATGTCAAGATGGTGATGCAGAGCACCAAACCAAACACCAGCCTCCTGAGCACAGGGCCCTGTGCAATTGCATAAGTTGCATAGCCAGGAAGACAGCCCTGTGTCTGTGAGATCACCCAATCTTCCAAAAGCAATGACACCTTTTTAACCAGCCTCATGTTCCAGGATGGAACTTCCAGTCAACTTACAGGTAATTACAATTCCTAATGCAATGAGATCTCTTTCAATTACCAGTCCAATCTCTAGTACTTAGCTATAAGACTTTTAAAACTGGTACAAAATAAAACATAAATGGTTAGATATAGCTGATGAGTATTTCTCTCTCCCCAGCCATATAATTAATACTTTCTAAATGGTGTTTTCTGCCCTTAGAAACATGAGTTCAATTGGGCTCCCAAATTGCCAGTAATGGACCCCTCTTCCCATCCTCCTGTCTGACCATCTGCTTGTTACCAACTGGGGGGTAACTAAACTGTTCAACCACAAGAGAATGACTCATGGGTGTTGGGGGGAAAGTGCTCTTTGTGAATATGCAGTCCTTAAAACACCAGCTGCTCAATTTTGGGTCTTGAAGCTCACTTGGCTCCGAATTTCAGGAAAGATTTTTTTCATTTTTAGAAAGCTAACTTTCACAGACTACTGAAGGAAAACTAGTCATGCAGTTTGCTTTTTAATTTTACCACAAATTTTTGGAATACAAAACACATTTTCCCACCTCTTCACCCTCTGATGACCAAGAAAAACTCTTTCAAAGGACATTGCACTACACTCTAAAAAGGAACAGCATCTAGTGAATGGTTTTGTCACAACTCAGTCAGAACTTCTAGGAAGGAGAGATGGAACAGAACAGGAATCTTCACCAGGAATTAAAAAATAAATTTCTATGTGACACTGTTCCATCACTCCTACATGTTCCGTCCCATTGGTAGGAGCTGGGCTAAAGGCATCATGTCAGCAATCTCAGAGCAGCAGCAAGTGCAAGAGCAAAAGGGATTCTTACCTATACAGCAGCTCTCATCGCTTCCTTCTGGATTTGCTGGAACCCTCTATCTCATCAGGAGTTTTGCCCTAAGGGAGTTGCCACTTAACCTGTTGTTGTTGTTATTGTTGTTATGTGCCATTGAGTCATCTCTGACTCATAGTGAACCTTATGTACAACAGAATGAAACACTGCCCAGTCCTGTGCCAGCCTCAAGATCCCTATTATAACTGAGCCCATCACTGCAGCCACTGTGTCAATCCACCTTGTTGAGGGCCTACCCCTCTTTTGTTGACCCTCCACTTAGCTTAGGGACAATTATGTACCCTCCTTCCCAGAAAAAAAAAAAAACCTTCCTTTTCCTTACCACTCTCTGAATCCACACCCAGACTCAATAATTTGTCCTCTTCTCTATACCTGTTCCATGTTACCATCACCATTGACTTGCCATTTCTTTTTTTAGAATACTTGATAGATTTATCTCCATTCTCCCCAACTAGATTGTAAGTTTCTTAAGGGCAGGTGCCATGTTACCATTCTTTTCTCCACTTGGCCAAGTGTACTGTCTGCTATTAAGAAAATGTTATGCAGAAATGTGTTGACTGGTGTAATAATTGATCTTCCGTCCCCAACCCGTAGTTGTAAAACTGTTGTTGTTGTTGTTGTTATGTGCCGTCAAGTCGGCCCCGACTCATAGCAACCCCTCCTTGGGTTTCCGAGGCAGTATCACTATGGAAGTAGGATTGCCCAACCTTCCTTCCAAGGAGTGGCCGGTGGGTTTGAACCATCAGCCTTCTGGTTAGCAGTCAAGTGCTTTAGCCACTATGCTACCAGAGCTCCTAGTTGTAAAACTAGATGGTAAATTTCACAGATTATTGAAAGACAACTTTAATTTTCAATTCAGGCCACACACTCAAGATGCAAACTAACTTCTCTTGCCTCTTTAAGCTAATGACATATTGTTTAACCTTCACATTTTAATGGAATTGTGAACTGATGAGAATTTATGCTATTGATTACCTTTGAAGTATTTATTTTTGTCATACTCGTTTCAGAAACTCATTGCTTATGAATTTGGCATGATTGAAACAGAATCCACTTTCTCTAACACTGTCCTCTATATATAACTGTACTTGGTGGGGGTGGGATCTATTAACAAGGAGATAATTCAATGTAAACATGAGTCACCAGGCTTTTCCTTCTCTGAAATGAAAGGAAATGTGCAAAAAAAAAAAAGGGTGCAAGCTAATCATTTCTTCTCCTACAATGATGCAGCTCAGACTTTTGGGAAGGATCTATTGCCAAAAATTGCAGAAAGAATCCTTCTCCAGAGCAAGGAAATCCCTCCAGCTAACAGTGCCATCTTCATTGTGGGTACTGGCTCAAGACAGAACTCAACATAAGCTCATTGGCTCAATCAGCCCCCTTTGCCCAAGGGCTGAGAAAGTCCAGCTAGACCAGACAGGCATCCCAGAGGAGAACTCAAGAGCAAGCAGTGAGGACCATTGCTTCTTGTAACAATGTTGTTAGAGACTAAAGAATCCAGGCCTATAGAACTAACCTAGAAAGCATCCAGTCCAACTGATTGCCTCTGAAGATTCTTGTGAAGACAGTGTGGTATGTTGAGCAGTGCTGACAGAGTTGATTTCATCTATAAGGAAATATAAAACATAATACAATATAAATGTACAGTAGTGTTTTACCTAGAAAGGAACACAGAGAAAAAAAAAAAAAAAGATGGATTTTGCCTTAGTTATCTAGTGCTGCTATAACAAAATTACCACAAGTGAGTGGCTTTAACACACAGAAATGTATTTTCTCAGAGTTTAGGAGGCCAGAAGTCTGAATTCAAGGCATCATCTTTGGGGTAAAGCATTCTTTCTCTTTTAGCTCTGGAGAAAGGTCCCTGTCTCTTTGAGCTTCTGCTCCTGGGAGATATTCAGATGACTTGGCACCTCTATTTCGCCATCTCTGCTCTTCTTGCTTGCTTCCTTCATCTCTTTTATCACTGAGAGTAGACTGATTCAAAACAAGCATTATGCTAATCCAGCCTAATTAATGTAGCAAAGACAATCCATTCCCAAACAGAAGTATAACCACAGGCACAGAGGTTAGGATTTATGGCACACATTTTGCAGGAACATAATCCAATTCATAACAATTTATTTTCCATAATTTATGTGATTTGCAATTGAAAGCAAATTTCAAGCTAGTGACACATCATTTCCTTCCCAAATGCCAATGTGTCCAAAGCCACATGACATACTGCAACTTTTCCCAAATATCTGTGTATCCTAAGCACACCATGTCAAGAAGACTGTTCCAAAAGGCTTGATTTATATTGCTGCCTGACAGATGATGTCTGCAAGGCATGCTTTCTAAATGGACTGTGCTTCAGCAGTTACCTTAGTCATCAATTCCCAGCGAATTAATGAGTACCATTCATCCCAATAATAGAAATCAAGGTCAAGGCCTCTTCCTTGCTCTGTAATTCCATTAGTGATGCACAGAAAGCACTTAGGTCATAAGCTCTGTAGACCTTATCACTGAGCAAATGGAACTGGGTCTTGTTTCCAGAGAGAATCCTCTCTGAGCACACCCCTTGTTGATGATTTATTGTACATCAGCATTCAATGTACTTACATATGTAGGGAAAATGCTGGTAAAGGAAAAGTGAGGCTGCCTTCAACTGCGAAGTGTTTCAAGTACCGTTTTCTATTAAAGAATATAAATTAAATTCATTTTATTAAAATAAAACAATTGCAATGAAACCATGCCAGGTACTTCCAATTACTAAACATATATTTTTAAATTGTGTGCTCATTCATATTTTATGTTAGCCACTCAATCACTTTACATGGCTACTATGGAATTTATTTGGGTTTTCATTCTTTTATTATGGTTTTTATTCTCATATTTTAGTTATTCTAAATACGCTAATAAAGTTCAAATAGCCTTGAAACTAAGAGTTATTACCATAAACAAAGAGTAATATAGATGGTAATATTATAGATAATTTAGTTTACAGTGAAGATTTTCATCTTGAAATCTCAAGCAGCAAATGGTATTTTTCTAAACTAAGTCTCATCAGACATTCTCTCCTTGCTCATATTCAAACTTCTTACCAAGTTATCAAGAAATAAGGGAATGACACCAGGGTTTGAAGCCACACTGGCATAGCTTGGAATGCTTACTTGACATTTGTTTGTTTGCGCATCACTAAAATAAGCATGACTATTCCGTTTGTACAGCTACTTTACACTGTTGCTATAGGATTTAAAATCGGTGTCTAGGGAAGTACCTGGAAATCAATAAATAGCATATTGTTTTTGTTATTTTGGGCACATAAAATTGTGTGTGTGTGCATGCACATGTGTGCATGTACATGTGTGAGTGAGAAATCTATATTTTGAAACATTGTGGGTTTTATGCCCAGTAAATTTGAAATGATCCACAGTAATGGAGAGAAGCAAAAACATGAATAATTCAAAACATTAAATCATCTCCAAACCATTTGTAGTGTTTTGAAGTATATTTTTAAATTTCATTTCAAATGTTAGCATTTCTAATATCCAAGAAATGACTTCAAAGAGATGATGCTATAATGTGAAGTCCTAACTGAAAGGGATCTGAGGTCTTGTCCAATTTTTCTCTCACCCCCTTCCTCTCTTCTCATATCTTGCCTGTCAAAAGACAGCTGTCACTTCAAGGAAAGGTCCTGACTTCCCCTTTCCCCTGGACCAGGGCCACTGAGAAGTATTTCTATTTCTTGCTTAGAAGCAGACTGCACTCAATAAATAAAAATACCAGTGCAAGTGATTTACTAAAGAAAAGAGACAGTAAAATCAAGAGAAGCAGTGTGGTATGGTGGTTAAGAGCAAAGGCATCTGACAGACTGGGATTCTAAGCCCTGCTTGGCCTATGTAACCTTGAACAAATTACTAATCACCTTATACTTCAGTTTCCTCAACTGTAACCTTGCAATTACATCAGGTACCTCATATGATTTATTAAAGATTTGTTGTTGTTGTTGTTATGTGCCATCAAGTCGGACCTGACTCATAGCGACCTCTCCTTGGGTTTCCGAGGCAGTATCACTATGGAAGTAGATTGCCCCAATTCCTTCCGAGGAGTGGCTGGTGGGTTTGAACCGTCAGCCTTCTGGTTAGCAGTCAAGTGCCTTAGGCATTATGCTACCAGAGCTCCTTATTAGAGTATCTGTGTGTGTGTGTGTGTGTGTATAACTTAGCACAGTACTTAACCTCATATAAGTATTCAATAAGAAGTAGAAAAGATATTGTTAATAACTTGCAATCAACATGAGACTAAGTGTGTGTATGTAGAAGGCTCAATGTGGATAATTTAGAGATCTGTAATATGCAGCTTTCCCTTTGGATAATAAAATTTACAAGTTGTTATTTTCCTCCCGAGACAT
The DNA here is from genome assembly GCF_000298275.1 of Orycteropus afer afer. Taxonomy (NCBI): domain Eukaryota; kingdom Metazoa; phylum Chordata; class Mammalia; order Tubulidentata; family Orycteropodidae; genus Orycteropus; species Orycteropus afer. The sequence goes on along the minus strand of NW_006921594.1, from coordinate 19,511,262 downwards.
GCAATATCTTTTTCTGAAAGCAGAGACAGACAAAATGGGTCTCTAGCCTCATCTGGTGTCCATCTCATCCCTCTAAACACATCTCTGCTAAAGGAAGCAGTTTTCCTGGGATGGTACTTTAGGGAAACTGCTCTTTGCCTGCCTGTGATAAGCAAGATGTTCTTGCCTTTTAGCAGTGTTACAAGTTTACTGCATGCACAAACAATCCAAACTGGTGCTCACTATACCTGCACACAAGCACACACACACACACACACAGTGATATCAGAAGTATTAAAAAGATAATCATAAAAAAATGATAATTAATACTTACAGATGACTTCTTAAAGTCAGGCACTGTTGTAGTCATTTTACATATGAGAACTCTTTTAATTCTCGATAACCACCCTGTGAGGTGAATGATATTATTATCTCTTACTGTGGATAAACAGAAACTAAAAGAAGTTAGGTAACTCTCCAAATGTCACAGGATAGATCATAAATAAATATTATGGTCACGTGACCAAATGATTTATTGACCATTCCAGTATGAGAGGGGACAAAACCAAGAAAGTTTACCCTGATTATGGTTAAAGACCAAGAACCTTGTAATACCTACAACATTTTTCAAATCAACAAATGAATGTATTCTTACTACATTATTAAATGAATGTATTCTTATTTACATTTTACTTGGGAAGTATATGGTCCTAAACTCAAGTCAATTGTTAGGCTGCTCTAAGTAAGGTCTTTTTATTTGATTAAAGCCACTCATGTTTGTGGTAAATAAAAATGTGTTGAATGTCCAACTTGATGAGTTTCACATCAAAGACACAGGCTTACCCAGTATTTTCAAATGCATCTATGACCTTTCACAAGAGAAGAGTGAACAAGGTATCAGTTCATTAATTTACTGCTCTTCCTTACCTTAGTTATTAGCTGATGTTCAGCCTTTAATGCACAAGATACATTCAAGAAACAGACACCCCTGGAGCATATGAATGGCGGTTCATGTCTGGCCCTTTATGCAGATTGAAGCAGCACCTGGCTTCTCATAGAGAGACCAAGGCAGAGTCATTGACAGGTGATTTTCTGGCTGAGGCTCACTGGTGTGAGGGAGAAAGAAAAGGATTTGAAGAATTTTCCAGATTGTAAATTCTTGAGGGCAGAGACCTTGGATACTATTGGTATCTCATCTCTGAAATACTTATCTAGGTATGCACTCAACATCTACATTGAATAGAAGTGAACCTGCTAGAAAAATCTATATACCTATGTGTTTGTCTCTTCCCATGTATATAAATAAGAAATAATAATAAAGAAAATAAATTTTCATTGTTTTAAAGAAACATATACCATGTTTCATCTATTCTAATACACATTCTTTTAGATTTTAACATGTCAAAAATTGGGGTGCATTTTACAAACAAATGGAGTGTCATTATTTAATTGGTAGAAGTTGATTTTTTGTTTTATTTATCTTATCATTGATAGCACCTTAGCTTTAATTACATACATTATGTATCAGATATTAGCCAGATCTCAGCACGTTTAACAGATTAAATCAGAGTAAAGATGATTTAAAAACCACAGCATCCTTTAAAGTTTAGGAGAGTGGGAAGTCGATCATAACTTCTGCACAAGCTGGCTGCTCCCTGTCACAACATAAATGTTTTCATTTCCTGTTTTCAGTAGAATAGAAAAGAGTAGAAATTAAATTCCTGACATTTTTTTTTCAAATTTATTTTACATTGTTTTACTCAATATTTTAAAAAATATTAAAAACTTCTGCAAAGAAAGGATAAACAAAAAAGACTATATGAGTCTTGTTTTCATCTTTGAATAAAAAACATTAGTCTTGAACAGGAATTGGCAAATTTTCTCTGAAAAAGTCCAGGTAGTAAATATTTTAGGCTTTTTTGGTCATGTGGTCTCTGTAGAAGTTATTTAACTCTGCTTTTGTAGTGAAAACACAGCCATAGACAATGCATAAATGAATGAGTATGGTTGTGTTACAATAAAACTTTATATGCTACTATAGACTGTATAATGGATATGGCCTGCAAGCCAGAATTTGTTCACTCCTTGTCTAGAATAAGAACACATTACATTACTATTTCTCCCTATAAACAGAGATACCAAGAGTTGGAATTGACTAGATGGTAACTGGTTATTATTTTATGGTTAAGGACAGAGACTAACTTCGGATTGACTACTATATTTGGATTCCAGGTGACACCATCTCAGTTGATAAATTACAGTTCTGTTTCACACCAGTCTTAATTTCCCATCAAACCCTGGTGAAACTTCTGATTGGTTTTTGAAAGGCCTGATAATTTCTTCATTACTAAAGTTTCAAAAGATAATCAGATCTACAATTTTTTTTGCAAATAGAAAGCCATGTAAATAACTTGCACACACATATAACACATGGAAATAATACTGAAATTGATTACATTTTTAAAGACTGTATGATTGTCTCCTGAGTCTGAGCACTTTGGGCACAGTGTCCTATGTCTGTGCTTCTCAAGCATCCAAACATTTTGCAATCTCTTGAGGAACTGCTTAAAAATATGAAAGGATGGTCTCCTGCCTGGACATTCTGATCCAGAAGGTCTGGGGTAAGGCCCAGAGAGCTGTGCTTCTAATCATAGAGTGATTCTGATGCAGCCCAAAGTTTGAGAACCTCAGTTCTATGTATATGAAATTAGCCTATCATGGCAAAGGACTTGAATTTCAAAACTCACATCTCAGTAGTATGCACAGGACCACATTGAGAGAAATGACTGACTGTGACTTCAAAAGGCAAATACGCTGATGAGAGAAGAATTTCTGACATTGTTTCCTTTGGGGACTGGGACTCAAAATAAAATAGAATCATGAACAATGTGAATAAGGAACTCAATTAAAATAGAACAGTTACTGATAACATCCCTGATACCTATTTCTGTCGGGGTTTTTCAGCTGTGCCCCATAAAATTGGACGCATCATTGATGGCAGTCCTGCTGATCGCTGTGCCAAACTAAAGGTGGGAGACCGGATATTAGCGGTGAACGGCCAGTCTATCATCAACATGCCTCATGCAGACATCGTGAAGCTCATCAAGGACGCAGGCCTTAGTGTCACCCTTCGCATCATTCCTCAGGAGGGTGAGTGCCTGAGCCAGCCTAGCAGAGTGGTGGCCAACACACGCACCCGTGCACCCACTCACCCACCAGATGTGCACAGGCTGCCTGCCAGGGCCCTAGTGCGTACCTGGCTGACTTCAGTCGTGTGTCCAAGTCTCAGGGCTTTATTGTTACTTCTACTTTTACAAAAACTTTATACTCAGTTAAAACCCATACCTTGTTTACTCAGTACCAATTTCATTCAGAAATCAAACTTTATGACATTACAGGCTAAATATTGTGAATCCCCAGACACTGAGCTATTCAATCATTCTCTGTGGTCTCAGGGGTACTGTTTTTATGGTATATTAAGCCAGAATCCATTCAACATAGATGATAGAGTTACAAATGGCTGGGAGGGGAGTCAACTTATTTGTGTTAAAGGTTAAGCTCTGGAGGATTCTTCAAAGTCAGGTTGATTTTGAAAAGCTTGAGGAAGTTTTGTGATATAGAGAGAACTCATTTAGAAAATGTGTGTCTAACAAGAATTTAAAATTCACACTTCGCCTTTTGAAATCCTCTGTACAAGGACTCCACCCTGAGGTTTGAAGAGTGGTGCACATAAGAACTCACAGTCTTCTCTTAAGGGGCTGCAGAGGCCTGAGTACCAACTCCCCATAAATTCTCCATTTCCAGCACAGCTGGATTTAGAACTAGTTTCTAGCTGCTGATTCACTGATGAGATTTAAGAGTTCAGTTCCTGGAGCTTATTGGTTGGATGGATGATGATATCCCACACAGAAAGTGATGGGCTCCCTCAACTTGGTGCCCTGTGTTTTTCTCAGCCTCCTGATTCCATCTGAGGGCTATCTGGCATGCAGGCACCACATGGTTAAACAGCCATCTGACTACAAATACAAAACAGTGGGTCTCAACCAGTGGAGTTCTGATGGCACAATGGTTAACCTCTTGGCTGCTAACCAAAAGGTCGGCATTTCGAACCCACCTGCCACTCCACAGACAAAAAGACCTGGCGGCATGCTCTTGTAAAGATTTCAGTCTGGGAAACCTTCCGTGGCAATTCTACTCTGTCCTATAGGGTTGCTATGAGTCGGAATCAACTTGCTAGCACACAACAAAAGCAACAGGGGACATGTGGCAATGTTTGAAAACATTTTGGAGTGTCACAGCTCTGGGAGGGTGCTACTGGCAGTTAGTGGTGGGAGGTCAGGGGTGTTGCTAAACATCCTATAATGCAGAGGACAGCCTCCCACAACAACAACATGAAAATTATCCAGCACAAAATGTTAATAGTGCCAAGATTGAGAAATCCTGGTACAAATGAAGGAGAAATTAAAGGATTTGGGCTTGTGAGGAAATTATGCGGGAGTGTTGTGTACAAAGAAACACTAATAGAGTTCATCTCTTATCACCCAACCAAAATAAACAGAGAGAAAGAAAATAACTACTTTTTTTAAACCTGTAATCTGCAGATACCGATGTGTATAAAATAGTCAATGGAAATTAACTGTATACAAAATTACTCACTAAAATCAAACATGCATCTCAGTTTTCCCAATCTGAAATGTATCTTTCCTGACCTTTTTTCCAAAATGTAGAGATGGTTTCAGCTGAAAAATTTTGATGTGTGACAAGAAAAGTCAAGAAGCAGTTTTAACAAAGGACTGTTACAGACCTCCCTGCGCCCTGTGTTCTTTCTGGAGAACTGTGGGGTACAGAGGGTTATTATGCAATAAGACTGACAAGGGAGTGGAAAAAAGATTGCAAAAAGCATTTACTTTCACTATGGTTCATTCCCAAACTTTGGAATATAGGTAAGACATCTCATTACAACCAAAAAATAGTGGCTAACACATTTTTTCTCAACAAGCAGAACTGGAAAAAGACTGTTTTAGAGCTTACAACTGTGAATTTTTTTTTTATGGTTTTAACAGGTTTTTTCAAAAAAACTATTCTTTCTTTTTAATACATTTTATTAAAATATAATTTATGTACGGTGAAATACACAAAACTAACGTGATATGGGGCAATGTTTTTTGTTGTTGTTGTTGTTTTCTGTGCAGTGTTCCCTCCCCTTCCCTCCCCTCCCATCCCTGGTTTAAACTTTTCTTCTGACAAAATGGCAAAAGATTCTGTTCGTAACCTTGTTCAGCAACAGTTCTAATTAACGAAAGAATGCTTATTCCAGGACTGGTATTGGAACTTGATAAGTTTAACCTGCTGTCTTAAAACCTAACAGAAACGGAAATAATCAAAGCCGTGAGTTACTGAGGAGGTAAAGAGTTAGCACCTCTTGCCCTTTCTCAAATGCAGCCTGACCGTATTTGCCACTGTTGTTCCCCATCACAGAACTCAGCAGCCCCGCCTCAGCGCCCAGCTCCGAGAAGCAGAGCCCCATGGCCCAGCAGCACAGCCCTTCGGCCCAGCAGAGTCCTCTGGCCCAGCCGAGCCCAGCCACCCCCAACAGCCCTGTCACCCAGCCAGCTCCTCCTCAGCCACTTCAGCTGCAAGGACATGAAAATAGGTAACATTTCCTTTACATTTTCTGATTCTGCGAGGCAAAGGAGACAGGGAGAGGGGGAATTGGGTACAGGGCAGGATGCAGGCAGGGAGAGAGTCTCCTAAAGTAGAAATTTCCATGTGCATTTGTGTGATTTCAAGATTGTGTGCATTATGTGTGTAGTTTTCCTAGGGAATACAACTCAATGTCTGACCTTTACATTGAGAGCCTTTCCTGAAGAAATTACAAGTGATTGAGGATGAGTTGAAGATAACAAGCAAAAGAGCATATTGAAGAGATCCCAGGTCGAGTAAATAGCATATACAGAAGTCTTTCAGCAAGAAGAAAGATGCAATAAGACCAATGTAGGCTGAGGCAGGACCAAGGTTTGAGATGAATCCAGTGAGGATAGGAGAGCCCAGCTCAAAAGGGCCTTGTAGGCATGTAAAAGATTTTCATTTTCATCTTAAGTATACAGTCATGTGCTGCATAACATCCTTTCGGGAAACGTCTGAGCTCATATACATCCACGGTCCAGGATGCACCTCTGGGGGATACCCACAGCACAACTTAGCAGCAAGCTTGCCCTGCCATCCTCCACCCACATGAACAGGCACCCCTATTGCTGGGTGCCCAGTCTTGCTCCTGAGCACCCAAGGTCATCACAGGGCCCAACCCAGGATGGGGGCACCAGCCTCTCAGATTGTTCCCTTCCTCCCCCAGCCTGCACCAGGAGCCTCCCCACCATGACCTCAGGGCTGTGAAGCCAGCCAGGCATTCACCTGAGGCTTCCACAGTGGGAGCTGCCAAGGCCCCATACCACACAGCAGCATCTGTCTCGTGCACCCAGGAGCCTGGTGCCCTGCAGACACAGGTGTTCACACAATATCCAAATCACATAACATCCTATTTCATAGAACATATGTTTGACATTGAGCAACGCATGACTGTAGTGGGAAGTCGTTGAAGGGTTTTAAGCAGAGGACTGATGACACTGGATTTGATTTTCAGAATAATCTCTTGAGCAGCCCTGTAGAAAACAGACTGGAGGCTGCTGAGAAAGAACTCAAGTAAAGCAGTTAGTAGACTGTTCCCATTGTCTAGTGAGCCATGAAAATAGTGGCTCAGGGAATGATGACAGTAGGGAGAGGAGGAAATGTTAAAGAATGTGTAGGTGTGAATGAATAAATGTTAGTATTTGTACTGTTTGGGCTAGTGATACTCTTGGCATCCCCCTAACTGCTAGTAGTCATCAAGTCAATCCTCACTCATGGCAACTCTGTGTGTGTGGGAAAGTAAAACTGCACTCCATAATGTGTATAGTGGCTGCTTTCTCAGAAGTAGATCATAAGGTTCTTCTTCCAAGGTGCCTCTACAAAAAAAAAAAAAAAAATCACTGCCATTGATGAGTGGATCCAACTCATAGTGACCCCTCCTTGGGTTTCCAAGGTGGTATCTGTACGGAAGTAGATTGCCCCATCTTCCTTCCCAAGAGTGGCCGCTGGTTTGAACCGCCAGACTTCTGGTTAGCAGTCAAATGCCTTAGGCACTACCCCACCAGTGGACTCAAATCTCCGATCTTTTGATTAGTAGCCAAGCAGGTCAACCATTCGCCACAGCCAGGGACTCCTCCTATCCCCCAACCTTTGATCTAATGAAGTCCTTCCATCCCGCACATAGGGTTCAAGGTTGGAATGAAGGATAATGTGAATAAGGCACCTTGAACTTCCAGAAAAAAAGGATGGCATACAAAAACTACACTGTCTTTTTATTGTGGTTGTGTGTAACAGGCAACCTGGGTTAGATTGAGCTATTAAAGACAGAAACAAAGACATGTTCCCATGTTATTTTTTCCCTTTTTGGCTGAAGAAAAACAGCCAACAATCCATGGGAATATCTCTGAATACAAAACCTTCCCACTGGTCTTTCCCATGATTCTAATCTTTTCTAAACATCTGCTTCCCATCTCCTGCCTCCCATGTTGGTGGAGATGAAGTGAGGCCCTTTTTGATTACCAGAAGTCTCCGGGCCCATCACTCACATTGTGGCAAAGCAAATATTTTCCCTGTGCCACAGGTGTTATTTCCATAAAGCCTTGTTCTACTTTGATTTCCCCATTGCTTTCATAGAATAGTAAATGTCTATTGTCCTCAGCTGTTTATGTTTTTAATATATGCCTGGGAAGAGAAGAGACTGAGCCCCACAAAGCGAATGATGCAGAGGTAAGAACTTGACAAGCTGTAAGAAGAGTAAGTCCTAGGTGCCTCAGTAATAAGCCCCCAATGTGTGAGCTTTCATCATGTGTTATTTCGACAGATTGCACTGGCTTTCCTAGGACTCATATTAGACTTAAGAGAAAGGACCTGCGTGCCTCAGAAGTCCCTGAGCCAGTTTCAGACATTTCTTCTTGGCTCTGCCACTGTTGATTAACTTCCTAGCCACAATTCCAGCCTCATCTTTCCAGAGTCAGACTCCCCTAGACATAGATTCTTGCTTCTAGCATTGGGGTGGTTCAGCTCATCCCTGGGATATCAGTTCAACAGGGAAAACAAGTTGAATGAGGCCACAATCATGTCCCATCTGCTACTAATTCACAGCTGGGACATCTAGCCCCATCACAAAAGCAAATGTTTAGTGGATTTTTCTTTTCATCCTGACCACCAAATAAAATATTTTCTAATTCTAGAAATAAAATGGGAGCTCTGGTAGCATAGTGGTTAAGGCACTTGACTGCTAACCAGAAGGCTGGTGCTTCAAACCCACCAGCCACTCTTTGGCAGGAAGATGGGGCAATCTACTTCCGTAGTGATACTGCCTCAGAAACCCAAGGAGGGGTCCCTATGAGTCGGGTCCAACTCGACAGCACATAACAGCAACAACAACAGAAATAAAATATCAAGCTGATCCAAATTTTTGTAAATTTCTTAGAAAACTTCTTAGAAGTTTTTCTTCAATGATATTAAAAGCTTGGAAAGCATCTACTCTAATTCTAAGGATTTTACTCACATTTGGCTGCTAAGCAGAAGGTCAGTGGTTCAAACCCACCAGCTGCTCTGTGGAAGAAAGATGGGGCAATCTATTTCCATAAAGATTTATAGCCTTGGAAACCCAATGAATTGGAATCGACTAGATGGCAGTGAGTTTGGTTTTTGGTTTTACTGGCACTTGGGTTCCCTGGCTTAACTGGATAAGTGGGTACCATTTGCATATGGATAAAATGCATATGTTGATGGTGGTGGGTAGATAATTTGCATATGAATAAAATTCAATAATATTATAGAATCATGTTTCTAACTGCCTTTAAAGGTAGCCTAGATATCAAAGGGAAAACTCTTTGCCTTTTTCTAGCTCAGGCTAGAGATGTCTCTAAGACCCCCTATATGCCAAGCACACACTACAAATTTCCCACTAGTCATTTACACAAGGAGTACCCACCTACAAAACAAATTAAGCCAGTTCCCATCTTAGACTGGGATAAAATCAAATGATGATCTGCTTGTAAATTTCTACTTTGTGAATTAAAATGAGTGAATATTTTACCCTGGCTTATTTAATCTTGGATTGGCTTCCTACTAATACCCTGCACTTTTGTACCCATTTCTCTGTCCCTTAGCATCCTTTCTATGTGCTCAAAGAACAGAAAATACTTTTCATATGAACATAAACAAAACACTAATCAAGAAGAAGCATTTGTTGAAAAGAACAAAACAGCCACTATGTAAAACTAAGTATAAACAGCAAAGTTCACCTTCCCCAGCAAAGGGTAGATATTCCTCCATCACGAGTGACTGCTTTTCAAAATAGCAAGATCAGTGGAAGAGCACTGGGAATTGAAGTCTTTCACAGACGTGGAACCCTAGGTGATCAAGGATTCTTAAAGTGCCCACATGATATATAATCCCACATGGGCAACATCTCCTAGTTCTGGAATTTTTTTCATATCTTTTTAAAATCTACTAGAATTTATCATTAACAATCTGGTTTTAGCATCTCTAAAGTTTCTGTAACAATGGCATTAATTGCTATGAAGGCTACAATTGATGGATGACTTTCTTTCATAAACAAAAGATCTTTATGAAAATGTAATAGACTTTTTTTCTTTAAAGAATCCCGAGTATTCCTTAAATAAAATGTTTCAAAAATTGAAAGCCTAGCCACTGTATCACTCACTTAAAAGTAAGTGACATTCATAAAATATTAAACTTATTTTCCTTATTAAAGTATTCTTCTATGTGCAGTTCAACTTAAAATCCTGATACAAGACACTGGTGTATAATGAAGTTTGAGTGCTTGAAGGTGGGCCTGGATGACAGCTGTTCCAAGAATGACTGTGCCCATGTCTAGTTATGTGCTTAATCTTTGGGGAAACTCTTATATTTCACCTTTTTTTGCTGTACCTCATGACTTATCAAGATGGAAATGAAATACATAAGGGATATTTCATACTGATACCATGCAGATAATGAAAACAAACTGTCTGTGCTATAACTTCAAACGATGTGACATCTAAACCATCAAACAAGCTATTTCCAGAAAAGAACCAACACACACAGACAAGTATCACCCAGTTTGATTCCTTTTGTTAAACCCATACACATGCATAGTTAAGCATCTTATTCAAAGCACATTTTGAATAATTCTGTTCTCAGCGTGTACGCTGTCAGTAGGTGAGTGGACAACTTGCTGAGGTATCAGGTCAAGTCTGAATTATGCAACTCACAAAAGGAATGTCTCACTTCTGAAGGGTGAAATAACACATGGGACCTACTCAAAGGTTGATTAAAATAATTACGTTACTAACGCCTTTCCAGGAACTCCAAATAAACACATCCATTGCTGTGAATTTTCAGTGTATTCTCACCAAGATTAGATTACACTCACAGCAATTGTTCAGGTGCCTTTTGAAATATTTAATAATAATCAGCATCAATGAGAACAAAAGCTGGTAAAGGAACCATCTTCTCTTAAAGGTAAAAGTTCTACTGACTTTAAACCTGTTTTCTTTACACCTTTTAGCTTTTCTCTGGTAGCGTAGTGCCTAAGGCACTTGACTACTAACCAGAAGGCTGGCAGTTCAAACCTACCAGCCACTCCTCGGAAGCAAGGTTGGGCAATCTACTTCCATAGTGATACCTCCTCGAACACCCAAGGAGGGGTCACTATGAGTCAGGTCCGACTTGAGGGCACATAACAACAACAGCAACAAGTATTTTCTCAGTTCTTCATATCTACCATAGTAATTTTTGATGAAATTATTATATAGAATGTATTTTTTTATATCTACTTACATCCCTGAGTAGCTCATTATAGACTGTTGCCATGGCAGTAAGCAATGAACTACAAAATTAAGTGGGCTCTATACCAATTGGGAGGAGCTCTGGTAGCATATAGTGCCTAAGGCATTTACTGCTAACCAGAAGGGTGGGGTTCAAACCCACCAGCCACTCCTCAGTAGGAAGGTTGGACAATCTACTTCCGTAGTGACACCACCTCAGAAACCCAAGGAGGGGTGGCTATGAGTCAGAACCAACTTGACAGCAGTGAGTTTGGGTTTTTTGTTTTTTTGTTTTTTTTTTCTATACCAATCATAATTTTTTTTTTCATTTTCTCTATTAAAGATCCCATAATCATTGATATTGACTATTTTAGTCCCCTTTGGAACTGGGAACCTCCCTCAGCTTAGAGCAATTTGGATTCACAAAACAGCACTAAACTCCTGGTTCTGCTCTCTGTATTTATTTTATTAGTAATTAAATCTAGAAACAAACACAGAGCAAATGTTGGACATAAACACTTTTGCCTTCCCCTCCATCTTATGGCCATCTTACTATCTGATCGTAATATTAATAGCTATTGTCTAGTATTTAAACCTTGAGTAATGTATTTCTGCTTTTCCCAGTGACCCAATGACTTTCTACTTGATTTGTAGTTGATGATTATACCTTGTTATCACTCCTTTAACCTCTGTGAGGTATTCGAAAAGATTTAACTTAGCAGATTAAATAGTCCTCAATTATGTATTTGTAAAGCAGAGATCACTTCAACCATGTTTTCATGATGTTATGGATGATCTGTTATGGATGATTCCAGAGGGTGTGTACTTGTGGGAGAGAGAGAGAGAGAAAAAATAAGACTCTAACAGAGTTGGTTTACTGGTGTTAGAGCTGACTGATATTTTGGGGATGTTAGTGGAAGCTCTGGTGATGTAGTGCCTAAGGCATATGACTGCTAACCAGAAGGGTGGGGGTTCAAACCCACCAGTCACTCCTTGGAAGGAAGACTGGGCAATCTGCCATAGAGATACTGCCTCAGAAACCTATTTTTTTTGGGGGGGGGGATGATTTACTCCCCTAGGTTTGCTGTGGCTATACTGTTTTTAAATAGCCAAAGTCAAAGTAAGATGTCCATGAGTCTCTTTCCACAAAGTTCTGGTTGAATTATCATTTTTACCTTGATTTCTTAAGCAGTAAAATGAAAAAAACATACAATATGGCACTTGTCAATGATTTTTAAATAATATTTACTTAACCTTATAATCCTGAATATGCAAAAGGACCACCAAGAGAAGTGGCTCTCATGAGAGGTCAAGCAATCATTCTAGTCTCCTTAGAAATGCTAAGACTGCAAAGCGAACTCCGTCTCCGTTTATTTAGTTACAGGTCAGAAGTAAAAGCCAGGCAAGATGTGAAACCAGACATCCGACAGCCTCCGTTCACAGACTACAGGCAACCCCCACTGGACTACAGGCAGCCCCCCGGTGGGGACTACCAGCAGCCCCCGCCTTTGGACTACAGGCAGCCCCCACTGCTGGACTACAGGCAGCACTCCCCCGACACGAGGCAGTACCCTCTGTCAGACTACAGGCAGCCCCAGGTACCTCAGTCCCAAGACCATGGCGGGCCCATGACCAAGCAGGAGGCAGAGGAAAGAGCACTCTTTTGGGCTGGAGAGCCAAAGTTTACTCTTAGGCCTGCTGTTATCAGGGTGACACCCTCATCCTTCAAACTCTCTGGACAAATAAATCTATTTTGGAATAAATGGCAGGACATTAAATGCATGCATACATAGTGAGTGAGTGGTAATGGACTGAACTAATCCCTGCTGATATTAGCTAGCTAACTCCTGGCACATTGCCTTTTCAAAGTTTAAAAATGCTCTTATCTGGGACCTCAGAGGGTGATGCTAATGCAGAAAATTTACCAGATGCCAGCAATGAAGGTATTTTAGGTCCTTAATTATTTACAGGGCCTCTTCCCTGTAAATATATATATATATATATATATATATATATATATATATGAGTGAAGAACCAAGCCCCTCAGATTAAGAATAAGGCCAAGCCTGACTGCAGTCTTCCAAGGTGCAGCCTTGGCAACAACTACCAAGCCACCGTCTGTACAGTGTAGTTGTTGTGACAATTTGGTCATATTGAACTCATCTTCAGGAAGCTTCCTTAACCTCCCTCTGCCTCAGTTTCCTAAAGGGGAGCTCCACCTTACAGACCATGGTGAAGATCTAATGGGATAACAAGTGCCTAATGCAGAGCTTGGCATCTAGTAAATACTCAATATTTGGGAGGTAGATACAGAGATATAAGTTGAGCACAATTTCAGCTCTATCAGATTACATTGTGCATTACCATGAATTGAAGATCACCTTTATTCCCAAAGATTTTAAGATGAATAGTGGAAGTCAGAGAATACTGGACATACTACATTTTATATAGATGAGAAATTGCTTTTTGTATATTTCAACTTGATATTCAGTAGTCTGTGCAACAGAAAGTAAAATCCTATTAAATTTCACTTCTTTCATTGGCAAATATGTAATTTACACACACATACACACACACATGATTTTGACACATTTTTTTCTATTATACTCCTTGCAATTTCATGTTTGCCAAGTAAACTGATTCATACCAAAGCAATTAGTGACTCTTTTAATGACCGAGTAAAGGATATGCTCAGAGCTTTTGGAATTTTATTTTGCATTTTGCTAGATTATACAGTCAAATTATTCTTCACAAAGTCCTATCATGGGGAAAATGTTAACTGTGAGAGAGGAGAACAGAGAGACTGATCACAGAAGCATCTCTGATATTAAACAATTATTTATTCCATTTTCTTCCCAATCCCAAAGGATTTTGATTATTTCACTGTGGACATGGAGAAAGGAGCCAAAGGGTTTGGATTCAGCATCCGTGGAGGAAGGGAATACAAAATGGATTTGTATGTGTTGAGATTGGCAGAAGATGGACCAGCAATAAGGAATGGAAGGATGAGGGTAAGAACAATCTCTTTTTGTAGAACTGCTTGATTCTGAGAAAGAAAATCATTGTGGTATTAGACTAGTGTTGAAGCATGTGCTATCACAAAAAAAAACAACAACTGCATTCAAGGTTTATTTCCTTTCATTTCATGACCCGATTTTTAAAGTTTTGGGTAAATTATTTAATAATTATAGTATCTTTCATTTTCCTGCTTATAACCTCCTAACTGAAAAAGTTCAATATAGTATTATTTTTCTAAGGAGAAAACTAAAGAAAATAGACTGTGAAAAAAATCCAAAAAAGTAACTTGAAATGAAGACATGGTGCCATGATTTTTTCTATAGTTTGGTAATTCCATTTTCATTTGATATTGAATCTTTTGAAATTTATTATAGGTTTTATGGGGGGTTTTTCCCCACATTTATTAATCAAATGATTCTGTATTTCTTTGAAATACCTCTTTTGTGTTGACTGGTCTTTGGCTTTGATGTTGTATACACCAGATCAGGGAAAAAGGGGATGAGGCTTCTTGGATAAAGACTGTCCTTAAAACAGTAACAGAAATTTTCCAATTAGAGTGTAAATTCAGGGTAGAGTTTTTAATGTAACAGCTAAGATGAAGCATCTGATTGGTGGGTAACTGATTTTTCATCTAAAGGTGCAAAATAAAACTTGATAGCAGTTTACAACATTGGTGTCTCTCTATATAAAATTAGAACTAGTAAGTGTGTAATAAACCCAGTGCCATTAAGTTCATTCTAACTCATAGTAACCTTATAGGATTAATTAGAACTACCACAGAAGGTTTCTTTCCAAGGCTGTGCTCTTTACAGAAGCAGACTACATCTTTCTCCCACAGAGTGGCTGGTGGGTTCAAACCACTGCACCACCAGGGCTCCTCACAAGCACATGACAAAGGTTAGTTATGCTTATACACAAAATCTAGAATTCCTCCATGCCCTCCTCCTTGCTCTAGCAGTTAATGCAGAAAAGCTCTAGTTTTCAGGTTTGGAACCTCAGATTCTTGTCCTGAGCCTCCAGCCAATTGCTCCTGGACAAGTGAATCTGAGTTCTTGGAGATACTTGATTCCTACCAACAAGGCTACTATTTCTGTAATTCTAATTTCCAAATCAAGGAGTTGTCCACCATGCAAAGAAAGAAAGCAGTGTCTGTTTTGCTCCCTCCCTCC
Source organism: Orycteropus afer afer (assembly GCF_000298275.1). Classification (NCBI taxonomy): domain Eukaryota; kingdom Metazoa; phylum Chordata; class Mammalia; order Tubulidentata; family Orycteropodidae; genus Orycteropus; species Orycteropus afer. The sequence continues at coordinate 19,496,192 of NW_006921594.1, read as the reverse complement.
AACGTTCTTTGACTAGAAAGTGGCAGAGCTGGAATTTGACCCCAGGCAAGGGTGACTCCACAGCTTGCAGCTCCAACCCTAATCCAACACAGGCCTCCTCTTCCCTTGTGTAGCGGTGGTTCTAAGGCCTCTGCATGGCTTCTTGACTCCCTGTAAATCAGAAGGGCACCTTCTTAACATGCTGCAAGGTCATTCACAACTTGTTAAACGGAACACAGTCAATCTTTGTAGTGGAAGTGGAATCGACATAGTACAGAGGCCATGGGGGCGCTGCCATTCCAGGATAGAATGTGGAATTGAGCAGTGGCCTGTGTAGGTATGGTCATCTACTCTAAGCAATGACCATATTTGTTAACAAGGACTCTAAATAGCTGGCTGCTGGATATAGAAGTCCTCTCTCAGGAAAGAAGCCTAAACCTAGAAGTACCCTTCTGTATAAAGAGGGCTTTTCTTACAGAGTATAAACCAGGCAGTGGTCTTCGCTTGTTTCTGGGACAAACAGCATCAGAATCACCTGCAAACTTGTTAGAAATGCAAATTCTCAAGGCCCACTAAATCAGAAACTCTGGGAGTGTGGAGCCAGTAAGCTGTGTTTTAGCAAGGTCTCCAGGGGAATCAAGGAGGCCCTGTGTGGCTCAAGCTTTGTTAATCCCACCCAGCTCCCCCTCCAAGGAGATGGTCATCCATTTCCTGCAGTTTGCCTGAGGTCCTTAATCCATATAAACAGACTTAGAATTCTGTAGGCAAGTGCTCAATTTTATGAAAGATGCCTGTTCTCCTGGCAGGTGATAAAAATGAGTTTTCTACCTAGGTTTCAGAAAATAGTATTTTCACTTCTGGTCAAAGATTATATATATTATAAATATATATATATGTATATATATTTCACCATTTCCTATGCCATTTTATAAAGTAATCCATTCTTTCTATGTACAAACTATCCAAAAGGAAGTATTGCGGCCCATTTTTGATACTATGGGCTAGTTTATCTTGGATTAAATATGTATAGTTCTAGCATTTAATTCTGAAAGAAAATGAGCCACTTGGGAGTCACAGACATTTCATGCATCTGATTTCACCATTTGATTTATCTCTGATCTTTAAAATAAGGTTGGGGCTTAGCAGAGAGGGGTGGAACACTTTGTCAGCTGTATCTAGACTATACACCTACTTCTCACTTAACGATATCTCATTCTCCAACATTTCGCATTTACAACAGTAAAAAAAAAATTTACTTAAATCACCTTAAAGCCAGAGAAGGTTCCATGTGTTTTGAATAAGAGAGTGCCTCCCTCCTAAACTCCAGGCCCTTGATCTCTCTCCTCTCACCCCTCTCCCCAGTCTTGGATGGGAATAAAGTTATAAGAGGGGAAAAAAAAGGTTAAATGTTTGGGACCTCAGGCCATTAGCCTGCATGCATGCTACTCAGCCTCACTGAATCCTGGCCAGGCCTGTAGGCTGGTGGCTGCCCAGCCCTCTGAGCAGAGCTGTGGCTTTTGGCCATGAGTCTGAATGAAGGCAGCAGAGGGGTGCAGTTATGTGATGGTCACTTCCCTGCAGACCTGGAGATATGCTATTTGCACCTTTGGGTCACTGAGACCAGGAGGTGATGGCCCTGGGTGGTGGGGCACTTTATAAAGAGCAAGAACTTTGTATGGGTTGGGGTAGTAGGGATCCCATCCTGACTGCAGATCCTGACCCAATACCTCTGCCTGTGGTTTGAAATGGCACAAGTCGACCCACTTACCCAAAGTACAAATCAAATCACAGAGATGAGCAAGCTGTGCACAGCTGCTGTGGGGAGGGACAGCCCATGGGGTGTCCTCTGAAATGACTCCTGGAGTCTGAGGACCATCTAGTCTCAGAAGTTTCACTTAATGCTGATTTTTGCATAACAGTCTTGTCTTTGGAACCTAATCATGTCAATAAGCGAAAGGTGGGTATATTCAGTATTCAAACGTTTTGGGTCTTTCTCACTTGTGAATTCGTGGATTCGCAGGGTACCGGACTCCCTATCAGAGAAAGGAGCTATTTCATGATGAAAATTCAAAGGTACCTATATTATTTACTGTCAGAATTAGGTAAATTTCCACTTTATCTAAAGATCAACATGGCACATAATTAATTCAGATCCTATCTTTATTTTCATTACCAACTTATTACTTAAGGCCTGTCATGGATTGAACTGTACACCCTAAAAATATGTTTCAACTTGGGTGGGCCATGATTCTCAATGGTTTGGCAGTTTTGTACTGACGTAATATGGCAATTATTTCATGATGTAATGATCCCCCATGATGTAATCTGATGTGATCAGCCCTGATCAGTTGTAAGGGGATTAGGGTGGGATGCAACACCCTTAATCAGACCACAGCACTGATCCTATGTAAAGGGAATGTGCCTGGGATGTGGCCTGCATCACCTTTTATCTTACAAGAGATAAAAGGAGAGAGAAGCAAGCAGAGAAGAGGGACATTGGTACCACCAAGAAAGAACAGCCAGGAGTAGAGTGCATCCTTTGGACCTGGAGTGGTCCTTGTGCTGAGAAGCTCCTAGACCCAGGGAAGATCAATATATGTGGAGATCTCCAAGGACCATCAGGTCCCACAGATGCTGAAAGGAGACAAGGACCTTCCTCCTAAACTGTGAACTAAGAAAGAAAGCCGTCCCTGAGAGCCAACACTCTGAATTTGGACTTCCACCTTCCTAAATTGTGAGAAAATAAATTGCTGTTTGTTAAAGCTATCCACTTGTGATATTCTGTTGGAGCAGCACTAAATTAAAAAAAGAAGAAGAAGAAAGAAAGGGAAAAAACAAACTGCGGTATAGTAAATTACATGGTATGGCTTTTCTAGTCATAGTCTTTGTAACTCCCATTGGATTACTGGGTGGGACCATGCAATTTACACTCCTAATTGTTAAAGTCATCCACATGGGGTATTTCTGTCAGAGCAGCATGAAGCAATCTTCTGGGAAAGTCCACTCTCTCTCAGGTGTGTAGAACTCTGATGTTGGGATTGGTTGGTTTTGCCACTCTCTCACGCTCAAAATGAGCCCTCCTAGAGGCAGAAGGATAGGAGCTCTGGTAGCATATAGGAGCTCTGGTAGCATATAGGAGCTCTGGTAGCGTAGTGCCTAAGGCACTTGACTGCTAACCAGAAAACTGGTGGTTCAAACCCACCAGCCACTCCTCAGAAGGAAGGTTGGGCAATCCTACTTCTGTAGTGATACTGCCTCGGAAACCCAAGGAGGGGTCGCTATGAGTCGGGGCTGACTCGACGGCACATAACAACAACAACAACAGAGGCAGTAGGAATCTGACTGCCAGCTAAGAGAGACACGCTACTGACAGAGAGAGGCCCGGCTGAGAGAGACAGAGATGCCCACCTGAGAGATTCCCCTGGCTGAGAGATGGTGGTAGTGAAACCAAGAGGCATGAGACAGAGTGGCAGGCTTACCTGGCCCTCAGAGGCAGAGGCCAGGCCAAGAGGCCAAGGGCCAGAGAGGCATGTCTAAGGGCACAGCAGAAGGGAAACTGTCCTGATCGAAGAGCTGTATTCTGAGCAGATTCCTGAACTTGAATTATAGCCTGTTGCTTCCCTAATAAACCCCATAATCTGTGAGTTCAGTGTGGCCACTGCAGTACATTATCGAGCCCAGCAGAGAGGTGGTGGGTGCCACAAGAGGAATGGTTGGTGTCAAGGCTGGTAAGAGGGCTGGAGGGTAGCGGCACGTCTGGCCTCATAGAAACAGGCCTTGGGCTGTTGATGGTGAGTCTGTCTTCCTCTTGTGGAGTTAGAGGAGGTCAAAAGATGCTGCCTCCCTGTCCCCTCAGCACAAACTTACTGCCAGAGTTAATTCCGACTCATAGCAACCATTTTTAGGACAGAGTCAAACTGTGCCATAGGGTTTCCAAGGCTGTAAATCTTTACAAAAGCAGACCACCTCATCTTTCTTCCATGAAGCAGCTAGTAGGTTTGAACCTTTAATCTTTTTGGTTACCAGCCAAATGCTTTAACCACCATGCCACCAGAGCTCCTTAGAGTTGCTATGAGTCAGAATTCAATATATAGCAGTGGGTTTGGTTTTACAGCAGCACTAGATAACTAAAACAAGGCCTGTCTGTTCTACCTTCATTAGTGCTTATCAATAATGGTAAGGACTTTAAATCCATAGATGTGTTTAAATTATTTCAGCAAGGACCCAGGGTCAATCAATAACTTAATTACTTAACGGCTTGATTATTTTAAACTAATAAATAAACTAGGTAACATATATGTTACCAATTTGGAAATTTCACAGTAAAATTAATTAGAGACTATTTTTTTTCTTTCCTTTTTGAAGTTCCACCTTGATACGACTGGCACCAAGAGCCATATAAATCTTAAACATATGTGCCAATCGTTTTTATAGGCAGCTGTTAACTCCATGGGTATAAGGGCTTGGTTTGAAAAGTTCCATGACTCCAGAGAAAAGTAGTTGAACTAGATATTCATAAGCTATCATTAAATATGCTCAAGATGGCCACAGCCAGCTACCCTGAGGGAATGAATAGTTGCATCTGTGGGCATGGGACCATCATGGCAGGGGACATCAAGCTCAATTGGCATAATATACTACACAAAAACATTGTCCTACATCCTACTTTGGTAAGTAGGGACTGGGTCTTAAAAGCTTGCAAGCAGCCATCTAGATCCAACAATAGGTCTCTACTCATTCAGAGCAAAGAATGAAGAAAACCAAAGGTGTATGGAAACAATTAGTCCAAGGGACTGGTAGACCATGTGATCCTCAGCCTATATGACCATGAGGCCAGAAGAACTAGATGATGCCCAGTTACCATTGTCAACCACTCAGAAAAGGATTAGTGCAGGAGATCCTGGATAGACTGGGAGCACAATGTGGAATTGTTAATGTACTTCCTTCATCCTTACTCTTAATGCATTATTTTCTGTGTGCCCAAACTAAACACACACACACACACACACACACACACACACACTTAGTGATGAAATAAGGTTGGAAAACATCTCTTTTTCCTCCTCCTTTTGTGTCAAAAATAGAAGGAAAAAGCTGGGTAATGATCTGGAAATTGCAGAATATCAGAAATTAAACCCAGTACAGTAAAACTGCTGGAATAAAAGTTACTACTGAAGAGCTTGGCAATTCTAAAAAGTCATTTTTTTATAATGATTAATGAAATACTGTGCCCTTAGGCTAAGGAAATACATACTACTACTTTTGGACACTTAGATAATGTACTAGATTTTCTGAACCTGAGAATTCTCCTGAGTCTTTTACATTAGTCTTGGTTGTAAGAAAATGGTGTTGGCCTGTTTAATGGTACAGGTATGCATAGTCTAACATTGGGTCAGGCAACCAATATACATATATACATTTGTGGTCTCCTAAGGTGGTTCTTGTTTGTTTGTGTAAAAAAAATCACCTCTCCTTTTGTTTATTATTTCCCTCTAATATTTTTAAAGACCCCAAACTCCCAGAGTGAATGAACAGCAGGGCTCCACGGTACATTCCAAACCCTAAAATACCTCCTCCTTCTCCCCCTTGCCCTCCTCTTGGCTTCATTCACCCACCCAGCAGCCATTCAACCTTTCACTGCTGGCACAGGGCAATGCCTGCCATGGCCCCTCTGCTTCTGCCATGGGTGCTGGCAGCACCAGCCAGGCCTGAGGCACTGGTGGGTTCCTGGCTATAGGCAGCAGCAGCAGTTGCAGGTGACCAGGAAGCAGCCACACCAACAGGGCAGCAGCAGCCAAGGTCACCACTGCTAGCCACACTCCCAACACCTACACACCTGGTACCCGCAGCCACCTTCTGTGCCTCCCCATGCACCCCTCCTCACCCTGCACCTGGATGTGTGCAATGTCCTGGACTGCCAAGTTCCCATCTGGCTGCCAAGGCAGCCTCCACCCAGCCCAGCAAAGCTAACCTCCTGGCAAAGCTAACCTCCTGTATCCAGTGGATTCAGCTCTTGGGCTTTGTCCAGGGCAGGTGGGTTCCCATAAGCTTTTAATATAATGGGCTTTATGGAGATTTAACTACAAACTGTATGGGGCTTGTTCACACAACATCCAAATTGCATGATATCCTATTTCACAGAACCTATCACAGACATTGAGGACTGTATGCATGTACAGGGCTTTGCTGTGAAAACAAGGTCAAGTGAATGTCACAGGAAATAGCTAGCATGAGGGTAAGAACATCCTTCTCATGAATTCTGAGGAACCATGGTACAGATAAATATTTTTAAAGTGTGTCCTTAGGCATCCAAGTTGTGTCCCAAGCATCCAACATAACCTAGAAACAGGTAGACATATCCTAGAAATTAGTTACAGGTGAGTGGGGCACCTGCAGCAGCAGGGATTGTTTAGGCAGAGATCTTAAGCAAATTAGTTTGTTTTCTTTTCAAACTGATTAAATAAATATATTCATAGAATATATTTTTTCCCCCTCTTCAGGAAAGCATTGCAATTTCTTTGTGGAAAAAAATTAAGACTTTATTCCCACTTAAAGAAACGAGTCATATCACACAAGTATCATGATAAGGTAAAAGGTTAATGAATTCTCTCAAAATATGAGAACATATTGAGGGCAAACCACAACTGTAATCACTTTGCCTTCCTCACTAGAAAAAATGGGGCTCCTTCTGAGAATCAGATTTATAGGCCAAAGTCAAGATACACAGGAGAAGATTTAGTATTCTTTCTTATATCAACTAGATGTTCATTTTAAAGAGAGCTTGTAGGACCTCCTGTATCAGAAACTAAATATGATGAATACTGTATCATTCCTATGTAAGGGTAAATAAATTAATAAATTTTAAAATTTACAAGTTGTGGGATGACATTAAGGATGTCATATTTAAAGAAAGCAAAAGGTCATTAAAAAGACAGGAAAAGAAGAGAAGACAAAAATGGATGTCAGAAGACTCTGAAACTTGCCCTTGAATAGAGAGCAGCTAAGTGAATAGAAGAAATGATGAAGTAGAAGAGATGAACAGAAGATTTCAAAGGGCAGCTCAAGAGGACAAAGTAAAGTATTATAATGAAATACACAAAGAATTACCTGGAATTAGAAAAACAGGAAGAATGTGCTCAGCATTTCTCAAGCTGAAAGAACCAAAGAAAAATTCAAGCCTCGAGTTGCAGTATTGAAGGATTCTATGTTTAAAATATTGAATGATGCAGGAAGCATCAGAAGAAAATGAAAGGAATACACAGTCACTGTGCCAAAAAGAACTGGTCAACATTAAACCATTTCAGAAAGTAGAGTATGATCAAGAACCGATGGTACTGAAGGAGGAAATCCAAGCTGCACTGAAGGAATGAGCAAAAAACATGGCTCCAGGAATTGATGGAATACCCACTGAGATATTTCAACAAATGGATGCAGCACTGGAGGCACTCACTCATTAATGGCAAGAAATTTGGAAGGCAGGTACCTGGCCAACCGACTAGAAGATATCCATATTTGTGCCCATTCCAAGGAAAGGTGATCCAACAGAATGCAGAAATTATAGAACAATATCACTAGTATTGCACACAAGCAAAATTTTGCTATAAACAATTGAAAAGTGATTGTAGCAGTATTTTGGCAGGGAACTGCCAGAGATTCAAGCTGGATTCAGAAGAAAGTGTGGAATGAGGGATATCATTTCTGATGTCAGATAGATCTTGGCTGAAAGCAACCAGAAAGTTGTTTCCCTGCGTTGTATTGACTGTGCAAAGGTATTCAATTGCGTGGATCATAACAAATTATGGATAACATTGTGAAGAATAGGAACGCCAGAATACTTAAGAGTGCTCATAGGGAGCCTGTACATAGACCAAGAGGCAGTTGTTCAAACAGAACAAGGGGATAATCCATGGTTTAAAATCAAAAAAATTGTGCATCAGGGTTGTATCCTTTCACCATACTTATTCAATCTGTATGCTAAGCAAATAATCCAAGAAGTTGGCTTATATGAAGAACACAGAATCAGGATTGGAAGAATACTTATAAACAACAAGCAATATGCAGAGGACACAACCTTACTTGCTGAAAGTGAAGAGAACTTGAAGCACTTACTGATGAAGATCAAAGACTACAGCCTTCAGTATGGATTACACCTCAGCATAAAGAAAACAAAAGTCCTCATGACTAGACCAATTAGCAACATCGTGATAAATGGAGAAAAGATTGAAGTTGACAAGGATTTCATTTTTCCTGCATCCAAAATCGATGCTCATGCAAGCAGAAGTCAAGAAACCAAAGGATGTATTGCATTGGGAAAATCTGCTGCAAATACCTCTTTAAAGTGTTAAACAGCAAAGATGTCACTTTGAAGGCTAAGGTGATCCAAGCCATGGTATTTTCAATAGCCTCATATGCATGTGAGATCTGGACAATGAATAAGGAAGACCACAGAAGATTTGATGCATTTGAATTGTGGTGTTGGCAAAGAATATTGAGCATACCATGGACTGCTAGAAGAAGGAGCAAATTTATCTTGGAGGAAGTACAGCCAGAACACTCCTTAGAAGCAAGCATGGCCAGACTTTGTTTCTCATACTTTGGCCATGTTGTCAGAAGGGACCATTCCCTGGAGAAGGATAACATGGTTGGTAAAGTAGACAGTCAGCAAAAAAGGGGAAGACCCTCAATGAAATGTATTGACACAGTGCCTGCAATGATGGGCTCAAGCATGGCCGCAATTGTAACGATGATGCAGGACTTGCAGTGTTTTGTTCTGTTGTATATAGGATCCCTATGAGTCAGAACTGACTCAATAGCTCCTAACAGTAATAATAGCAACAATATGACTGAGTTTTTCCAAACCCTCATCTGCACTCCCAACCTTCAAAATGGCAAACATGGCAAATTTGCTTTATTACACTTAAAAACATCAATTCATCAGTCACTTATTGAACATCAGTTTCCTAAAATGTTCACGTTGGTACGAGGGTATAAAATAAAATCTAGAGGTACTATTAATATTACAAAAAAAAGTAAAGTATTAGTAGGGGGAAAGAGAGGCACAATTAGATATTAAGATAGATCATATAATTTGACTAGAATAGTTCTATTAGAATAAATATCAAGGAAAACCATGTAGATCAGAAAAACATGGAATTCTCACTTTATCATAAAGATGTAGAGAGTGGCAAGTTTTGACTTTAATGATTACGTAGTTATTCAACAATCTTGATGTACTGAAAGATAAACAGACAAAATGAAAGACAATCTGTAAATCTAAAAAATACAGGGGAATGGGAAGTAGAAATTTATAATCAAGTCTGATTGTTCTACTTCAGTCATTCAAGAAGGCTAATGTCAAAAGAGAAACACAAATGGCATTCAGATTGTAAGAAGTGTAAGAAAACATTAAAAAAAATGTTACTGGGTCTTCTTGTTTGGAAAAAAACTGGTTATAAGTTTGGAGAATAGCCTAATAAAGTTGATAGAGATAAATTTTTCATAACTGATTAATAAATCTCTGATACAAAGCTCTCAAGGATGTAATCTGATAAAAAACAGAAAATAAATCAAAAACACAGGCAAAGAATAATGAATTATCAAAATAATTTATTGATGAAGCTCAGTGAGCAGAAAATCTAAGAAATCAAGGCATATTTGGTGGGAAGGGATAGTAGTTTTAAGGGCTAAAATAAAAATCTGAGGATCAAGTTAAGAGAGAATTTGAAAAGAGATCAAGTTTTCTCTTAAGATATAATATATCCCTGTTTCCATAAAAGTGAAATATATTCCATATTTCCAAAAATGAATTTTCTATTATAAACACAAGCATCAGTTTATAACTTCACCACCTTATAGCTATGTAACAGCTGTATATGCCTACATAGCATTGTTGAAGATGCCTTACTTATAAAGTAACTTAACTTCTTCCCAAAACTCCCAAGACACAAAGTCTATCTGCAGTGGACCTTGGAGTGACCTAAAACACTGTGTTGGACTGAACAATGTGGAGTTCTAGTGCAAAAAAGCTTACCTATTTTATGTGAGTGTGTATATGTCTATATATACCCACACACAATATACACACAGTCACTCACACAAAAATCAAACCCACTGCCATCAAGTTGATTCTGACTCATAGAGACCCTATAGGACAGAGTAGAACTGCTGCATAGGATTTCTAAGGCTGTAAATATTTACAGAAGCAGAGTGCCTCATCTTTTTCCTGTGGGTTCAAACCACTGACTTAACGATTAGCAGCCAAATGCCTTAATCCCTGCATCACCAGAGCTCCTTTATATACATACATGCATATATATGTGTATCTATATATGTATGTGTATGTATATACATATAGAGGACCTCTGGTGGCGCAGGGGTTAAAACACTTGGCTGTGAACCAAAGGGTTAGCATTTGACTCAAGCCATCATAATTTCAGTAGCCTCATATGCATGTGTGAACTGGACAATGAATAAGGAAGACCACAGAATTGATGCATTTGAATTGTGGTGTTGGCAAAGAATATTGAATGTACCATGAACAAACAAATTTGTCTTGGAGGAAGTACAGCCAGAATGCTCTTTAGAAGCAAGAATGACCAGACTTCATCTCTCTTACTTCAGTTATGTTGTCAGAAGGGTGCAATGCCTGGAGAAAGATATCATGCATGGTAAAGCAGAGGGTCAGTGAAAAATGGGAAGACCCTCAACAAGATGGATTGACACAGTGTCTGTCTTGATGGGCTCCAGCAGAGCAAAGATTGTGAAGATGGTGCAGGACCAGGCAGTGCTTTGTTCTGTTGCACATATGGTTGCTAGGAGTCAGAACTAACTCAATAGCACCTAACAACAACATGTACATATGGAGAGGTAGGGAGTGAACGCACACACACAATTATCTGATAATAGCTTATTTTGAATTTATCACCTTTCCTTCTGTGGTCCAGATATCCCCAATATGACTAGCCTGTACCTACAAAATAAAAGTATTCTATTTTATGTATTGCTTTTATTAAGCACAAAACTGCATAAACCATTCCTAACATTTGTAATATATGAATACTTATACTCCTACCAGGAGCTCTGGTAGTGTAGTGCCTAAGGCACTTAACTGCTAACCAGAAGGCTGGTGGTTCAAACTCACCAGCCACTCCTCGAAAGGAAGGTTGGGCAATCTATTTCCGTAGTGATATGGCCTCAGAAACCCAAGGAGGGGTCGCTATGATTCAGGTCTGACTCGACAGCACATAACAACAACAACAACATACTCCTACCAGCAATGTAACAAGAGTTCTCCCTACTACACGTCTTCACAAGACTTGTATTTCAGGCTTTTAAATTCTCATTCTGGGGCATATAAAATGATGTATCATTTAGGTTTAAATTTTCATTTCTTGATTACAAATGATGTAATCAAGTTCTTGATTACAAATGATGTTACAAGTATTTTTTCTTGTGTCTTTTGGACTTTTATGTTCCCCCTTAAATAAAAATGCCTGTTCGTATCTTTTCCTCAATTTCTGTTAGATTGTTCTTTTCATATTGCTTTTAGAAGCATTTTATATATGTTCTTGGTAGTTGTTTTTCATTGATTAATGTATTATAAATATCTTACTTCAGTTTATACTTATAGTTTCACTTTCTTTATATGTCCTTTGATAAACAAATGGTCTTAATTTTAGTGTAATTGAGTTACTCCACCTTTCCTTTATGGTTTCCACATCTGTGTCTTTGAGAAATCATACCATGATGCAAAATTTTAAAGAATACATCCTATATCATCTTCTAAAAGTTTACAGTTTTGCTATCCACTCATAAAACTTTAATCACTTAGAATTAAATTATCTGTATGATAATAAGGTAGAGATCTAATTTTGATTTTTCCATATGGATAACCACCTGGCCCAGTTCCTTTATGGAATATTCCATGATTATTATAAAGCAATAACAGCACTATAATAAATAAGATTTCTATACATAAAATGGTCTGTTTATAAAATCTTTTTACTGTTTCACTGGTCTGTATGTCTATTCCACAACAGTACCACACTTACTCTAACTTTATAATATGTTTTAAATGTTGGTAGAGAAAATGCCCTCTTCCAACACTCCCAAACACATATCTTAATTTTTCAATAGTGTGTGGATGTTCTTGGGCCTTTGCCCTTCCATATAAATTTTAGAATTTGCTTGTCAAATTTCTTTAAAAAAACTCATTCATATTTCTATAGGAATTGCTTGCAATCCATAAATAAATGTGAGAAGAGCATAATCTTTATAAAATTTAGTCTTTCAATCCTTGAATAAGGTATAATCTAATTATTTAGGTTTTCCTTAAAGTACTTTTATAGTTTTCTCCATAACAAACCTGAAAATATTTTATTAGGTTGACATCTACATACTTTTTATGTTTTATTTTTGCTATTATATGTAGGATTATTAATGTAATTTTGTTATTTGCTTTTTATTTTTATTGTGGTAAAATATATATGTCAAAGATTTTGATACTGTACAGCTACAGTAACCAAAACAGCCTGGTACTGATATAACAATAAACACAGAGACTAAAGGAATAGATTTCAAATTCCAGAAATAAATGCACACAGCTATGGTAAGATGATATTTCACAAGGGTACTAAGTCTATTCAATGGGGAAAGAAGAGTCTCTTCAATAAATGGTGCTGGGAATATTGGATTTCCACATACAGAAAGACTTTTTTTAAATTTATAATTGTTGTTGTTGTTATGTGCCATCGAGTCAAACCTGACTCATAGCGACCCCTCCTTGGGTTTCCGAGGCAGTATCACTACGGAAGTAGGATTGCCCAACCTTCCTTCCGAGG
>NW_006921594.1:19471068-19483274 GCF_000298275.1 Orycteropus afer afer | reverse complement strand
ATGCCACCAGAGCTCATATATATATATATATATATATATATATATACATATATATATATATAGTGCCTCACATTATACAGAGAAACAAACTCAAAATAGGGGCAATGCTGTCAGACCTAGTTCCAATAATGTTATCTAATATAATAACAAAAGCACAAACAGCAAAAGACAAAATAAATAAATGAGACCTCATAAAAATTAAAAACTACTGTTCATCAAAAAGACTGTACCATAAAAGTGAAAAATACAAGCTACCAAGTGGGAGAATATCTTCAGAAACCATATATCCAACCAGAATCTACCAACCAACTGTGGTGTAGTAAATTACCTGGTGTGACTTTTCTAGCCATAAGTCTTTGTAAACTCCATGGTGGAATTTGCTGTGAGCAGCTGAGGAGCTCCTGATTATTAAAGTTATCCACCTGGGGTATTTCTGTTGAGAATGGCAGAAAGCAATGTTCTGGGAAGTTTGCTATCTCTCAGGTGTTTAGAATTCTAATGTTATGATTGGCTAGTTTGGCCACTCTGCCAGGCTCAAAAGGAGGCCTACTAGAGGCAGAAGTCTCTCTCTGACTGCTGGCTGAGAAGGACGTGCTGCTGAGAGAAATGTGCTCCCGAAAGAAACGCACTCCTGAGAGACACATGCTCCTGAGAGACATGTGCTGCTGGGAAAGTGATGCAAGAGACACGCAATGCTGAGAGAGACATGCACTGCTGAGAGAAAGACTGTTGGCTGAGAGATGATGGTCTGAGAAAGACTGAGTGTTGTTCCTGAACTTGAATTGTAGCCTGGTGCTTCCCTATTAAACCTCATAATCTGTGAGTTGTATGTGGCCACTGCAGTGAATTATCAAACCCAGCAGAAAGGTGGTGGGTGCTGCGGGAGGAACAATTGGTGTCAGGGTTGGTGAAAGGGCTGGAGGAAGACAGCATGCCTGGCCTTGCAGGAATTGATGATTCTGTCTCCCTCTCGTGGGGTTAGAGGAGGTCAGGAGATGTGGCCTCCTTGTCCCTTTGGCACCAACATATATATAAAATTTCAACAAGTTAACAACAAAAAGACAAATAACTCAAATAACTCAATCATAAAATAGACAAAGGACTTGAATAGACATTTTACCAAAGAGGACATCCAAGTGGCCACCAAACACATGAAAAGGTGCTCAGCATTATTGGCCATCAGAGAAATGCAAATCAGAACCGCAATGAGATACCATTATTACACTCCCACTAGGAAGGCTAAGATTAAAAAAGAAGAAGAAGAAAATAACAAACGTTGGCAACAATGTGGGGAAATTGCAACCATGAGTGGTGTGAATGCAAAATGTTATAGCTGATGTAGAAAACAATGTAGCTGTTCCTCAAGAAAACTTAAAATAGAACCATCATATGACCCAGCAATTTCACTCCAACTTATATACCCAGAAGATTTGGGAGGTGAAAAAAGACACTTGTACACCAATGTTCATTGCAACACTATTCACAATAGCCAAAAGGTGGAAACCACATAAATGTCCATCAACAGAAGAAAGAATAAACAAAATGTGGTACATACACACAGTGGACTACTACTCAGCCAGTCAGAGAAATGAAGGCTTAATACATGTCACAGTACGGATGGAGTTGAAGACATTACACTGAGCAAAATAAGTCAATCATAAAAGGACAAATATTATATGACCACACTCATTTTAAAAAAAAAGAAGATGAAAGAAAAGGCAAATGTATAAAGAACAGTTTATTAGTGGTAGGAGCAGAAGGGAGTGGAGAGGGGGCTGGTTAATGGTGAAGGAAAAAAATCACATTTATTAAGGGTAGGGTTCACAGCTGATTATTGTAATTGCTGTCAATAAGCTGTACACCTGTAAGAAGTAGAACTGGCAAAAGTTATGTGATAGATGTATTCACAGCAATGACCAAAAAAAAAAAAAAAACTGTAGCTGCCAACGTTGCTTATGTACAACCAAAAGCCTCATGGGATTTGGTTCCTTGATTTGGAGTTTTAGGGGCATGGTTTTATTGGACATGACAGCTAATTGGCCTAATAACACATTTAGTGTTTCTGTTTTACCTTCTAGTTTGTTGTGTAGTGCCTGAAGTCTTAAAAGTTTGCAAGCAGCCATCCAAGGCATAACAATTGATCTCTATTCACCTGAACAACAGAGGAAGAAAGAGAGTCAGGAATGAAGGAGGATATGGAATGTATGGCTAACTGCCTCCTTTGCCTTGAGACCAGAAGAACTGGATGTTGCTTGGCTACCATTTCCGAATAGTTTGATCAAAGATCCCAAAGAAGAATCGTGATCAAAAGGGGTAAAATGCAGAAATGAATTTAAAATTCTCCTGTACTCTAGGCTTTGTGGAACCATGGAGGGTGGATGAACCCCTGAAACTATTACACTGAGATAATCTTTAAACCTTAAACCCAAAATATACCCTGAGGTCTTCTTAAAAGCTAACAACAGTTTAGTTTAACTAGTAAAAAAAAAAAAAAAAAAAAGGTATGCCTTGAACATTATGCTTTTTTAAGAACTATCTATGCAGGATAAAATTGACAATTCAAAAGATTAGATAGGAACCTTGGGGGTGGTGATTTATGTTAATGAGGGAGGAACAACTCAGAAAAGGAAGGTGAGAATGGTTGCACAACTTGAGGAGTAATCAGTGTCACTAACTTGTCTATGTAGAAACTGTTGGATTGGTGTGTGGTTTGCTGTGTACAGTCTCGACAGCACCAAAATAAATCAAATTTATTTAAAGAATACGTTTTTGACATTTTAACATTTTTAAGTGTGCAATTCAGTGATATTAATTACATTCACCAAGTTGTACAACCATCACCACTATTTATTGTCAAAATTTTTCATCACTCCTAATAAAACTGAGTATCTCAGTTTCTCTTCATATCCTCCTTCACCCCCCAATCATCATTAATAAACTTTGATCTCCAGGCATTTGCCAGTTCTAGACATTCTACATACATGGGATCGCACAGTAGTTGTCCTTTTGTGTAACTTATTTCTCTTAGCATTATGTTTTCAAGGTGTATCTATGTTGTGGCACTTATCAGAACTTCGTTTCTCTTTATAAATGAATAATATTCCATTGTATGCATATACCATATTTTGTTTATCCATTCATCTGTATAGCTTTTAATGTATTTTCTAAATTAAGTTTTTGTTGCCAGTGAAGGGAAAGCAAATGATTTTTGTATAGTGGTTCACTGTATCCTGCAAAATTGCTAAACTCTTAATATTTTGAATAATTTGTATGTAGGAATCTCTGAATTTTCTACATAGATAATATTTTCTTCAAATAATACAAATTCTATTTCTCCATTTTTAAGTTCTTTACTTATGTTTCTTATTATACTCCACTGGTGAGGGATTCCAGAATGAATCTGAATAGAAGTATTCTGAATAGAATAGAAGTAGTGAGAGCAAATACTCTTGATTTATTTCTAATCTTAAAGGGAATGCTTTTAACATTTCACCATTAAACATGGCCCACTGAGCCACCAGCACCCTGATGTTTGTTACAGGGTTTTTATAGATAACCTTTTTTCTATTACTAGTTTGCTAGGAGACATCAACAGATATTTAACAGATGCTGAATTTTATTTACCTTTTAGGTATCCATTCAAAGAATCATATGATCTTTTTCCATTATTATATTAATGTTATCAATCATATTAATGGATTTTTATGGTAAATAACTCTTGATTTCCTGAGATACACCCTACTTATTCATGATGTATCTTTTTTTTATTATTGCTTGATTCAGTTTTTCAATATTTTATGTAGAATTTTTGGTTTTTGGTTTATGTTCATAAGTAAGATTGGACTGTAATTTTCCTTTCTTTTAATATCCTTGAGTGATTTTTATATCAAAGTAATACTCACTCACTCACTGCTGTCGAGTCTATTTGACTCATAGCGATCCCTCCTTGAGTTTCTGAGGAGGTATCTCTACGGAAGTAGATTGCCCAATCTTCCTTCTGAGGAGTGGCTGGTGGGTTTGAACTGCCAGCCTTCTGGTTAGCAGTCAAATGCCTTAGGCACTACACCACCAGAGCTCCCAAGGTAAGACTAGCTTTATAAAATGAGGAAGAGCGTAATCCTTTTGTTGTTGTTGTTTTTTCCAGGAAAGTTTATATAAGTTTGGAATTATCCTTGAGTGTTTGCCAGACGGCACCCTTAAATTGATCTATGCCTAGTACATTTTCTTCACTTGAAAATTTTACACCACTGATTGCATTTCTGTAATAATTAGGGGACTCTTCACATTTTGTATTTTGTCTTGAATCAATTCTGATAAATTACTTTTTTTCTAGGAATTTATCTAATTCATCCTGGTTTTCAAATTTACTTACATTGTTTTTTAGTTTATTTTAAATAACCCTTTCTGAGTGGTTGGCATTGGTAGCCAGACACTATCTAGTTCTTCTGGTCTCAGGATCATATAGGCTGAAGTTTTCACGGTCCATTAGTCCTTTGGATTAACTGTTTTCATGCACCTTTGATTTTCTTTACTCTTCTTTGCTCTGGACAAGGAGAAACCAATAGTTGCCTCTTCCATGGCCACTCACAAGCTTTTAAAACCCCAGTCACTACTCACCAGAGTAAGATGTAGAAAAATATTTTTGTGTACCATGTTGTGCCAATGGAACCTTGATGTCAATACATTATTTTTATAATATTCTCTTACATATTTTAATGCTTGAAACATTTGCCTTTATGTTCACCTTTTTTAATCTATTGCTTATTTGTGCTATTCAAACATTCTCTCAGCTTTTCTTTACTAATCATCCCAGAGATTTGTTTATTTTGTATTTTTTATTCTTTTCAAAGAACTACCGTATATGTTTGTTCTCTCACTTACTTATTTCTGTTCTTTATTTCACATTTCTTTCCAACCATTTTCTTTATTTTTACTCTGCTGTTCTTTTTCACCTTCAGTTGGATGCTAAGATCAGTAGCTCTCAACCTTTCTTCATTTGTGTTATTAATGTATGAATTTAAGGCTATAGTTTTAATATGTAATATGTTCATTATTTTAACTACTAAATATATTCTAAATTGCACTGTGAATTCTTCTTTGACTCATGGGTTATTTAGGTGGTTTTTTTTTTTTTTAATTTCTAAATATATGAGGATTTCTTGGTTCATTTTCTACTCTTGATTTTTAGCATAATTCCATTGTTTTCAGAGAACATATACTACTTTATTTCATTCTTTCAAATTTGTTGTGGATGCGCTTTGGACTAAAATACGTTCAATTTTCTAAATACAATCCGTGTTGTTGTTGTTTGCTTGAAAATGTGCACTCTGTCATTGTTAAGTGTATTGTTTCATTTCCTGCGTATCCTGGCCCCGCCTCCCTCACCGCCTCGTCTCGTACCAGACTCCCCTTGTAGTCAGGATCTGTCCACAGCCTCTCTCAGTCTCATCCGTTCCCACACCTCGGAGACTTCTGCACATTTGCACCCTCTCCCTGCAATGTTCTTCCTTCTTTTCTCCTGCTGGTTAACTCTTCCTCATCC
This sequence comes from Orycteropus afer afer, assembly GCF_000298275.1. Lineage (NCBI taxonomy): Eukaryota > Metazoa > Chordata > Mammalia > Tubulidentata > Orycteropodidae > Orycteropus > Orycteropus afer. Next base: position 19,477,732 of record NW_006921594.1, on the reverse strand, counting down.
CAGCTCAAGCATAATATCTTCAGTGAAGGCTCCTCCCTCCAGTCACACCCCAGTCAGTTTCCATGCACTATCATTGCTATGAGTCGGGGCCGACTCGACGGCACATAACAACAACAACAACAACACAACAACATCATCATTGGCTGTTAGCATCAGGCACACCTTCCTCATGACATTTGTCATGGTGCTAATTTAACATTTATATGGGTGATTATTTTATGAAGTCTGTCTTTTTTTGGGTAAAGCTCAATTTTGCTATTGAAATAGTCTATATTCTTACTAATTTTGATCTGTTTGATTTATCAAATACTAAGCTAGGTTCTAAAAACTCTTTCTGCTACTGGTTTGGTAAATTATTCTTTGAAGATCTGTCAATTTTTGCTTTGTATGTTTTGAGACCATGTAATTCAGAACTCAGTTATTTAGAACTGGTTTTATTTTCCAGGTGAATTGAATCTTTTATCATTATGTAGTGAATTGTATATCTGGCAAAGCTTTTTGCTTTTAAGCCTTTTTGTTTGATATTAACATAAATACACCAGTTTTCTTTGTCTGGTATTTCTTTGTTTACTCCTTTTGATTTCAGCCTCCTGTGTCCTCATATTTTAGGTGTTTCTCTGGTTGATATAACTGGATTTTGTACTTTTCAACAATCTTTGTTTTCTAACTATCAAAAACCAAAAACCAAACTCACTGCCTTAGAGTTGGACCCGGCTCATAGCGACCCCTCCTTGGGTTTCTGGGACAGTATCACTACAGAAGTAGATTGCCCAACCTTCCTTCTGAGGATCATTTTAATCAATATACATTAATTTTGTCCACCAGCCACTCCTCGGAAGGAAGGTTGGGCAATCTACTTCCGTAGTGATACTGCCTCGCCAACCCAAGGAGGGGTCGCTATGAGTCAGGTCTGACTCGACGGCACATAACAACAACAACAACACTATTTTTATTTAATTCTACCATTTTATTTTGTCCATTTTCTATTAATCTGGCTTTTTCTTTCTCCCTCTTTTTATTCTTTTTACCATCTTTGGGATAGTCAATCCTTTGGGATCACTGTTCATTCAACTGCCTCCTATTAGACTCCTCATTTGCAGCCCATAAGCTTTATTTTCTATCCTTGATGCCCAGACATCAAAATAGAAACTTATCATTCCCAGGGATGAGCAGGTACCTTCTAGGTAAAAGCTATCTTTAACTCTTGTTTACCTTCCAGAAGTCTTGCTTTGACCTTGCTTTTGGCAGCAGAGGATTTTTTTTTTTTTGTGACTGTGTGCAGATTTACAAAGGAGATTGATTTTACTCTCAACAGTTCACTCTCAGTTGGTTTCACTCCCCAATTACAATCCCAACAATAGGAAGCTCTCCTCCTGTCTCCTCCCTGAGACTACCCCTTCCCTTGGCCCTTCTGATCTATGCATTCCTGTCTGTCCAGCTTTCCCTCTAAGCAAATGCTGCCCTTCTAATGTCTCATGGTTGATTGATCTAAGGGACGCATCTCGCTAGGGTAGGTGGGTGCATCTCTCTGGGGTAGGTGTTTTGCTTGTAGGTCTTTCTACCATTTGGCTGAGAGCCAATCCACGGAAGTGCATCCAGTTTCAGGCCTGAAGGATAACCCAGGGCCATAGTCTAGAGGAGGATTCTTTATTCTCTTGCTTGCTTAGTAATGGTCGGATAGCTCATGGTACATGATCTACCATTTTGCTAGAAACAACTTTCACTCACATTCACCTTTAAGGACCACATATGGTATCTAGAATCACCTCCAGTCTTAGGGCTACCAGTTAGCCTCCCTCTCAAAGTATGTCTGTCTAGGTGCCCCAAAAGGTACCCCATATGTTTCCTATTTCAAAACACAAATCTGATCTGCCCATTGCTTAAAAACTTCCAAAGGCATCCCATTTCTCCATCAAGATCAGAACCCATAGTGAGGCCTAGGCAGCCCTGCAAATCCGGCCCCTGCCTGCCTCACCAGCTCATCTCATACCAGACTCCCCTTGTGGTCAGTGGTCTGCCCACCAGCCTCTCTCAGTCTCTCATATGTTCCCACACCTCGGGGGCTTCTGCAGATTTGCACCCTCTTCCTGCAATGTTCTTCCTTCTCTTCTCCTTCTGGTTAAATCCTCCTATCATTTTTATTCCAGTTCAAGCATCATATCTTCAGAGAAGGCTTCTCTTTACTCTCCAGTCAGTTTCCATCCACTGTCATTGGCTCTCACCATCAGGCACATCTTCTTCATGATATTTGTCATGGTGCTAATTTAACATTTATATGGATGATTATTTTATGAAGTCTGTCTTTCTGGGAGTTCTGGTGGCATAGCACCTGAAGCATTTGACTGCTAACAGAGGGCTGGCAGTTCAAATCCACCAGCCACTCCATGAAAAGAAGACTAGGCAATCTACTTCCGTAGAGATACTGCCTCGGAAACCCAAGGAGGGGTCGCTATGAGTTGGAATTTACTTTTTGGTTTGGTCTGTCTTTCCAGCGTACAAGGTCATGAGAGTAGGAACCATGTTACTCTGGGCTCACCATTGTACTTTTGTGCTTAATGCTATGCCTGGTATATGGCGGGCACTCAATAAAAATTTACAAACTGAATGACTATATAAACAGAAGCCTTCTAAGTGCAGGACACTGTAGATTTGCTTTCCAGCTCTGGAAAGCTATGCTCACTAAGTACGGGGCCACAAAAATGTCTAATGAACTAAGACCTGGGATCACATAGATAACTGAGTATATGAGTATGTGTAGCAAAATTCAACTCATATTCAGCTTTTTTGTGCCCTAGAGCCTTGCTGTAAGAAGCTCTGGTGGTATAGAGGTTAAGGTACTTGGCTGCTAACCAAAACGTCAGTGGTTTGAACCCACCAGCTACTCTGCAGAAGAAGGATGCAGCAATCTGCCTCTGTAAAGATTCACAGCCTTGGAAACCCAATGGGGTCATTATGAGTCAGAATCAACTTGATGGCAGTGAGTTTGTGGTTTTTTTGGATAGCCTGGGTGTGAACACACTGTTCTTTTTGGTTGCATTTAATTATTACAAATTTTATAGTATCAACTATGCCACCAGAGCTCCCTATCAATGATGTAGTATATGTAAAATCTACTGGACCAAACATTAAGAAATATCTTTCATCTTAACTGTGTGGCATTTCAAGACTTGTTTTCCTCCTATGTATACTCTCAATCACCAAAAGTGGATGATAAGTAACGAATGGAAATAAAGTAAAATAAGGTCAAGCAGGAAACAATGAAGAACTTTAAAAGCATGAAGTATGAAAACATGACAGAAAAAAGCGTTACAAGACAAGTGTGCTGGATGGAGTCTGAAACAAAAGGCACATAGGAGAACAGAGCAATTGGTGAAGTGAAGGGAGAAGTAGTTTAGCAAAATCTAAGATCTCTGCAAAGTGAACCCCCACCCACACACCCCATCCCCGCTCTAGTGGCTAGGTTAGTGCAGATAAATGAACTAAGGAGGTAGATGAAATCCAAAGCCCAAGGGAAGAGAGATAACAAGTGCTTAAGGAAGGATGAAAGAAGTCTGCCTGATGAAATAAAACAATTGCTTGGCCTCAGGGAGATGGTTCCAGAGACAGGGCACTGCAAGGATCTTCCACTCAGATGTTTGATCACCTCTAAGTGCTGAGATCAGTAAACACAGAATGCTCATCTCTGCATGAAGCCCACACATGTCACCATGTCACCCGTTTCATCCAGTTGCCCATTTGTTCCTCAGCCATCAATCTGCTTCACCCTTCAGATGGTCTGTCAAAATGAGATTTCACTTCATTATTTGGCTCTGCTCCAAGCCTTTTATGAAGGCACAAAGATCAAATCCATTACCTTTTTTCTCTTCAGACTCTGACCTGGGAACACTGTGTTAAATGCATTACTTGGGTAATTTTCAGGAATGAGGGAGAACCTCGCCTTCATTAGAGAAGAGAACCATAGGGAACAGAGATGGCTTGCTTGGCGTTCTACTCCATTGTCAATTATTCAGACGTTCATTATCCTACTCGGGAAGGGCTCCATTTCTCTGCTCTGTTTCCTCTTCTGTTGGATGCCCAACTTTGAGCCATTTTGAAAGCAGCTTCCTCATGAGGGCTAGTTAAAGGTTATGCTAATATTGCATCTTGGTGGACAAAGAGATAGAGAAATGGAATAAATTAGAGGTGAGCAAAATCTTTGCATTTTAATTATTCATGTTCCTTTGTTTTGTTTTGTTTTGTTGTTTGCCTATGGAAAAGAATGAGAAAGTTTACAAACCACTACTGTGATGTGAAAAACAAATTTTAATGAGGGAAAGACTTGTGAGTGGAGTTTTCTCTTTTTTTTCCCATCACTTTTTTTTTTCCCATCACTTCTTTTTCTGTATGAGAGAATGAATCAAAATTTCTTCCCTCTTCATTTCTACAAAATGTCTTTCCAGTGTTTATGCAAATCTGCTGTCTGCTTGAGCTGCTTAGTCATTCCCTCTCTCCCCTAAAATGTAAAGTTCTTCTAGTGGGTGGGCAGAGAGCCAATCAGTTTGCCCGATTCACCACTCAACTTCTCTGTTTCACTCAAAAATTGGGTGTGAAATACATCTTGATCCTGATTCACACAGGATTTGGTTTGCATAGCAGGGTGAAGTTTTTGAGGGCTGGGGACCCATGAATCATCCTGAATGTGATTTTGGGATCATTTATGTGTCTTCTTCAGGTGTTCCAGGAAAGTTGCCCTTGTTACAATATTCCATCCTCAGACCATGTTCCCTTCCTTCCCTGTGGCTGCTTCTCTGGCGCCTGCTCAGGTGAACACAGAAATGGCTTCCCTCCTACCTGTTATTTTGCTGCCTCCCTTTTCAGGATTGTTGTTATGTGCCATTGAGTCGGACCCAACTCAGCAAGTCCTTCTCGGTTTCCAAGGCAGTATCACTATGGAAGTAGATTGCCCAACCTTCCTTCCAAGAAGTGGCTGGTGGGTTTGAACCTCCAGCCTTCTTGTTAGCAGTCAAGTGCCTTAGGCACTATGCTACCAGAGCTCCTCCTTTTCAGGATGGGAAGGTCAATACCTTGTCTGACTCCTAGAAGTTTCAACTTGGCAAGATACTTGTTTTAAATAAGTACTTCCCTGTACCAGGATCCATCACCTCTGCTTGATCCTGTATAAAACAACACAGTCCTCAAGGCTGATTTTAGTCTCATAAGCTTTTGGGGAGGGATGTGGACTGACATCTCTGCTGAATGCCTCGCCTGAATTTCCAACTGCCTTTTGTAGCATAGTGACTAAAGCACTTGACTGCTAACCAGAAGGCTGGCGGTTCAAACGCACCAGCCACTCCTCAGAAGGAAGGTTGGGCAATCTACTTCCGTAGAGATACCACCTCAGAAACCCAAGGAGGGGTCGTTATGAGTGGGATTTGACTCCACAGCAGGGAGTTTGGTTTTGGTTTTTTTATTGGATATCTAAAGAAGCTCTGGTGGCATAGTGCCTAAGGTATTTGACTGCTAACCAAGGTTGGCGGTTTAAAGCCACCATCCACTCCACAGAAGGTAGACTGGGCAATCTACTTCTGTAAGGATTTACCACCTCAGAACCCAACGGGGGTTGCTATGAGTCAGAATCCACTTGATGGCAGTGAGTTTGGTGATTTTGGTATTGGCTCTCTAAGGACTCTTTGGGTGTGCAAACAGTTAATGTGCCCTGCTGCTAACTGAAAGGTTGGAGGTTCAAGTCCACCCAAAGGTGCCTCAGAAGAAAAGCCTGGTGATCTATTTGCAAAAAGTCAGCCATTGAAAACCCTATGGAGTACAGTTCTATTCTGACACCAATTCATGGGTTCACCTTGAGTTGGAGTCAGCTTGATAGATAGCCAACAGGTTACTAGTGGTTGGATATCCAATGTACTCATTTTCTATTTTTACTCAGCCACCAGTTTCTGTCGTCGTGTCATCTCAGTGCCTCATGTCTTTGTGCAATTATCTGCCAAAAGGCTGAATATACTACTAGTCTTTAGTGTCAGCAATATTCATTTATTCCAGGAGAAAAAGGAGACTCCTCAACCAATTAGCATTACTTTGCTTATGTATAGGACCTTGAGAAAAGAATAGCTGAGCTCAGACAGGGAATGTAAGGTCAAAAACTTCCACCGATCCAAGTAAGCAAAGAGAAGGATTAATGAATATTTAAAAGGGGTCATTTTCAAATATTGCCTACCTAATTCCAGAAGGGGAAAGAGCAAGGAAAAATTAGAAGTAGACCTAATATCAAAGGGAATTTGGGAGCAAGCTGCTGAGTCAATGCTCACAATTAGCTATTTAACTCTGCAGCATGCTTAGGTCTTTGAACCGCAGGTCAATAATAGTCTGAGCAAGAGCTGGCCCAAAGGAAGCCAATATAGCTTTCTCTTTGGCCTGTGGCCTTCTAAAAATGGACACTTAACCTTAAGGCAACTTAAGTAAGATCCCAAATTACCCATCGTCTCATTTTATTCTATTGCCACTGCCACCATTGAGACCTTCATTTTTGTTAGCCTGAACTATTCCAGTAGTCAGATGGGTCCCACCTGCCTCTAATTTCTTCCATTCATATGTCATACTGTGACCAAAATTATATTCCTAAATCAGTTGTTGTTGTTGTTATGTGCTGTCGAGTCAAACCCGACTCATAGCG
>NW_006921594.1:19469199-19470748 GCF_000298275.1 Orycteropus afer afer | reverse complement strand
GTTCCTGAATTTATGCTACAGAACACACGTTCTCATGTCTTCACACTCTCATGTCTGTTCTTGTCCAGTTCTTCCCAAGTGGAATTTCGTCTCTGTGTACTTCTTTCCTTAAAACCCTACTCATCTTTCAAGGATGTATTCAATAAGCCTTCTCCAATTCCTACCTCTAACCTCCCTCTCCCACCCCCATTCTGATAAAATTCTTCCCCATCAGTATTACAATAGCACATTTTTGGATACATTTTTATTATGAAATATTATACACACACACACACACACACACGCGCGCGCGCACGCTGCAGAAAGAAGATGGCACAATCTACTTCCGTAAAGATTTACAGCCTCATGCAACCACTACTCAATTAATAAACAGAACAATGCCGATAATTTTGAAGTCTTCTCTGTGTCCCAGGAGCTCTGGTGGCCTAGTGGCTAAGGCATTTGACTGCTAACCAGAAGGTTGGTGGTTCAAACCCACCAGCCACTCCTCAAACGAAAGACTGGGCTATCTACTTCGGTAGATACCACCTCAAAAACCCAAGGAGGGGTCGCTATGAATTGGGACCATCGACAGCAGAGAGTTTATTTTTTTTTCTCTGTGTCCCCTTCCTCTCATCCCCCTACCTCTCAGAGATAACTCCTCTCCTGAATTCTATTTCATATTACTTTGCTTTTCTTAGTGGTTTACTGCATATAGATATACTCCTTGACAACTTACTATTTAGCTTTATATGTTTTTTTAATTTTATAGACACAGATGTAATTGTATTTTCTTGTTTGTTCTTGTTTTTTTATTTTAGCTCAACATTGTGCAATTCATCCATTTAATGTGTGTTACCATAGCTGCAAAGTTTCCTATCATGTGAATCCATTTTCTTGTTGGTGGGCATTAGGGTTATTTCCAATATTTTACTATTAGAATTTTTTCTGTTATGGACAATTTTATAAATGTCTCCTGTTTACACATGCAAGATTTTCTCTCAGATATATACCTAGGGGTAGATTTTCTGAGTCATAGGGTCTGAGCAACTTCAAATTTACTAAATAATGTGAAACATTTTCCAAAGTATTTGTACTCATATACTGTGTATGGGTGTATATATATTGTTGTTGTTGTTGTTGTTAATGTGCCATCGAGTCGGCCCCAACTCATAGCGACCCCTCCTTGGGTTTCTGAGGCAATATCACTACAGAAGTAGGATTGCCCAACCTTCCTTCCGAGGAGTGGCTGGTGGGTTATATATTATATATACATCCATACACAGTATATCAGTCCTTCTTGTTTCATATAATTGTCAACATTTAATATAAAACTGATATTCAATTGTTATTAGTATGGTAGATATGCAACAGTATACCATTATGGTTTTAATTTCCATCCTGATCAGTAATAAACATCTTTTCATATGTTTGAGCCATTCATTTACCTCCTCTATATATATAGGATCTGTGGTAGTGTAGTGCCTAAGGCACTTGTCTGCTAACCAGAAAGCTGGCGGTTCAAACCCACCAGTCACTCCTCAGAAGGAAGACTGGGCAATCTACTTCC